>NC_028450.1:166603-391734 GCF_000263155.2 Setaria italica | reverse complement strand
TAACCTGTTGATTGGCAAGGAAGAATACGTGTCAGATCCAGAAGTCGCGATCGGCTAGATTTCCGATCTCGAGAAAGCTAATCATTATATGTGGCTGCAGCGAAAAGAACAAAGCTGAAGGTGAGGAGCAGGGTGAACAAAAGAGCAGCAGCAGTGTAAACAGGAGAGGCAGAGGGAGAGGGAGAGGCAGAGGGAGGAGAGGGAGAGGGAGAGGGAGAGGGAGGAGGAGCAGCGTAAACAAAAAGATGGAGGAGGATGAGGAGCCTCCTAAACAAGAGATGGAGGAGGATGAGGAGGAGCCCAAACAAGAGATGGAGGAGCCTAAACAAGAGCTGGAGGAGGAGCTTGAGGAATGAGCCATGACAATTGCCAAGTGAATGAGCATCTGGTGGATATGTGTGTGGCCTCCCCTCGTGTGTTTTGGTTTAGGTCGGTAGGCCCCGCCAGCATGTTGCTGGGACCTGCGAGGTAGCCATTAGGGCTAGGGCAGTCTGTTGTACCTTTGTAGTATCGATTTTGGGGGATGACAGTATGACACTGCACTGCTGATCTTGTGACACAACTGTTGATCTCAGCTGATGTACTGATCTAGGTGCACTGCTGTTTGTCGTCGTTCTGTGCTGGTGAGTGTTGGCAGGTGTGGTATTACGCGGCCGGGTCAGTTGGCCCTTCTCGCCAAAGACTATACTGCTTGTGGCTCACCTTGACCGGCCCCAGACGAGACGATAGAAGTATCATGCACAGCATGGGCGGGCAGCAGAGGATGGCTCGTCATTTTCGCAGGTTAAGTCGGGTCGGGTATCCGTTATATTCGGTCCTGGTAAAAGACGTGTACAGTCTAGTCAATCAGCAGCCGATACTGATTGGCCACCGTCGATCCGCCACGCCGGCGCCGGGACCGATCGCCGGAGGTGGAGAAGAGAGGAAGATGTGGAAGGGCAAAAATTCGAGTGTATGGAGGAGGGTATAACAATCCCCTAGCGCAAGTGATGCGTCGTCGATCATGTTTGGTTGTGCAGGTGCACACATGAAGAAGACGATCGACGCAACCGGGCAGTAAAGGAAATTATCACGTTGACAAATAAACTAGTCCAGTCCAATACCTTTCCTCATAGACGACACACACACGTGGCGCCAGAAGAACGCAAGCCGTAGATGATCCGTGGGGGCGCCGTAGTCGGCGGTGTCGATCTGTCCGCGCAGTACGACGGACGGACGGATGGCCCCCCTGTATATCCGAGTGGGTGGGTCCATGCGGATTCGCTGTGCACACCACAGGACCGGGTCCATGCCCCGGACATTGGACATACTCCAACGCCCGGTTCAGCAGCGCCTAGTACGTTTTTACCATACATTGGTCCATGTCCCTTTGGTTGAGTATGCATGCGAAGCATGATAGCAGCACTGACGACAAAATGGTATTCGAGAGACTGACTAGAGCAGTTCATCGTTGACAGACACAATTTTACAACTAGGCAGTATGTGCCACTCAGCTGGTGAACTTTTTCGGTTATACATTTTTGTGATGGTAAGTGACGACTCTTTCCTTCTTCTTCTTCTGAGAATGTCACTCAGTTTCATGGTCGCTTGCATCGTTATTGTTCCGGATTGGACGCTTTTGAATTCTCTCAGGAGTATGCTAGCTACTTCCCATTGCTCCAGTGCGATGATAACCAAAGTGCTGTTCTTGAGAACGGTTGCCACATGTTCTTCACTAGACAAAAGAGGATAGCTGAGGTTCCCAAGTGACAAAACGGAATATACCTACCAAATTTTGGCTTTGGCATTTGTCTGCTGCTCTATCACATCAGATGGCATCCATACACGCATTGCCGTCTTGCCAAGATCAAAACAAAATCCCTCCCAACCGTATACAACTCCAGCGTACATTTTTTAGTTTTCCGAGTTCTTATTAAGTCAGCTGGCACCGTATACAACTCCATCTATTAGCTGTAGAGACACACCTTTTTTTTTATAAAAAAAAACTTCGGATAGGGACATAAACATATGTCTCTCTTTTTTTTCTTATCACTTACAAACTTTGTACATTATACTCAAAAGCTGGCAGAGCTTCATAGTATCAAGCATCTGAGCTGAGCGGATATTTGCGCAGAGTCTTTTTCTTTCTTTAATAAGCAAAAGGGACATCAAAGACCAATGCAAAAAATGAGAAAAGAGTGCAAAATGTTTTTTTTTTAAAAAAAAAGAGAGGAGAAACCAGCTACATTAGTAGCAGGAGCAAAGAAAAGACAAAAATATAGGTGTCCATCATCCGATAAAAATCTGGCAGAGTAAAATAAAATTAAAGGGAAGAGAGAGAGAGAGAGGAAATGGTCAGCAATGCCCCCCCGGCAGAGGAGAGGCGAGGCGAGCCGAGTCAGCAGCCCATACACGCACACTCGTAGTGCTACCCAACCAAGTCAGCAACGAACCAGTCCACCACCGCTCCTCGCTCCTCTCTTTCTCACCAGCGCCTCACCTGCTTCACCTCACCGACGCGTGGGACCACACAATCGTGACCCCACGCGTCAGTCACACCTCACCAGGCATGGCGCGTGCCGAGCTCACCCTGCCGGCCGCCTGCGGCGTGTCCGTATAAATGGCGGACACGCAGGAGCAGCGGTTCCCCACCATTCCCTCCCCTCCACTCTTTCTCCGACGACCACCACTCCTGCTCCTCCCCAGAAGGAAAACCCAAAGCCCAGAAGAAGCCCAGGCCCACCAGCCCGAGCCCGCCGCCGGGGAGACCAGGCCATGGCCGCCCCCGAGCCGCCGCCGCCCTCCGGGATGGGCTTCTTCGGCATGCTCAGCTTCCGCCGCAGCGCCACCGCCGTCGCCTCCTTCGACCCCGCGCAGGACGACGAGCTCCTCGCGCTCGACGCGCTCCAGGCCCACGTCGCCGACCGCCTCCAGGCCCTCTCCGCTTCATCCTCCCCCGCCTCCCCGGCCCTCTCCCTCCCCTTCCTCTCCAAGCTCCTCGACGCCGTCCTCTCCTCCGACGCCGCCTTCCGCGCCGTCCTCGCCGTCGGCCCCGTCGCCGCCGCGCTCGCCAGGCCCCCCGCCGACCGCCTCGCAGCCGACCTCCTCGACCGCGCCGTCAAGACGCTCGACGTCCTCAACGCCGCCTCCCTCACACTCACCTCGCTCCGGGCCGCGCACCGCGCCGCGCTCACCGCCGCCACCTGCCTCCTCGCCCCGGCGCTCCACCGCGCGCACCTCGCACGCGCGCGCAGGGCCATCGCCAGGCTCTTCCCGGACGACGCCAGGGCCGGCGTCGGCGCCGGCTCCGCGTCCTCGCCGTGCTCCCGCACCATGCGGGCGCTCTCCTTCAGCGTCTCCAAGAACTGGTCCGCGGGCCGCCACATGAACGCCATGGCGGCGCACCTCGCGCCGCCGCCGCAGGCGCCCGCGGCCGCGGCCGGCGCGGGATGCGGGCTCGGGCTCGCACTCTACACCATGAGCTCGGTCCTCGTCTTCGCCATGTGGGCGCTGGTCGCCGCGGTGCCGTGCCAGGACCGGGCGTCCGCGGCCGTCAGCCCCCCCGTCGCGCCGCCCAAGCAGGCGCAGTGGGCGGCGCCCATGTCGGCGCTCCAGGAGCGGATCGCCGAGGAGTGGAGGCGGAGGGAAAAGAAGGGGTCTTCCTCCGGCCCGGCGCCCACGGCGGGGCTCCTCGCGGAGATGCAGGCCGTGGAAAGCGCCGCGCGCGACCTCAACTGCCTGCTCGAGGAGATCGCCGAGGAGGAGGAGGAAGAGGAGGAGGGACACGGGATCGTCGGCGAGGAGCGCGCGCGGGAGGTGACGGAGCGCGCCGAGGAGCTGGCGGCGGCGTGCCGGGCGCTGGAGGACGGACTGGCGCCCCTGGAGCGGCAGGTGCGCGCGGTGTTCCACCGCGTCGTGGCCTGCCGCGCCGAGGTCGTCCGCTGCATCGACCACAGCTCGCGCACCGCCACCGCCGCCGCGTCCGCGTCCGCCGGCGTGCCGCCGCAGCACCAGCACTCCTTCTGAGCCACCAAATTAGGGGTGTTGTTTGCCGATGAATTGCTTGCTTTGGGGTCGCAAAAAAATTATTTCTTTCCCCATTGCCATGAACTGTACCATTCTTTGATCTGTAATTCCTGTCCTACCTGTAGATTATGAGCCTGCCTGTAAAAACTAACATCTCTTTTGTTTGGATTAGTGTGTATTGGTAGAAGAGATTCTTGTTGTATGAACTAGTACCATCAGTGGTGTTGAATTCTTGACTGGTTTCTCTCAACTCTGATCATGTACTGCTGCCTGTGCCCTGGATTGGCAATCTCTGATCTCCACAACAACAACTAACTGTATGAATCAACAAAGCAATTGGGCCAATTGCAGGTTGCAGTTGACCTGACAGGCCGTGTGCTTTGCTGACTGAATCTTTTCTTCCATACAATTCAATTCATTCAGGTCAGTGGGGTGGCAACTTGGGATTGACATTGCAGCTTTCTCCTGTTGCTTTTGCTTGCAAAGGACCCTAGTTGGTGGACGCATGGCAGCCGTTGGGGTTGGGGAAGATCAGTGTGGATAAAATTTTGTAAGTGTATATTGCTGATAATTCGTTGGTGCATGCTGTTGAATCAAACAAGCGGTTGACTGACCAAGATTTCCATGGCCAGGGATGTGCAGGCCACCAAGGGGGCAGCACAGCCTGAGCTGGGCGTAGCTGTGAGACCTTGGCACTTTTGCCAATTGTCACCACCTCCTCCATCCTGGAGACTAGTTCAACTACTCATAGGATCACTGTGTAAACAATCACAAATACAGATAAATAATGATATTCTATGACTAATCAATCTTCCAGCGTTCCTGAAGCTGTACTGCTAGCTGAATGCCACTACTAGCAAAGATTCTTCTTCTTGTTCTTCTTGTTCCTTTTTGTAAAGCAAGGATAGACTGGATGATGCCGTGCTAGCTGCTTTAGGGCTCTATACAGGATCAAAAAATGGTTTAGTTCAACTGTCAAAGAGACGCACCAAAGTGTGCTCTCACTTGTTCCTTGCATAGTATGCAGATGCAAGTTTTCCTAAAACGCTACCAGCATGGTTAAGAGCATGATGTATAGCTACTTTACTTCAAGTCCCAACAGCAAAGCAGGAAAGCTCTATTGTCACTCATCTTTTCATCACATGTTCCATGCTGTCATATATTAACAAGTTGACCATTAATAGTGCTTCGGTTAGTATATAATTCCAACGCTAAGCACAACTCAGATGCAGCACTCATTAGCTCCGATCATCATTAGGTGCACCCTTGCATTGCACGGCAATGTACTAATGCATTCATGTGCTTGGCTAATCCCAACCAAAGGACTCTGGTTGCACCAACCAGCAGCTTTTGTTGAAATACCTACAAAATTCAAATTTCCTCAATCAAGCAGCAGCAAGGTGGAGTATAACCTATACAAGGCTATCCCTGAAGAAGTTTCTCCGAATAAAAAGGTACTCCTGAAACTGCATGCGAAGCTGTCAATTTGTTCTAGAAAGGGATGGAAATGTATGTGGTTTATACATTTTTGTGAACGATAAGGCTTCCACTACCTGGAGCGCCCAAATCTATTGATAGGGAACTGAGGCTCGATTGGTGGAGAAAGACGACATTTATTTGAAGATCTAGGCTTCCAATTAAAGATGATTCGAACCAAACTACTGTAACCACTGATTATATATGAACAACGCATGGCATCATTCAAGTGACAAATGGAACATGAATCACAATGAACAATTGCAAATATACATGAAGTATGCAACGGAGATAAAAATCAGTTAGCCTAATCGACAAAGTGACCATGAGAATAAGAACATGAGCTTTGATCCATGGCAATTGATCCAAGTGACAACAAGTGCAACACGGCGCAACAAAGGAAATGCTTACATACACGCATATACACTTGGGTGATCTTGAGATTCATAAAATGAGCATGGCCGCCTCGCTATCCACGGGAACATCAACTATCAACTGAACTACAAGAATAATTAACCATAAATATGAGTACATAACTGAACTAAAAGAATATCGACATTATCGCAGAAATCAATTGATCATAAGCGCAGGCATCGCCATTCGCCTCCTCCTCTGCACGCAGCAATGGAGCCTCCTCTCGCTTCACGGCGGCCATGCTAGCAAGAACAAGCTCCCTCTTCGCGCCCGCCGGTGCTGCTCTTCCGGCGGCCATCTTCGACCTCGCCCCGCTCCTCCAAGACATGCACGCGCGCTACGGCCCCGTCATCTCCTTCCGCCTCGCCCGCACGCTCGTCTTCGTCGCCGACCGCCGCCTCACGCACCGCGCCCTCGTCCAGGGCGTCGCCACCTTCGCCGACCGCCCACCGCCCGTCGACCCAGCCAGCCTCTTCAGCGCCGGCGGCCGCGACGTCAGTTCCTCGCCCTACGGGGCCTACTGGTGCCTCGTGCGCCGCAACCTCGCCGGCGAGGCGCTGCAGCCGGCCCGCCTCGCCCTCTTCGCGCCCGCCAGGCAGTGGGCGTGCGACGGCCTCGTCGCCAGCCTCTGCGCGCTCGCCGGCGGCGGCGACGACGGCAAGGCCGCCGTGGTCACGCTGAGGCCGTTCCTGCGGCGCGCTATGTTCGAGCTGCTCGTGTACATGTGCTTCGGCGCGCTGCGAGTTCCCGACCCCGACGAGGGTGACCGGCAGCTGACGGACACCGAGATGGTCAGCCTCTGCTCCGAGATCCTCAACGGCGGCACGGACACGACGGTCACCCTGGTGGAGTGGATCATGGCCGAGCTGGTGAACCACCCCGACGTCCAGGCCAAGGTGCACGATGAGGTGAAATCCAACGACGGCGGCGACATGCAGGCGATGCCGTACCTGAAGGCCGTGTGGACGGCGGCGCGGGAGTTCCGGCCGGAGCGGTTCCTGGACGGCGGCGAGGGCTACGGCGTGGACATCACGGGGAGCAGGGAGATCAAGATGATGCCCTTCGGCGCCGGGCGGAGGATGTGCCCCGGATACGCGGTGGGCATGCACCACGCCGAGTACTTGGTGGCGAGGATGGTGCGGGAGCGGGAGTGGCGGCCGGCGGTGGACATGGCGGAGGCGCTGGACTTCACCGCCGTGATGAAGCACCCGCTTCGTGCACGCATCAGCGCCAGAAAAATAAGCCAAACTTATGTGCGTGTTGCTAAATTGGTACTGTACGTGTACGCGCATCATTGGTATACCAATGCCTCCCTCGACCTACCTTCCCGGGATCCGACCTCCCCTGCGGTGGCGGCAACCTGCCGATGTCTGGGCCCACCAACCTCCCTGGTGGCAAGCTGCCGATGTCCGGGCCCACCAAGGTGTCTTCCGTGGATAGGATCAGTTTCCTTCCCGGCGACACGCGCGCAACATCGTGTCTCGACTGTCGATTCCCAATAAGGGACGCGGTCAGAACAAATGACATTTATACACTAACCATATCACACCATCAGAACCAGTTGTAAGGTGCCCTCGACTATGCTTCCCACCACGGTCCCAGCCAACACCCCACCAGACGATCCAGCAGGCCGCTACGTGTCGGGTGGCGGAGGGCTAGGCAGCGGCGGCTGGCGGGGTGGAGGAGTTGGGGATGATGACGGCGGAGGGGGAGGAGGGGCAGCAGCCGGCGGTTGGAACCGCCTTCTTGCGCTCCCCGCACGTGCCGTAAAGCATCGACACCGAGTCGATGCCGAGGTTGGCTTCGGTGAAGGCGCTTTACTCGCCGATGCTGCAGAGACAGCTGCTATCCAGGTTGTCTACAGTGTCCAACAACGCCGAGCAGCAGTCTGGAGGAGGAACGGCTGTCAAGAATGTACACTGCTCCGCCAACCTTGCCACAAGAGTAGAGTTGTTGCATTTCTACGCCATTCCTACTCATGCATGTCATTATGTCTACATTAATTAGATAGATGCGTTGTGTTTGTGGCTAACAGTTAACTCAAATGAAACCAACTAACTGCAAACCGACTACTCCAGCTACTTTCATTGATCTATGGCAAAAAGAATAAACTACTACTACTATAATGAACAATACTCCTTCCACGGCGTATAAGAAACTAGATAAGGATGAGGAGGGTTCTAGAGTTAGGATATTTTGTATTAAAGAGTGTGGAAGTTGCCACATGACAACGCCACAATGATCATGAGCATCTATGAATAGAGGTGCTTCACTGCCTCCTAGCCGATTTCTCAATAGTGAGCGAGACTAATTATTAACATATACATGTAGAATTTCTGCAATGTTTGCTGCAATCAACAGGTTCATCCTAGAAGGTTGAAGAAAACAAATAAACTCTGCTTAGAAATTAACTCCAAAGTATCTAACGCTAAAATGCAAGTCAAATGTACATCATAGTTAGGTTCATCCTGCTACAGGACACCAAAAACATCTCCATAGAGTTGGCGTCCATGCTGTCGGAGAGAAAATACAATGTAAAAAAAAGACATAAGATTATACCTCATCACCAAACATTTTTTTGTAGAAGTTTTATGTTTGGTATTTCATGTCCCTCTTTTATTATTTGAACTTCAGCATCCCTATCCTAAAAAAAGAACAAACACAAATTATAGAAAAAAATAATAATCACACAATTATATTGTACAAATCAAAATTGAATAGCAAATACCTTTATTTTTTTCCAATGCTTCACATCCCAAGACTCCTAATCTTGTCAGCATCTTTTCTTTCGGAATGTACAACTAACTAGGTTAAATAGCAAAAACCAACTAGGTTCATCTCCTAGCATTAGCAACAACACATCCACGATTAAATGCTAGCGATATAAAGTGGCCTTAGAGGAAGGGCGCAGGACAACCGAACCGATGTGACCTAGCAAGGCGCGAGTAAATACACAGCAAAATAGCCTGAAACCCCAGCGCTCGCACAGAAAATCAACGCATGCACACACGATTGAAGACTAGACTCAAGGGGATGGGGGAGCAAAGCGCGGGAGTCACTACCTTTTGCTCCGGCGGTGGCAGAGGAGGAGGAGGAACGACCGGCACCGGCTCGGCGGCGGCCTCAGCGTCATCGGCGGCCGCAGGCGGCGGCACGCCGACGGCGTCCGCGGCAATCGGCGGCAGCTCGACGACCGCACCCGCGGCAATCGACGGCGGCTCGACAGGCATTTGCGCGATGACGGCATTCACGACAGCCATCGTTAGGGTTTCATCACAAAACCTATAACTTTGTATGAAACAGGTGCAGATCTGCTCCAAAGCAACTTATATCACCAAATTGTAGAAGCACTACATATCCATGGCAGCTTACCATGTATGGGTAGGGTAAGCTGCAGCTTGCCATTGCCTGGCAGGATTGGTATATCCATGGCCTCACAGGGGCGAGAGATTCGCAAGGAAGTGAAATACGGTGATATTGCATCGCCATGGGCAGAGCTACGCGGGCGGCCGGGCAGAGAAGAGAAACCCTAAGTATCGATCACATTGCCTTATGTCTCCCAGGCGGGCCTATGGACCTCTATGAAACAGAGGCGGCCCAAGGCACCCGCCTGGATCGCACATGCAGCCTGATGGACTACATCGACTGCCATGTCTCCCCGAGCGAGCAGCCTCACACATGCGGCCTAAAGTCGGATGGATTGCATCGACTGCCATGTCTCCTCGAGCGAGCGGCCTTGCACATGCGGCCCAAAACCGCATGGACTGCATCGACTACCATGTCTCCTCGAGCGAGCGGCCTTTCGCACATGCGGCCCGAAGCTGGATGGATCGGCTACCTTTGCTGCAAAGGTGCAAGATATAACACGAAAAATTATTAGATCTATAGAACAAATCAGTTGTACCGACAAAAAAATATGATTAGATCTAATCTTACCGACGAGCCGCCGCCGACTGTTTGCAGCCATCTCCCTGCTACGTCTCGCCGAATTTTCCACGGGACCAAGAGGATTGAGGAGGACTAAGGGGTAAATCCCTTTCAATCTGCTCCAAACCGAACAAGGCCTCAGAGATGTCAGCAAGGTCGTCGAGTTTGTTAATTTGTTCTCCTTGTCGCTAGATTAAATTCTTCATGGGACGGAGAACAGACTAACAGGCTTGACGACCTTGTTGAGTTCTCAAAGAGTTTGGCAAGATGATAACAGAGTAACACGCTTGACGAACTCGCCGAGTTCTCAAAGGGGTCAGGATCTGCATCTAATCAGGAGGTGGGAGGGAGGGGGCTGGGCGCACGATGGTGTCGAGTACCGTGTTTATATAGAATAGGGCGACCAGGCCGTTCGTGCCAAGCGCCTAGTGTTTAATTGCGTGCCCATTTGCATGCCAGGCCTATATTATATAGACCTAATCAGGTCTTTTTTCCATGTGCCTCTAAAGTTTAGCTGGTTAAATTTTGCTGCTAAGAATTTAAACAGGTCCAGCGAAAACTCAGCTAAATTTTAACTACAACAAAAAAAACTTTAGCCATATAGCTAGTCAAGAGTAGCTAAGACCAGCTAAATATGATCAAAGACCAAAATACCCCTACGGGTTTAGCAAAACTGCCACAGCATTAACTCATGAAGAGGGCCGCCAGCAATACAGGAAGGGTAGCATGGTCACTTATTTTCAACAACTAGCAATTACCTAACCTTTAGCAAGTTAAAAAGGCTTCAATCTTTGATACAAACATTACCCATCTTTTGATCGGTAACCGCACAAATTAGTTTGCTTACCTGCATAGGAGTTATGGTATGGTAGATGGTAGAGTTACCATTCTCCTTTTCCTCCTCAGTCCTCCACACACTAAAACACATACAATCCTCGCAGAAATTCACGGTATTTCTAAGAGGACCACACAGATACATTATTCTTATTCACTTATTGCATTTTCATTTGTTATATGCAAAGCAAAGTTAAAAAGGAAACAACTCCCACATATGTAAGCTCTGAAACTCAATACTGTTACAGGATGAAAAGAAACTGAAGAATCCCCATTGACCTAAAGCATCGTGACAATGCTTCACCAAAAAGCTTGTAGAATTTTAAAGTAAAATACTGAATTCACGTGACAATAAATCTGATAAATAGTGCAATGTGACATTACCTCTTAATATCTCATAAATAGTGCAAAAAATTATTTCTTTCCCCATTGCCATGTACTGTACCATTCTTTGTAATCGCTGCCGGTGGAGTGCGTTTGTGTTTCCTGTCCTACCTGTAGATTATTAGCCTGCATGTAAAAACTAACATCTCGTTTGTTTGGATTAATGTGTATTGGTGTGAGTGTTGAATGATGGAATTAGAGGTATTTTACGGTTTATTTTCATTCGAATTAGAGAATAAAACATCATGTCTCGACTGTCGATTCCCAGTAAGGGACGCTGTCAGAACAAATGGCATTTATACACTAACTATATCACGCCACCAGAGCTAGTTGTAAGGGTGCCCCCGACTATGCTCCCCACCACGATCGCAGCCAGCACCCCACCAGACGGTCCAGCAGGCCGCTACGTGTCGGGCGGCGGAGGGCTAGGCAGCGGCGGCTGGCGGGGTGGAGGAGTTGGGGATGATGACGGCGGAGGGGGAGGAGGGGCAGCAGCCGGCGGTTGGAACCGCCTTCTTGCGCCCCCCGCACGTGCCGTAAAGCATCGACACCGAGTCGATGCCGAGGTTGGCTTCGGTGAAGGCGCTTTACTCGCCAATGCTACAGAGACAGCTGCGATCCGGGTTGTCTACAATGTCCAACAACGCCGAGCAGCAGTCTGGAGGAGGAACAGCTGTCAAGAATGTACACTGCTGCACCAGCCTTGCCGCAAGAGTAGAGTTGTTGCATTTCGACGCCATTCCTACTCATGCATGTCATTACTGTCTACATTAATTAGATAGATGCGTTGTGTTTGTGGCTAATAGTTAACTCAAATGAAACTAACTAACTGCAAACCGACTACTCCAGCTACTTTCATTGATCTATGGCAAAAAGAATAAACTACTACTACTATAATGAACAATACTCCTTCCGCAGTGTGTCCTATGTATGTAATAAACAATTACATACGGATCCTACACACTCCATCTTGTTTATTGGTCAGGAATGGAAACAATTGCATACCTCCTTTTGGTATCCTGACCACTGACGCCACGATGTCGCTGGGGCTGGCATGGGGTGCGAGTTGGGAGCTCGTAGCTGCTGCAGAGTCAGACACGAAATAAATATATGATCCAACAAGTCTTTTGCTGCATTCAGCTAGTTCAATGCAGTGCGTGTAGGGGGTGGGTGTTGAAATATGCAATGCATACTTGGAACATTCTAGATGATTGTGAAGATCTCAACTTTGTCATGTATAAGGATAAGATCACGGCAAGGTAAGAAGGTTCTAGATAATTGGAGAGAATGCATGAGCCATGATTGTCATACTTCATGGTGAAGTGTAGAATACTCTAGAACTAGATATTTTAGCATGGTAGAAATATAAGAAACTAGATAAGGATGAGGATGGTTCTAGAGTTAGGATATTTTGTATTAAAGAGTGTGGAAGTTGCCACATGGCAACACCACAATGATCATGAGCACCTATGAATAGAGGTGCTTCACTGCCTCCTAGCCGATTTCTCAATATTGAGCGAGACTAATTATTAACATATACATGTAGAATGTAGTATAATTATTAGCATATACTTGTAGAACGTAGAATAATAGCCAATTCTCTCTTCCATCGGAATAGTTTTGCAAAACTCACTCAACCTTATAGCATCATCTTTACAGGTTTCCACCACTTCATCATCAGAGTCAGCAAGTATATACCAATCGTACTAGAGAAATGGACTAGCAGCTGAAAAATGTATGCAAAAAGCAAAACACTTGTTAAAAAAGTGAAAAAGCAAAACATTTTTGGTTCAATATTTTTGCTTCTGCATTCTATAAAAAGCAAACACTAATTTTAGATACCAAAAAGAAAACACTTGTTAAAAGAGTGAAAATAAGTTCTTTTTATCAAAAAGAAAACACTTGTTAAAAGGGTGAAAATAAGTTCTTTTTTTAAAGCATGCAAATATACAATGTAAAAATAAGACATAAGATTATACCTCATCACCAAACATTCTTTGTAGAAGTTTTATGTTTGGTATTTCATGCCCTCTTTTATCATTCTAACTTCAGCATCCCTATCCTGAAAAAAGAACAAACACAAATTATAGAAAAATAATAATAATCACACAATCATATTGTACAAATCAAAATTGAATAGCAAATACCTTTATTTTTTTCCAATGCTTCACATCCCAAGACTCTTGTTGGGATTGTCTGTATAATTTATATATTCTATTCATTTTTTTCAATTTACTCACAATTTGTTCAATGGTGAGTAAAACTCCTAATCTTGTCAGCATCTTTTCTTTCAGAATGTATAACTCATCCTTTGTGAACTTGAGCTTGGGATTAGGCTCAATGTTATTTAATTTCATTATTTCTATGCAACAGGTGCATAACACTTGCATAGCAATTGGATCCCATATAATTTTCTTATCCACCTGCCACCATCAGAAAAGATCAATACATTAATACAAGTCAAATCAAATCTGAGGGAAATGACCTAGTTCCAAAGAACACCCAAAAGTATTAGTTCTATTACTCACCCTAAACCCAAGCTCCTTCCTCTGCGGAAGCTTCCACAGGTCAATCACATCAGTCGAACTATTTCAGGAGAAAAATTAGACGTGCATGTCTATTGTGCATACAAAACACTAAACAAAGAAATATAGGAACTCACCTTGAGATGGTATCCATAGACTCAGTTTCCTCGTCTTTAAGCTCTCAAGACAACATTTCTCTTAGTTTAACCTGGCAACAACATTAGAAGTTAAGAAAACAGATACATTGACATCTCGATGGTATTTGCTTTATGTGTGCAAACATTCATAATATAGATCACAGTAACTAGTCAACTAGAGTTTGGTTTGTTCATGCAAAACATGCAGGGAACAAATTTATTGTTAGACAATCCATTCTGCATCACAACAGATTCAAGATCGGGAAGCTGGAAAGGTCTAACACACAAACATAATTCGCAGAACAATAGAATATCAGCACAACTAATGGTAGCAACCTGAAAGGTAGGATCAAATTTATCATGACATTAAGACAAGAAATACTCAAGGCTAGATGTGGAGGCTTTATATTTGCATGAGGACAGTAAAAACACCCACAGCTCATGTGAATTCCACCGATAAGCAGCTTATAAGTAGAAACAAATGGACCATAAAACAATAGCATGATTACTGTACAAGGAAAGAAGCATTATAACATAGAACAGATAGCGAAATTGTTCCAAATAAGAAAAGAAGGAATTGACATCACAATAATCGAACTACAGAACATTCCTTCTGCCTGCACCTGAGTATCGATTAAGTGTGATTAATTGATCTTAATGAGAAAAGGAACTAGTGAAAAGAGGTATGGTGGTTCATATGTTGAGCAAGGCAAAAGTGCAAACAAATAGTTTGCACATGAACAGAAGAACACCACAACAACGTAAGCTGTCTAGTTGTCTATCAAGTATCAAGCTGATTTCATGATCCTTGTTTCAACAAGTGGGACTAGCTTAGGGATAGTATCAACCAGCTATCCGCTAGTTTTCTGTACTGTAATAAAGTCTAGTATAGGACATAAGCCCGAGCCTGTAGTCTACAAAATCTGCCAATATTTTGCTTTCAGAGCCATGTCTATAGGATGTGGGCCTTAGAATGTCAACTCTAGCTATGAGAATACTGAAATATTTGTTATGCTATAGGCAATTTGGAGTTAATAAACATGTATGAAAATGTAAGAAAAAATATTTGTAGAAACTGGTTCAGCTTTTCAGTAACTAGCAACTTAAAATGGTGCCAATCAGCCAATGTACTATCGGTGATTAGAAGCGCAGAACATAGAAAAGGTTAGACAAATAGGAAGCAAAAGATTGTGATTGCCGGGGAATGGGAAAAGGAAGAAGAGCAATCAAGAACACAAATGTTGTACTGGTTCTTGTTTAATTGAATTATTCCAGAGCTTGAATGTCTTGCATAATATAGAAATTAAAGAAAGAAAGAGAGAAAAATAGAAAACAAGATAAGATGGTCGGATCACTTAAGAAACAACAGAATCTATACGCTGGCCCAAATAAGCGGGGGGCGCCACGTTATGTTGTCACAAGTGATTAAGTGAAGTAGTTCAGTTGTAGTCTCTCCACTTCTTCAGCACTTAACTGCTATTGCAACGTCAATCTACAGTCTATACATACCCTCAAGCGTCTATGCCTGTTTAAATCTCCAATCTCAATAGATGATATGATGGTTAATTCGTTAAATATAGCAAACAGATTCAAAAATATACCAAATTTTAACATGGAATACCACATGTTGTATGTTGAGAGTAGAAAAAGTTTAAAGGTCAGAAGAGGAAAAAAATTATTTGCCGAGTGCCATAGGTTTACACTCGGCAAACATAATTATTTGCCGAGTGCCACATGTTTACACTCGGCAAACATGATGATGGTTGTACACGTGGCACGTTCTTTGCCGAGTGCCTACCTTTGCCAAGTGTTTTTTTGTCTCTTTTACCGAGTGTATTTGTTTGCCGAGTGTTTCCACTAACGGACGCTCAGCAAACGTACTAACGGATGGCAAACATACTGATAGATGTCCACGTGGCGTTTCTTCCCCAAATACCTCTATTTTGCCGAGTGTTTTTTCCCTCTTTTGCCGAGTGTAAATATTTTCCCGAGTGTTTTTTGACAGCACTCGGCAAATAGCTTCTTTACCGAGTGCCCGATAGAATGCACTCAGCAAACACCCAGTTTCCGGTAATGGAGCACCGCAGCGTGACGAATAGGCTAGGAATTCCAATTTGGATACAATACAGAAGCAAATTAAAAAAATAATCCATCGGTGCACAATATATATGAATATACATGTTGTTCATGACCACTGCTGTTACATGTTCTTCATGACCAGCATAAACACTCGTCACGTCTGTTCTTCCCCATGATTCAACGTTTATTTTCCTGCTTTGAAGAATGCTGCCAAGTATAACAAGGAAGGCGACGACTAATGCAATGCAAGAGAATCTTGAATTTGAATGTTATGGGTATGGGGCATTTAGTTTTGTGGACATCCTGCCACGTTCTCCTTCTCCTAGGTGCTTCCATTTGTGGCATCGGGATTTTCGTTTCTGTTATTCCTAAACCTTTAGTTTGATCCTAGCTCATGATTGAATCATATCTCCTTTTTGTTACTCTTAGCTTCTGCTGCTTATGAATATGTGTCATCGGAATTGCTTCAGCTGTTTTCAATGAGGTTTGCTGTCACATCTATGGCTTCATGGCAGCCTGTTGCTTCTGTTGTGTTGGACAGCATCCTGGTGACGGAACTGCTTATGTCCCCATCAAGTAATTCAGAAGCAATTTTGCTTTTTTTTTAGCATCTTTTAACAAACAGGGTGAAACATGAGAGAAGGTATCAAGGGCAAAATCAATTCTGCATCAAGTTTTTTCACCCTCATAGCAGATACTGTCAACTATTAACTAGTGATAACATCATGCATGACGTGCTCAAAACTGCAATTGTCAAAATTTGCATCCAACCAGGAAGAGTCTCAACTATTATAGAGCACATCATCGTCCTTGCAAATATCAAAAGTTCAAAACAGGACTAAGGCTACCTGTAAGGCTCATGGCTGACCACAAGCAGCAGCTTACAGGTGCAAGAGTACAAGCACATAAAGATATATCTAAAACGTTTGGTTACGAGTTACAATACACTCTAGAAATATGAGTACAAGCAACCCCGTGTCAGATGACATAAATCTGTCGCTCTTCATCATCAATCTCCAGCATCCTTGACATCAACCGTGAACTCATACTCCTGGTCGCAGCCCAAGTAAGAATCTGACATCAAATAAATCATGTAATCCTTTCTCCCAGCTTCTGCAGGAGCACTGAACTCAAGCTTCACCCTTGCCCGCTTCTGCAGTGCGACTCTCTTGATTGCCAGCAACTGGTTGGTGGAGCTGTCACCAATCACCAGCCACCAGCCTTCTTCCTTGGGCTTGGGGAACCTCGGCGCATGAACTGGCCCAACCTCAGACGGCAGGTTCGTCATGTCACGCTCCAGCGTTACCTGCACTGTCACATTGTCACCGGCACTAATGTCGTCACCCTCACGGACCTCATAGGCCATATCAACATTGGGGAACCGCTTGAAGAACTCAATGATATCCTGCAGCTGAGAGTTTGATAGCTGCAACAGATCCCGCATCTCATCAATACCCATCTCAGCAAGATCAAAGATGCTCTCAATGGGCTTCCCTTCATTTTCCTGGCACCTCCGAGCCAAATCCTTTGTGAAGTGTGGAACTTGAAGCAGTACAGAATCACGATCCCACATGCCTTGTGTCACCATTTGACTCAACTCCATTGTATTAAGAGCAAGACTAAGCCAACCATTGCTGGATATAACATCAACCATTGCCTGGAGCAACCTATGGGCAGAAAGGAGAATTTCCCGCTGATCAGCTGCCAGGTTCCCAACAACATTGTGCCTTGAAAAATGGGCTTGCAGTAGAGCATTGGCCTTCACATGTGGATCACCATACTTGGGCTTCTCAATAGAGAATCTCTGGTGGCGAACAAGCCTCTCAATGAAATCTTCCTCACCTGGACGACCTGGAAGTTCTGCATATTCTGATGCAGATGCTAGAATCTCTAGGAGTCCTTTCATCTTAGTCTTCTGGGTCAGCATAGAACTGAAACGTTCAATAGTTGTGTAGCTAATATAGTAGTATGAAGCAATAAGGCCAAGGTTAAGAGGCTTCAGGTACATGTCCTCCTCTATAGCCACACACTTGCTTGATTCCAGGTCATTCAGGATTGTCTCAATCAACTCTGAAAGATGATCTGAAAGATGCCTGTGACTTACACCCTGAAGATTATAGTAGTTAGGATTCTTGGTCAGCCGCCGGTACATGAAAGTCCATGTAAGGTAGTCTACAGCATCTTGCTTGTTCTCCACAACACCAACCACCACCTCAGCATTCATATGATCGTGCAAGAAATGGTGAAGATTGCTCTCAACAGGGAAGGCCTCAAAAAGGAACTTCTTGTAGTACTCTTTGCGAGGTGCATGACATAATATAACACATTTCCCTGAGTTGTCTTGAAGTGGCCTGCTGGCATGACCCATCATCTGGAGCAGATCTGTTATTGGATAATCAGTGTGAGCATTCTCACGGCCATCATAATACTGAGTCCCCATGACAACAACCAAATGAGCAGGCAATGGTCTTCCCCAGCACATTGTGCTGCTTGCAACACACACTTGAATCCTCCCACCAAGGAACAGCTGGGTTACAAGTTCCTGATCAAGTTCACTTAGACCCTCATGCAAGTAGCCTACACCACATTTAAGCGTATTCTTAAGCGTCTCTTCTTCGACGCCACTGGTGAAAGTATCCATCTCTTCTTCTGACCCAAGGAGAAATGGTGTTCCACCACCCTCAACACTAGAGTACGCACACAAGTCCAATGCAGTCAACCTTGCATGCTTCCTTGTCGGTACATACACCAGGGCAGGCTTACCACTCTTTGCATGCTGTGTGATGGCAGTGTATGTAGGCTTTGTCATTGCTTGCATCCTTGCCTCAAAGTTTGCTATATCCACACCTTGAATGTGAATTTCCAATGGCACAGGTCGCACTGCCGGAGGGAAGTTAAAGAGGCCGTGAGAGGTGGCACCAATCCACTCACCAAGATCTTTAGCATTTGCGAGTGATGCTGAAAGTGCTACGATCCGTATGTTACTACCAATATGGCTTGAAATACGCCTCATCCTAGATACAATGACCTCCAAAACATGTCCCTTGTCAGACCCAAGTAGATGAAGTTCATCAACTATGAATAAGCTGACCTGTTGAATGTGCTTTCGCTGTTTCCACCGGCGAGACAGTGCA
Organism: Setaria italica; assembly: GCF_000263155.2. NCBI lineage: Eukaryota > Viridiplantae > Streptophyta > Magnoliopsida > Poales > Poaceae > Setaria > Setaria italica. Next base: position 372,819 of record NC_028450.1, on the reverse strand, counting down.
TCCCACTTCTCAGGAGTACTGATTATGATCTCCCCTTTATCCAGAAGCTTCAAATCAGCTGCAGTTTCACCAGTGAGCTCAACTACCTTGGCAAATTCTCCAAATTTCCGCTCCCAGTCCCTGTATCTTTCTTTTGCAAGAGCTTCAATGGGAGCTATATACACAACCCGCATGTTGCTCTCACCAGACACTGCCCTCTGGTGGTTCCTTAGTATAGCAAACTCAGCACATATTGTCTTCCCACTGCCTGTTGGTGCAGCAACCAACACGCTATCATCACTATTATACAAGACGGTGAATACTTGAGTCTGGATGGGATTGAAATGCTTGAAAGAACTGTAGAGGCCCTCATATCGTGCATTTCTCAGTGCACTAACAGGAAGAGGCTGCAGATCAAGCAATTCAGTTGGTGGTGCATATTTTTCTGGTAGAATTAAATGCCTGAAGCAGACAGGGAGAATTGTCTGAGAACCAAGCCACTTATCAGACACAACACGAATAAAATACTGTGGGGGAAGCGGCTCATATATTGGCACTGTGAAGTTCAATGTATGATCTTCATCAACATATTGTTTCTTAAGCAAAAAATATTCATGGTGAAGAATGTACTCGCCATCATTGTCCTCAACTATAACCCAGAAGGGCTCCACATATCCATGTATTTTATCATCCCACTGGAAATCAGGAGTAATGGTCAGCTCAAAACCCAAAACTGTACGGGTAAAGGGTTGGACATGGGCTGACAGATTCAATTTTGGTAGCTGGTGGATGCACTTGTGCAGCTGCCTCCCCATCTTGGGATAGCGGATAAGTTCACCAATTTCCTGTGATGAAAGATCATAGTACCTCTCCCAAGCCAACTCCTTCTTCTCCAGTTTCATCAAAATCTCCTTTGGAATTCCAGGAAATTGGCGCAAGGGAGTTTGAACACTCCACATTTGTTTATCAACCATCTTGCAAAGATTCAGTGCCTTCTCTGCTAGTTGAGCCCATCCCCTCTTCAAAACAATCTCAAATAGTGCTCGTAAAAGACGGCCAGCACTCTGCATTACAGAAGGGAAAACATAACTATACAATACAATGTAAGCAAGAAATTCGGGTTCAGTAAGTGTATTCAGTAAGGTGAAAGCATGCGAATGAAGTTTAGAAAGTGTAGTTGGCAGAAAAACGCATTACCTGTCTAATGTAGACCATATCAGAACTAAGAGAAAGGCCTTCCAGTTTCAGCCTAGAAATGTATGCTTGCAGCAGAACATTGATCTTTGCACTGGGTTCCTCCAAGCTCTCTTTCACAGGAATCGGGACGCGATCCAAAAGCTTCGCAAGTTCCATTTTCTCATCTTGCCTGACACCAACATACTTGAATTCTTCACTCAGCGAAAACAGTCGACACAGCTCAATATCACCCATTGTAGGCTTCAGGTACTCATTGTATGTTGAGATAGTCCCATGACTAATATAGTAATAACTGGCAATCCTTCCCAGGTCAGTAACTTGAAAGTATCCTGTCTTCCTGTCATACTTTATCAAATTGTTCCTATCCAGTAGATTTGCAGCAGAATGTATCTGCAGCAGCATAAAAATACAAAAAGATCAAGAACAGAACGCACAGAGACAATATGCTGTAAAATGAATTGTATACACAATAACAACTTAAGCCAAAACTTCTTCAGATCTTGTAGTTAGTACCATGAAGTACACATAATACTCCAACAAATACAAGACTCATCTGGCACAAATGAATATCAGCAACCTACATCTTCTCTTCTAACCAAGAAAACAATAATTTGAAAGGGTTCCAATATGATTTACTTCCATTCATGTTAGCACATAACTATAGATACTTTCTGAAGCAAATTTTTTGCACAACAAATTTAACATGTCTGTCAAAAAAAATGTCCTACCAAAAAAAAACTGTAGCAATTTTCTATATGCCTACCCAATACCCATTTCACATTATTATCATATGCACATGAAATACATCATACAATGTGCAGGTGGTACAAACAAGTTTATGTTCTGAACCCGTGTACCTATGGAGGAAAAAAACTGTAGCAATGCTTTACCTAGCCAATACCCACATCGTTATTATTACACACATGTGAAAGGAACATACCAGTATGTATAGTGGAAAGATAAAAGAACATGCTCAAAAAAACTGGTTTATTTGGGCTATTCGACAACTAGTGCAACCACAACATGCAGCAATAAATTTATGTTGCACAGAGGAAAATGAACAAATACTACAAGGTCGTCCTACAGTATAAGTGTGTGTAGATCTTTGTAATTGCATAAGGAAACCATTACCCAAAGAAAGCAGCAATACGACACTGCAATACAATATTTCCTGAATATAAGTTAAAACTATGTTGCGAATGCAATACATAATTTACCCCTACTGCAGAGATTATTCAATGATGCTAGGCTAATTATTAGATTCTAACATAATAAGGCTGAGGAAATATTTTGCGTGTGCAGTTGTGAGAACCTATGTGGCAGATGACTTCTAGAAATAGATTGGCCAAAGAAGACACATTAGCAATTGGAGCACATGTATACATAGGAAAGGACCAAACTAGTGCAACCACTGCACATGCAGCAACAAATTTATGCTGCACAAAGTAATAAATACTACAACATCATCCAACAGTACAAGTGTTTTAGTAAACATCCTGTAATTGCCCAATGATGACTTTGCTCAAGTAGAGCAGCAATATGGCACTGGTACTACAGTATTTTCTGAATAGCAGTCAAGATTATTCAGCAATGATGCCAATGCAGATAACATATCTTAATCTACATGCCCTTACTGCAGAGATTATTCACCAACAATGCTAGGCTAATGCAAGTGTTGACTATTAGATTACAACAAAAGGCTTAAGAAATATTTTAGACGTGCATTTGTGAGAACCTATGGGCAGAAGACATCTAGAAATAGATTCACCTAAGGATATACATCATCAATTAGAGCACATTTACATAGGCAAGGTACACAGTAATTGAGAAATAAAACAGTAAGGATGAGCAAGTACCACGAACTTTAAAAAGTAAAAACAAACAGAAATACACAGTGTACTTACCAAGTCAGCTCTCCTTCCATCAAGTGTTTTATCACTCTCAAAGATGTCTGCTGGCAAACCATACAATGCTGGATTGCGGAGCATCCGAATATAGAGGTAAGTGTAGCCAAGCCACGAGCATGCCTCCCGAGCATTCTGAATAGTCCCCAGAACAATCTCTGCATTCAATTGATCAGCTAATTGGGATACAAACTGACTCTCAATAGGTAGCTGCTGATTCATAAGAGACAGGTAAAACTGCAATTCACTGTGGCCAGTCAAGATTATTCCCTCTCCATGTGTATCATACTGAGGCCTTCCTGCACGACCAAGCATCTGCATAACATCCAGCGGACTTAGTTCTGTCCAAGCACCTTTTTCCGGGTTGTAAATCTGGGTACCCTTTATAATAACAGTATGTGCAGGCAAATTGACACCCCATGCAAGGGTGGCAGTCGACACAAGAACCTGTATGTGCTTATCAGCAAAAAGTTCCTCAACGAGTTCACGGTCAACCCTTGCCATCCCAGCATGATGAATAGCAAACCCATACGGGAGGAGGTCTTTAAGATCATTGTTTTTGACAAGTTCTGCATGAGTGCCAAGGATCTCTTGGCTTGCACTCTCGTTCTTCAGGAAGCGGCTAACTGTGTCGTTAGCCAAAGCTGTATCTCTGATTGCTTTGGCAGTTTTCGCCGTCTCCTTCCTTGAGTGTACAAATATAAGCACTTGATGCTTACCAGCAGCAGCCATAACCTTCTCATAACAAATCTCATTCATCAACTGGAACCTCTGTAGTGGTTTCCTCACAGTGATCCCAATGTATTGCTGAGCAAGAGGGCAAGGCCGGTAACTGTTGTCAAAATGGAAAATGCTCTTTTTAGGAACACGCAAAAATAACGCAACATCTTCATAGTTTGGTAGTGTCGCAGAAAGCCCAACCAGACGAATATGTTCCTTGGTCGTCTCAATCTGCCTGACAGTCCTGGCAACAATGCTCTCCAGAACAGGCCCTCTGTTATCATGTAGCAGATGGATCTCATCAATGATTAACAGCTTTACCATTTGGGTATAGGTTCTGTCCCCTGATTTCCTAGTCACAATATCCCATTTCTCAGGTGTCGTGACAATAATCTGTGTTTCATCAATCTGTTGCTTGGTCAGGTTCTGGTCTCCGCTGAGTTCCCTAACAGTAACATTGAAAGGTGCCAAACGCTTTGATAGATTTCCAACAACTTCAGCGACCAAAGCCTTCATCGGGGCCACATAGACAATTTTGTACTTGGTATTGTCAAACTCTCCATCCTTCATATGCAGACCAATCTGTTGAAGGATCGTAAGAACAGCCACGTTTGTTTTACCAGCACCAGTCGGAGCACATAGAAGGATATTATCCGGCTTGAAAAGAGCAGTATCATAGACCCTGCTCTGAACTCTGTTCAGCGCAGACATCCCTTCAAAAGCTGGCTGCGCCCACTCTGGCAAGTCAGATATCTTCACAATCTTCTCCCCGGTTTCATATGGCTTAGCTTTCAATGCTGGCACATGAACCTCCTCGTATCCCTTGTGAGGGGTTCTAAACGACCCAGCAGGAAGTTCACATTTCTTGTTAGCCATGAAGAGACCACCCTGGTGAAAAGCGAGGCTGTCAAGATCAAGCAGCTGCCTCTGTCCTTTCAACCATCCACTCTCCATATCCCTCTCGGCTGCCCTGCGATCCCTCGGACCATCGGCGCCAGCACCATCATTGTTGAGGAGCCTCTTGGCCTCATCCCTGATGCTTTTCTCGAGGTTCTTCTGCCTCTCCTTTGCAGATGCTCTGGTTGCATGTAGCTGCTCCAATATTGGAGCCAAGCTCGGGTCACTAGCCATCTCTTCCTCTATCTTGGTCCTCTGTTCCTGATCTTCAGCCCTGGCCAAGCGGGTGCACCAAACAATCTTGAGACGGTTGCGCAGCAGCAACTTAATGAGATCAAACTTGTCATAGTCCAGGAGCATGACAAGGCGATTCTCGACATCTCTGTCATCACCCTCAGCAATGATCTTCAAGATCTCCTCCGCAAGCTTCTGGCTCTGCTGGGCGTCAATGTTCCCGTCCCCATATGCTTGGGATATCTTCCTCTGGAGCCAGTAAGCATCAATGTCCTGAACATTGATGGCCAGTCCCTGGTTGGCGTTCTGCATGTCATCGTCATCCAACTCGCCACCCATCTGCATGCCTCCAGGACCATTCAACTCCGTTGCTTCGTCCTCATCATCCTCATCCAAGTCATCTTGCACCTGACATGCAGCAGTAATAGTAAGTAAATATACATCTCAGTTAAGTTGAAGCAGGATGGCAAGACAAATATACTAAATGTATGCATATGTGCGTAGTTCGTACCTGATCAAAATCACTCTCCTCGTCTTCATCTGACTCTTCAAACTCGACAGCAACACCGACATCATCATCCAGGGTGGTGTCCATGGCATCGCCAGATGGCCCACCGGCAGCGTCGCCAGCTGCCGCATCGTGGAAGTCGGTGATGAGCTTGCCAATGGAGACGAGCTGGTCAAAGAGCTGGTTGGAGATGGGGTTGAGGAGCTGCTCAATGTCCTTCTTCTTGTCAGGGTTCTTGATCTTGTCATTCTTGAGGGTGGCGAGCACCTCGTCGGCGGCCCCAGCTAGGACATCGAGCGGCTGGCCGCCGAGCTGCTGCTGGATGACGCTGAGCAGGGCCTCGTAGGCGGCGCGCGTCTCCTTGGTCTGGGGCTTGTAGACGACGTCGTCGGTGAGGGAGAGGACGCTGACGTCCTGGGTGGAGGCGGCGCGGCGCCTGCGCTTGGCGTCGCGTCGGGGGATGTCGGGGTCGGCGGCGTCGCGCTTGGTCTTCTTGGTGCGCGCCTTGGTGAGCTTCTCCTCGAGCTCGGGCGGCCTGTTCTGGACGGCGCGGTCGCCGAAGGACCTGGGGTCGATGCGGCCATAGAGCGTCTCGGGCTCGCCGGTGGGCTCGTGGGTGTCGCGGGGGCGGGAGTCGGTGGTGAGGACGAGGCTGGAGTTGGCGCGGTACTCGTACTGCTTGAAGCGCGCGTGCGCCTCGGCGCCGCCGCCGAGGTTCGCCATGGGTGCTGCAGAATCGGCACGACGAGTTATCAAATCTGGATTGGAAACCTAATTAATCAGAGGCAAGCGGGGGGAGAAGCAATCGAAGCAGAAGAGAGCGGCGAGCAAGGTATTACCTTTGGAGCGGCGGGTAGAGGCGGAGTCCTCCTGGCGGTCTCCCGGCGGGGGAGGATCCGCGTCTCGTCGGCCTCCCGTCGCGGCGTCGGGGGGCGAGCGAGACTGCTAGGGATTTGCTTCGCTTCAGTGTTGGATTGATTTTCGATGCGGCGGGGGAGAAGAGGGAGACCCAAGCCCTAATCTTTTTTTTTTCTAGGCAGGCAGGTCGGTTCGAAAGGCCGAGGAGAACCGACTTGGGGCCCGACCGACTTACCTATCCTGGGCCGGCCCAAATAAGAAGAGCCCAAATGCGGCCCTGGTCTGTTAATGCGGCCCAAATGAATGGATTCAGGCCCAGCGGACCGAATGATCCATCGTACCATGTTCGTTGACTTGGTGCAAAGTACGTACGTGTTGGGAAAACAATATGGTTTGGTTGACCGGTCAGTCAGAAGCTAAGGACGTTACGATGTCGATGTCGTCGGCTAAATGCATACTGATAGTATGTATATACTAATTCAATGCTAGTAGCTAATAAGTAGTTGATCATCCAATTCCTACGAGTAATGCCCATCTTAATTCTATATGTCGATTTCCTACCACCCATAAAATGGATTGTATAGCATGTATATATACCACGTGCAAGTCAAACTCTGCTTATTAGCATTATATATGTTTTTTTCCCATTGTATAGTTAGAGCAACTACCGCCGGCGCCTGATATAAAAAGTATATGAACGGTTTAATTAAGATATACTCCAAATTACTATTCATTTTAATTTTTTAGATACATAGAATTTTCTACATATCTAAACATAATATATATCTAGATGCATAGCAAAAATTATGTATTTAGAAAAGTCAAAATAAATAGTAATTTGTGATGGAGGGAATATACTTTAATTTCTTTCCATTATATATGTATTTGTATATACTTTTTTGTTAAAAAAGGATATACGGCGCAGTCCACAAAGGTGTAGCTTTGATCATCCATTTCTACAATTACGTTTCTTGATGAGAGTCTAGTGGCATCAACCTTATGTTACCATAAACTACATTTATTATTACCATTGATTTATTGGTTGTCAAAGCTTAATAAGCTAGCCTTATTAGGGACAAATCTAGAATTACTCGTATATGATTGGAGGAATTAATAAGTGGTTTTTAGTAATAACAGGAAATTAATTAAGAGGAAGAAGTACGAAGAAAATATGTCCTTGATATTTAGGGTTTAGGCAGAAGCCATTAATTAATAATTTGATGTGGCAGTGCCGTACGGTGCGTGCAAAACGGATACGATAGGAGTAGTCAGTTCGTACGTACACCCCCCGTCCAGCACGCTTGCCTGCACCCTACCCAACCGTATCAAAGCATTATGTTCAAGTCCAGCATTAGGTACTATAGCGTAGTACGTACGTACGTTGATGCGACTGATAGCTAAAACTGTCCTTGTACCGATTATGGCTTGTTTCAAACTATTTGTTGTATAGGGCTAGCTTCTATCAGATTAAACATGCATGGATATATCACCAAATTAAACCGAGCGTATTATGTCGGTGTGCCAAAATTAAAATAACATGGAGAGATCTTCCGTCCAGGTTTCTAGCCCCGGTTGCTTTTAGACCCGGGACTAAAGGACCTTTAGTTCCAGGTCTTTAGTCCCGGGTCAAACGTAGGGCCGATCCTGAGATTTGGAGGCCCGGGATGAAAGTAAAGTCGGGGCTCTTTAATATAAACATTATAACAAAAATATATGAAATGTTACCAATAAATACTTAAATGTATCTAAAAATAATATTCATATTAAATTATTTATACATATCATCTCAAATTCTGCAATCATCTCAGCACAAGCTAAGAAATTACCATTATTATCATTATAAAGCTGTTGATTGCTTCCTCTGAAAGTCAAATTGTGTTTACCAAAAAATTTCATACCGGCTATTATTCTTAACAAAACTTGCCTCAACCGTTCTTTCTCCTTTGTGATTTGCTGCTGCATTTTTTATCAATTGTTTCCTTTTTCCGCAGTCTAGCTCTCAATTCATTCCAATTGTTCATGTTGCTCGACACTATTTTCATGTTCTCTAAGCTTCTCACTGATATGCCTCCAATTTATAAACCCATCACCTGCTAAGGAACTAGGACTTTTGCTAATGCTAGACTTGAAGATCTTATAGTAGAAACAAAAAACTTTATCAACGTGCTTCAAATAAACTAACCATTTTCTATCATGTACCTCTCCATTGCTTAATTTTCTAGAATAATGAGCATATGAAAAATATCTTGAGGTGGCATTAAGAAGAAATTCAATATTTTCTTCTATTATAGGCCCTTTCTTGACTAATATGTCTCTTGCTTTATTATCAAGATTATCCCAATTTATTGGACCATCAATATCTGAAGTGTAAACTGGTTGCTCATCAACACTAGCAAACTGTGCATGTGCACCTGATGCATTTATTATGTTCTTAGAGTCACTTGCATTGTTATCATCGACGATGATGTTAACATTTTCTTCCTGATTTCCATTAGTTGGTTTATCCACAACGACTATTGCCAACTCGTCTGGGTTCGTCGAAGCGCCCGTATTATTCTCAGGGCCCTGATTACTCTTGCAGAATTTGTCCATAGCTCCGCTCTGTAATTTCTATCAACTCATCCACACATCGTTTTCTTTTTCCTTTTCTCGTTACCTGATTCATATTTTCTAGATGACATGATATTCCACAGTGCTAAAATTATTATAAATACACAATAGTTATAAATTAGTTGAGATTAAATAACTTGTGATAGTGAAAATAATTCATGGTATGGAGAATTGGGGAATTAGCAATCGAATCGCTTGATACAGAAGCAAATTGACGATCTTCTATCTGATCTCCGCCCGTCCGCCGTTCCGCCGAGGGGGGGGCAGGAGGAAGGAAGAAGACGGGCTCCTACTAGGATTCCTCTGTAATCCTACTAGGACTCATACCATGTAATCCTACTAGTACTCCGCCTTGTAACCGACTAGTTTTCCCGCTTCTTAGAGTATATAAAGGAGGGCAAGGGTACCTAGATCAGCAGAACTCTCAAAACCACCAAGAGGTTCAACACCAAACAACACCCAAGCGCAGGACGCAATATACAACACCCCAAACAGGACGTAGGGTATTACGCTACTCTGGTGGTCCGAATCTATATAAATCCGTGTCTTGTGTCCTCGCTTTTACCTTTGAGTTCCAGATCCGACGATTCCCCACCAACCAATCTACTACCTCGAGTACCCCCTCGTAGGTTGCCGGTATAATACACTGACAGGGCGCGCGATGCGAGTGGGAGAGAGGACCAACAGCAGGATGAGGCGATAGGGATGATGCGGCGCGGTAGATGAATTGGGTCCTTTTTTTTACCATGAAGTGGGCCCACCTTAATATCACCTTTTACTATGAACCATTGTGGGCGGGGCAGTAACAAAGGCTACCTTTTTCTGAGCTCCCACCTTAATGCTATTTGGAACATAAGCATTGTCCTTGCCTTAAGAATTGCGTTACCGTTACTCTACCCCCCAGGGCTGGCCCTGGTCAAACGGCCACCGCTGACGTGAGTTTTAGTCCTAGTTGGTAATATCAATCGGGACTAAAGAGACCCTTTAGTCCCGATTGTAACGGCTAGTGGGACGAGCGAATCTGGTAAGACGTTTAGTCTCGGTTGAAAACACCAACCGGGACTAAAGCCCCCCCCCTAGTCCCGGTTGGAATTACCAACCGGGACTAAATGCCTCGCCTCACCAATCGGGGCCTTTAGTCCCCCCCCCCTCTCCACCTTATCCTCTCCCCTCCCTTATCTAGCGCAGGCATTCTTTCTCTTCTTCCTTATTTCTCTCCTCCTTCTCTCTCTTTCTTCCAAGCGGGCGGGCGGCTGGCATAGGTGGGCCCATTTTTTATTTTTTTTGAACATTTTTAGTCTAGTTGGTAACACAAATCGGGACTAAAGAGTTTAGTCTCGACAGATTAGTCCAGGTTGGATTTTCGAAACCTATGCGTCTCTCCAACCGGGACTAATGATCGCTTTTCCACCAGTGATACCTGAAATGGCCTCATAATAATATAATAAACCACATAATACCCAAAATTAAACAAAACCAAAATAAATAATCAAACAAGTATAAATAAATATTCTTTAGTTGCAAAAGGGAGAAAGCTAGAGAAATAAACTAATCCGTAGTTAGCCACTTAATTTGGTGGTTGCATGGATATACATCATGCGATTATTAGATGTTAATATATATCGACCTGATTGAACAAAATTAAAGTGAAAAATACTTACCCATCTGCGTATATCAACAGTTAACGACAGTTGAACCGTTATCTCTGTTTGTGCCTGCATACGACTGGCACAATCCAAAAGATATTTTTTTTAGATCAAGGAAAACGTTCAATCCAAAAGATATATCCAACCACAACTAATATAATATATATCAATAGGCATTTGGTTGTTGCATGCACTGCACGTTTGGTTTATTCGATCTGATGGAGTGTCACTTTAAGCCCTGTCGGTTTTCACTATAATTTCCAATTGCTGCTGCATCTGCATGCGCGCGATGGATGGATGCCACTCAGATCATACATGAAACCTATAATTCATTTAATTAGCAGCACTACAAGCAGAAAATTTAATTATATTCGTGCTTTTCGTTTAATCAATTTATTTATTTCCTAGTTAGTTAGACTTGCTTTTTCTATCGTTTGTTTGTGTACAGTACGAGATATTGCTAGCTCTTGACATGATATGACTTTAGTTTGGTATCATATATGATGCATGGAATGTAGTATATGTAAAGTAGCAGTTGCGTGCATAGATATATGTATAGGCCGGGCTATATATAATTAACTAACTAACTAACTCTTGCATGCCACCTTTAATCCTTTTTGATTCAGATACATACTGCGAATATATATAGCTACGCACCAACTACAACTGAGAATCTGTGGCGTGCCAAGAAATGCATACATTATCATCAGTAGTGTAGCCGGTATGCATGTCACATATGACAATGAGAGTAGCAGGAACGCGGACGAATGGAGCATCTGACGTGAGCGAGCGAGTATAGAAAAACAAGTTGCTTGCTTTTGTGCTGACATCGATCGATCTTCAGTATGAAAGCGAGAAAGAGAGCGACGGTTCACCTCACCGACAATATAATCTTCGGAGTTCGTAGATCGATGCAGTTTCTGACGAACAATATTGAGCAACGGCTCAGCTGAGTCTAGCTTGTGTCTCAAGTTTACATACGGTGTTTCACCCCCGACCAGGGTTAACTGATGATTTCGTCAGAAACAGCTTATTATGAGAAGTACAAATAAAGTGGTTGCTGCCACGCATTATTGGCCTCCATCTCCCTGATGCTAGTTAGATATATATTGGCATATTGCTTGTGTATTAGCTTAGCTAACCATATGATGATGACGATGAGATGATGGATGGACCCTGTAGCATATTCTCAATTAGCAATAAATCCGTTGGACAACTAACAACTGAGGAACACGAGCAAGTACGATCGACCATGTCGTCACATCTCCATCGATCAATAGGGAACGCTAGCTGTTGCAGCTTCAAGCAAGCAGAGCACTGTTGTACCTCGATCGACGATCGCTTCCAAAAGAAACTACTGTTGTCGTCTGTTTTGCATGTCTTTGGAGAGAGAGATAATTCTTTGTTTATGCATGTAATTAACGTTTAACGATCCAAGCAGATGATGTCGTAGCTAATTATATTAATTAATTACCAGTACTGCATCCACAGTACAGTTTGGTGATAGCTGCGCTGCAGGTATATGCATGCATGCACACGGCAGTGTGGTACGCTGCTAGCTGCTGCTTCAACTCAGCAACAGTAGTAGCTGCTAGCTATAGACAGCTGAGGCCAAACCTACTAGTAGTCCTCTATGTACTGTAAATTAAACCGTACGTCCTCTCTCCTAATCTTTTTTTTACTGTACTACTACGTGCCTGATGTGTTGTGTGTTGGGCATGCATCGGAACCAGCGTTACGTTCATTCATTGCACGTACTATATAGTGGTACATGTACGTACGTGCCCATGACCTCATCGATCGATTAAAATTCGTGTGCAGTTCGTTAATAACCGTGTAAACAATGTACAACAGGATCGAGTTGGCGTACGTGCCACCTGGGTGGACTTCACACTGCTCTAGCATAGCATAGTACATGCATATGCATACTACTCGTGTATATAACTAACAATATCGTCGCGCCGTCCACTACAAACAGCCACTAAACATTTGCATTAATTTAATCGGATATATATTATGCTGATCGATGACATTAATCTCGTCACAAGCTAAAGTTTGCATTGGTCCCTGCATCTATCGCATATTCGCGTTGCTTCATTCACATGCATATAGGAAGGTGTGGGTACTAAAAAAACTAAAGTACATATAGGGATTTTTATCTTCACAAGTAGTACAACATCTTGACCATTGATTTAATTTCATACCATAGTCTACTCGATCTTTGCAAATCCAGTTTGAAGCTAAAGCCGGCCTGCATCATTCATCACACTGTTCCCTTTTTCTTTGTTAATTCTAGTCCTCCGCTCCATCTTTTCTCTCTTTTCCTTTTGAGCGGCACTCTTCAACAACCCATCGATGGAGACGGAGTGAATAATGAAACGAGTTAGCTGGTGCATACAAATCAGGCTAGCTCTCCCTCCCTGATTCCCTTTAATTTCATTTCCATCTGATTAATTATATATGATCCCGTGCTGTATTGTATCAGTATTATATACATTTACACACCACTGCACCATCATATATATCGCCTTGAATTCACCTCTGGTTGTATTGCAGCTCCCCCGTCTCCTGCTCTCCCATTCCCCCCCACACTGAAGCAGCTGCTGCTTCTGACAAGCAAGCAACAGCGCAACCGCGAGCGGCCGCCATGGAACTGCCCGTGGCGCTCGCCATCATCTTCTTCTGCGTCCTCCTCCTCGCCTCCGCGGCCATCGCCTGCCTCCTCGTCCGCCACTGCCTCGCCGCCCTCCGCCGCCCCGACGCCGACCCCGAGGCGCCACTGCCCCACCACCACCAGCCGCAGTACGAGCTGGCCTTGTCATCGGAGTCGCCACCAGCGGCTGCGGCCAAGCAGCAGCAGCAGCAAGCGCCGCGGCGGCTGGCGTGGCGGGAGGTGGAGGCGCTCACCGGCGGCTTCGACGAGGCGGCCGTCGTGGGCCGCGGCGGCTCCAGCATCGTCTACCTCGCCAGGCTCCGCGACGGCGCGCCCGTCGCCGTCAAGGTGCACCGCTGGTGCGGCGGCGAGAGGCGCCTGCGCGCGTTCCGCCAGGAGCTCGACCTGCTCCGCCGGCTCCGGCACCCGCACATCGTCGCGCTCCTCGCGTACTCCGACGACCACGGTGCGTGCTCATTTTTGATTAATTATTCGTCTTCCCCTGTTACTTTACTTTTCTGCTCTATTCTTTTTTTTTTGTCTGCTCGTAAAGAATAAATAAGTGAAGCTTTGACCCTACGCTACGCTACGCTGCTTGGTCCATCTGCTTCAAACAAACTGTCCCTGTTACAAACTTGCTTCTTCCTTGCCCTTTTTAATCACTGATGGCTCCTCTTGATCGATTAGCTTGTTTAACCTCATGTAAGTTCTGGATACCCACCAGTTTATATACAAGCAAATAAGAACTAATTTGGATTAGCATGAATATTTCTTACACATACATGCTGGCAAAATTTTCTTTTCTTTTTTGGCATGCACGCATTGACGACTTTGTTTACCCCTCAGTACTTATTTACAAGTCATGCTTTATATATACTTTTTTTTTCCTTTTTGAGGGAAAAGAAATAGCTTTATTATGTAGACTCGAGCAGTGTTGCTAGTCACCGAGGGGGAAAAAATATTGCAAATAAAAATGAAAAACAGGAGGGGGTGGTTGCTAGTTGCTACAGCTGCAAAGGGTGCGCGCGTGACATCACTTTACTCCCCTCCACCTAACGAGAGGAGAGAGGAGGAGAGCAACGGCTACACCTCCCGCGTATTTATTTCTTTTTGTACCATCTCCACTCCTTTCGTCAAAGTAGAACCAAACCTGCAGCTCGCCGATCAGTTTGGTCGTCGCTGTCGATTCCCTTCGCTTTCACAGTTCACCCCGCGGTTAAAACATACTAGTAAACACCCATGCATGCATGTTCCTAGTCGTATCAAAGAAATTACAGTGCACAGTGTCCTCAGCAAATTAACCATTGAGGAAGAGCAAGTAATAAATTATTGTTACTGCGTCCGTGCGTGCAGAGGAAGGCGGCGCGCTGGTCCTGGAGTACCTCGCCGGCGGCACGCTGGCCGACCGGCTCCACGGCGGCGCCACGGCCCCTCCTCTCTCCTGGCCCCAGCGCATGCGCATCGTCCACGACGTGGCCTGCGCGCTGGAGCACCTGCACGACGCCTCCGCCGGCGGCGGCGGCGCGCCCCCCGTGGTGCACGGCGACGTGTCGGCGTCCAACGTGCTCCTCGACGGCCGTGGCCTCGGCGCGCGGCTCTGCGACCTGGGCTCCGCCTGCGAGGGCTTCTCCGCCGCCGTCGCCCCCACGCGCGCCGCCGTGGGCTCGCCGGGCTACGCCGACCCATTCTTCCTCCGCACCGGCATCGTGTCCAAGAAGTCCGACGTGTACAGCTTCGGCGTGCTGCTGCTCGAGGCCGTCACGGGCCTGCCGGCCGCCGGCGAGCCCGGGTCGGAGAACCTGGCGGCGAGGATACTGCCGCGCGTCAGGGCGCGCGGGGTGGCGGGGCTCGTCGACGCCAGGCTAGGGGAAGGGTACGATGAGGAAGAGGCCGGCGAGGTGGCGAGGATCGCCGTGGAGTGCGCGGCGGCGCAGCCGGGGCTCCGGCCGGCGATGGCGCAGGTGCGCGCGTCCATCGCGGAGAAGGCGGCGAGGTCCATTGCCAAGGCCGATCACGGTGACCACCATATTCAGCTGAGCAAGCTGTTGGAGCTCACATGATTCAGGATTATTCTTCGTTCCCATTTTAATTTCCTAGCAGCAAATTGCTTGTTTGTGTCTCTTTTATCTGTGTGTTTGTTCTTGTAGCATTAGTACTAGAATCACCGTTTGGCTGTTCTCGTTGACTAGGGTACAAAGATCGATGGCGAGAACTTAGGCTTGTAAGGAAATGATTGTGCATTGGGAGAGGACAGAGGTTGACCAGAGTGAAATGTAAATATGATGGGATGGATTTTTTTTTCAGTATCAGTAATTAAAAAGGGTAAAGTTTGTCTGGCCCAGCTCTGCACCAGCTAGTAGAAATGTAGAGATGGGTGATGATGTGCAAGCAGAGCAGAGGAGAAGCATTCAAGTTGTTTGGGGTCGAAAAGCAGGGGCAGTTTTGGAGGGCGGGCCGGCAGGCATATGATTGTTCAAGGATTGGGTTGCGGCTTTGCTCCGTTTCTAGCGGGATTGGATTCTCCAAGCCTGGTCCTGCCCTGCAGATGTTTTTCGCGATTTAGTGCTTGGCATATGAGAGAGCAGCAGAATTTCCAGGACCACGGCATCCAAAACAGATGCATTTTTTTTTCTCTGACCAGACGCACTTGGAACAAGGATAGGCCATTTTTAGAATTCCCAGGACCACGGCATCAAAAACAATGGAAAATACACAAAAATTTATTTGAGCCGCAATATGCACCTGGAACAAAATGATGAATCCCCGTGAGCACTATTCTAACAGCAACAACAAAAAAGTCCCATGAGAATGTACACTAGTAGTCTGCTATTGGGATACTGTTGATAACATATGACCAATAATAAGCTTAACCTTATGTTAAGTAGTTGCAGCAAGGTTGCTTGCCATCATACCATGTGATGGATTGCCAGCACAAGTAGTTGGAGCACAAGACAGAAATGACACTCGTCATTCACACCACCCTGTTTAAAAGAGCCATGACACCACCAAACCTTACAAGCCTCTGCTCCATTTATACAGAGCTGCAACAGTCTAATACCCTTATTCTATACACAACTTTGGATACATTACCTATCTTTATCAAAACTCAAAGATTTAGAGCTCAAGCATACATGCAAACTCGCAATTTTCAACTGAAGTGGAAATATTTGTATCTTTTAGTCGTGTCGTCTAGGGTGCCAACTTGAATGACCAATTACCGAAGCAGGGGATTACAAGCAGCCAAAAATGTTTTATGGGTCAAAGGATTTACAAAAGAGATGGTGTCAGAGTTCTGCTTTCGTCAATTTTGATGCGGGCGGTCCTGCCTGCTCTTTGCCCTCTTCATCTTTGCTTTGAACCTCAACTTCAATACCAGTGTCTCCACAGTGTTGACAAAGTTGCCCACTGCCATTACCACCAGCAAGATCCCACAAACTACAACCTGGCAAAATTTGAAAACATGGTGCAAACTTCAGTTCATGACAAAGTGCCATACCAACATGGTCAGGACAGTTTTGACCTATCACTCCATAACCACCTTGATTCTTTAAATATTTTTTCAAATATTAGGCAAGGCAATAAATTCCGAATAGCAATAAATTCAACCAAGGACAGCTGGACAATATCTAATCCTATCTGCCATTCAACTGCCAATAGCGAAAAATGTTAAATTATGCTTGCCTGCCATTCGGAGGCAAGCCCGTGCAAAGCTGTCTGAAGAAGCAAAACTCCAACATACGCTTCAAAACCCTGCAAGCATGGAGTAACAAGGATCAAGTGATCAGTGCAGCATACAGAGGATATCTGTGATATACATAATTTATGTACAAAGGACTGACGACATGTTCTGAAGGAGCTACTAGGAACTGCAGCGCTTTGAATTAACACCACATACCTGTAATATAAAAAGGACAGGGTACAGCAACAAGAGCTGTCCCTCCACACCGGCTGTTTCTCCAGCGACAACATCCATTCTTTTTGCCTGTGTGTTGTGAGGAAAGTCACGTTGAGCTTAAAAAAGGTATTTGCATAATGATATCAGACAAAATTGATTGGATGGTTCACATTCTAGCAGTAACCATAACCACTGCCCCAAGGTTTTTTTTACCAGAGTTCGCTATAGCTTAAATGTAAAACTAAGAAAAACATCAAATAGATTGATGTACTCTTCATAAGCACCAAGTGAAGATACACATGTCCAAGTTCTATCATATACAGGAAACTTTTTGGTTCTAATTAGAGTCATGTTCTGGAACACTGAGACGTGCCCATCCTTTGAATCGAGGTCAAGAAATTTCCAAAGCTACAGTCATGTGATCCAAATTGCGAGTGTTAACTCGTGTTGTACTGAAACTTTCAATTATGTATATGTATATTGATTATTTTTGTTTCTTGAATCACGACAAGATATTACCTTTCCTAGAGCTATGCGAGTGCGTAATCTTTGGCGCTGATATCTGTTCTGTAGATGCATTGCAATCCCTTGCATTATTGCCCAACGCAGGAAGAGTTGCACCCCTCTCTGCAAAAGATCAGTGTTTGAGTGCAGTGTTCGAAGATTCAGGATTGCTGCCAAATGATGCCTACTCCAGTGCCTCCTCCAGGAAAAAAAAATTAGAGCATGTACCTGCTTACTAGAACAATCAGGCTGTCCCTTTATCTCCCATGTAAGGCTAATAAGAGCCATTACCATTGCTAGATAGTGGTGATATATCCACCTGAAAATAGTAGCGAAACATTATAAAAGGAGCATGCACTGGAGAAGAAATCTAACAAGTAAATAAACTAAACATAGTTTTTAGATGTTGATCAAAGTCCCTTCAAGTACCGACAAATTATTTGACTTGAGAAAACTTAACTAAACATGTTTGCAAATGACACTTAAGTGCTGCAGTCAAATGTTTTAAATATCTTAAGCAATGAAAGTTCAGAAGTGATGATCCCTTACCATGGACGAATGTCACTACCATTTGCAATCAACACATTCTCCCGCAAAGCAAAGCTAGCGTACAGGAACAGTAACCAAGCCTGACAAATGGAAAGACACTATTTAGAATGTTCTTGTTGGACAATACAGTGCTTTAGCAGGGTAAAAATATTCAAGGAGTATCATAGTACTCATGAAATACCTGGTAGACCTGAACTGCCCAAGCTGGAAGGCATCCATCCCATATCCACCATCTCAGTAGGAGGAGGATAGATGGAAACAGCAGAAACTTATAGGCAGTCCTATCCTGCCAATAGAAAAGGTTAAAACATCAACACCATTTGTGTCATGCATTCTTATAGTTTACAAGATGCAATGTCAGTTCAGCTCTAAGATCAATCAATTAAGGATTATTTGGATTCGAAATTTAAATATGTACTTGTACATAACTTTACAACATATTTACCATCATACAGCCCAGCACTGTATGTTTCTTTAGTAACTAGAGGTTTGCAAAACATAACTGTATCACACAAAACAGGCTAGATGTTTCACTGGAACGCTTTCTGAATTTTCCATGTTTACCCAATTATCCTGATGATTTAAATTTCCCTTAAATTTTGTAAGCAGTGGTAGATTAAAGGTGAGATGTTATATGAGTTTATTTCATAATGCTTACAGAAATCAAATTTTACGCGCATAGGAGCAATCATTAGAGTGCGCAAGCCATGACTAGAAAGGGTCTAAAGTTTAAGCAGATGATATTGTCAATTCATCTCTTGATATCATATCCGAAAAAAAATCTATATACTCTTTTTGAATGACATTGAGGAAGTATCTTAAGCGTACCCTGTAATTATTGTACTCATCCTTGATTTTGAGCTTATCTTCCTTCCTAGCCACCCGCACATTCACAGGGCCTAGAAACATCTTAAGGAACTTCCCTGCATGTTCAGAAGAAAGTACATCAAAATCCACAAATCATTACCTGACATAAGCATTAAACTTCAGCCCAAGCAAAAAGGTGGTATATGAAATGAAACATATCTAACCATTTCTCTTGCTGGGGAGAAATGAGGCCACATCACTATCTGCGATGGCAACCCTGGCACGCTCCAATTCCTCCTCGACCTGCAGCAAGTACAAATGTCAGATTTAGCTGATGTCCACATCAAACAACAAACGCATATATGCTCACAAGGATAGAGCTTAAGTGCTGCAAGGTGTTAATAAGTAAGAACATGCTTAGGGTTTTACAAGAGGTGATGTTTCAGGTTTACAGCAGTACATAACCTCCTAAGAACAGGTATGAACTGCCTGGTTGCAAAGGGCAGGCGATGAGTGCAGAACGAGAGCCCGCTAGGTCCAAGCAAAATTAGCTTGAATTCACACAGGCACATGAGCTGTCGTCCTACTGGCAAGTCCTCCCACTTGGTGCGACAACAAGGTACTAGTATGCGTTCCTAAACGTGGATTGGGCTCCAATCCTCGAGCATCCGAAACTGTATTGGAACGTAACCATTGGAGCGCATGCAGTGTAGGGAGGATGTCTGCGCTTCAAAACTCTGCTATGCGGGGACAATAAGAATAGCCAACCTAATTAATCCTCCTCCAGGCGGATATCTTGATGCCTAATCATACAATGGGGATGGTGGCCCAAATTTTGATGATATCCCCGCCGTAGGGTCCATGGCCCACGCATGGAGCACGAGCAGGCATAAATTTGGTTTGGCAAGCTGATCGCGATCTGGAATTCGAAGCAAAGCGTGGTGAAGGCACCCGCGCGGCGCGGCGTCGAGGTAATCGAGCCCGTACGAGGAAGGAAGGAGGTGGAGGATGGGGTAGAGAAGGCGAGGAGGACCTTGTCGACCGCGGAGGGGTCGAGGGCGGGTAGCGAGCCCTGGAGGCGGCGGACGTCGGCGTCGAGTGCGACGGCGCGGCGGCGCAGCGCCTCCTCCTCGGCGGCGCGCGTGGCGACGAGGGCGGCGGCCGCCTCCCGCAGCTCCCGCGCCGCCTCGGCCGCGGCCGCCGCCTCCGCCTCGAGGCCGCGGGCGTCGCCGACGCGTGACATTGGGCTGGTGCGGCGGTGGGGGCAGCCGGGGTTGGAAATCGAAATTCGGAGGATGGATGGATTTTGCTTTTGTGTGAGGTGCGGCGTGTTCGTGCGGTGTGCCTTCCACGTTGTCACTGCCGGGTGGGCCCCACCCCCCGCCTAAAGGGAAGGGAAGGGAAGAGAGGAAAGACAACCAAGGAGGACCTCTCTTTTTGGCGTCTCTACTGCAAACTAAGTATATCTACGGTTATATATACATACATGTCGTTAAGCATCAGTATCTAGGACAAGTATAGGGTTCTAGTTGACCGCCAAGCAAAACCTGGTCTAGATAGTCGTGCTGGATAACTAATACGCATCCGCTGCCGTGCCTAACAAAAAAAATAATGAAACAATTAGTTTACATCCAACCATTATAGTATTATCATCCTATCACGCTCTTGACCGGTCATAAGCTAACGGGATTATCGTATGCCCATAATGCACTGTTACAAAAACTGGACTCAATTCAACCTGACCGTATACATTTCCTTCCATTTTTGATCTTCCAAGTAGCAATCGAGTACTAGACTAGATATAGATAGGAGCTGTTCATCCGGCACAAAAGGCGTTAACAGAGGGGGCGTTAGGTTCCCGTACCTGTTAAATCGAATGTTTAGATACTAATTAGGAGTATTAAACGTATAACAAAACCCATTACACATATAGAGGCTAAACGGCAAGATAAATCTATTAAGCCTAATTAGTTCATAATTTGACAATATGCTGCTACAATAAACATTTGCTAATGATGGATTAATTAGGCTTAATAGATTCGCCTCGTCGTTTAGCCTCCATCTATGCAATTAGTTTTATAATTAACTCATATTTAGTCCTCCTAATTAGCCTCTGAATATTCGATGTGACACGGACTAAACTTTAGCTCGAGGAATCAAATTTGTACTGGGAGATGTGCAATTCAGTGGAAAAGGAATGGCTTGCTTGCCACCCAACATCCAACAAACATCTGCACGTAGCAGGATGGTAGGCAGCATGACACAACAGATAACCGCCACCAAGTCACCTTGTACATATGTTAAGTTCCATGCAATCCAAGTGCAGTGCATAAGGAACACTCTCAATATGCCTACCAGTTCACCCCAAGACAGAAAAAAAAAACCCATCAGGTCCCACGAACCGACAAGTTTCAGACAAATCCACTTGGATGTTCTTTGCTTCAGGAACCTCATACTGCAACAGAAAGCAGCTTACACCATTTACAGATTCCCACTCATGGCACTCATGCACAATGCAGTCCTCAAGTCGATATTCTAGTCAGCTGAGCTGACTGTGCAGCATCAGATCCATCACAAAAGGCTAACTGTTCGGGATCCAAGGGCAATAGTGTTTCGTAGGATATTGTATATGTACAAAGACTTGATTCCTCCGCTTCAACTCAAGTGACTCTGACGGTCTCTCGTAGGTTGGCCACAGAAGACAGCAACGCCAAGTGCTGTTTCATTTAACTACAGCTGCAGATGCAACAACCCCCGTCAACTGGTAGATCCAGTCGGCAAACAGTCAGGCTGCTTCAAAGGTCCTGCAAACAGCAGCACAATCAGTCTGGTCGCTTCAAAGATCCTGCAACCTAAGTTAACATATAGTAAGCAGCAAGCCTCACTTCCCATTTCACTCGACATATACTGCTGTCCCTAGTTTGCACAGATTTCTCTGATTTTTTTATATATATTTTTAAAGATAGGGCATAGTGTCAAATATTAAATGAAAAAGTTGAAAAGATATCAATATCATTTACGCCCGTGTATTTCTTTAACAGATATGGGCATAGGGAAAAAATATATCATACTTCTCTGCAGAGCCATACATGCAACGGCATTCATACATTGCCTAACCAATTGGAGAGCTCGAAAATGTATTAGATGTCCTTGTTTCTTCAAACTGGGAAGAGAACCCTGTATGCACAATACATATGATCGCCATCCCAATTTCTGTTAAGCCATTAGAAATATGCTCCAAATTACTCCCTCCGTTCCTGTTTATAAGGCATGGCATGACATGGCACGGTCTCCCAAATTAAACTTTGACCATTCATTTATCATATATTATATTTTTTTAATATTATAAACTTATAATCATTGGTGAGTACATTTGATTACAAATCCAACCATGTCAAATTTACATTACAAAAATAAAAATTATTAGTTAAATTATTGGTCAAAGATTGTAAACTTTGAATCTTGATATGCGTGTGGGCCTTATAAATAGGAACGGAGGGAGTATCTAGGTCATGCTGCGTGAATATAACATCGTGCTAGGCCAAGTAGCTGGTATCAAGGAGTCCATAAAATGGCGGTGTGCAAATAAATAGTTCTTTAGCCATGATTTTCCATAAATTGAATCAATCATTTTGTTTAGCTTACTGTATCATCTGAATGATGGATATCAAGGGGTGATAAAATGGTTGCGCACAAACTTACTATAGCCATGATTTTCCATAAACTGAATCACTCATCCTGTTAATCTTACTATAACATCTGATTAATAGATAAAAAGCTTTTCATACTTACCAGGAATCTAAAACCTGACCAGTATACTGTCAATTGTCTTGAGTTGCTCCATTTCTTCTGAATCAGCAATTCCAGAATCCACATAACACAACTGATAACATGACATGAACAATGGATCATGTATTAAATTGGTGTATCACATGCCTGTAATCAATTTCATTCATGTATTTTGGCCATGGTGTACCTGATACTGTGGCTTCCTGAGGGTGTGGACACCTCTTTTCACCAGAGACTGCCATCCTTTTTTGCTTCTGAGAGTCCTCTCTAGATCCACTGTTCTCTATGGCCATTAAAGAAAAACATTTGAATAACGTGTTGAAAGGACAAACAGTAATTCAAAGTCTAGATTACCAGTTTCAAAGTGGATTATGTTTACAAAGTAAAGGAACCAAGGAAAATAAAATATAATCCACAATATGCTGACATGGTGTAGAGAGATAGATGGGAAACACCACACACCCTAGGATACATGGTACAAGGAATAATACGGGCAGGTGCATTTCTGTAGTCTAGTTGCTGCCTTTTCAATCTATATCACAAGAATCCATTCACATGAAAAGCAAGAGGTTCTGAAGCTTCTTTATAGTGTAAAAAATAAATGCACGCTAAGCATCCGTTCACAATTTATGTTGGTGGTCCTCGAAGTGATTGTTCAGGAAAATATGAAACATGAAAATAGCGAATAGCTTTGAAATCAACAAACTAAAAACATAAGGTGACCTTCAAATAGACTGAAACTACATCATAGATAACTGAAAAATTGAAGGGAAAATAGTTCACATTAACAAAAGGAATGGTAACAATAACTTACATGACCAGGATCTAAAATCAAAAGGGTATATTGGTCCTGAGATCCGCGACCCTTTTTCTTTTGAATCCCAACTATTGTCCTTGAATGGCCTTGATGCTGGAAATACAGTGGGCTGTGAATGACACCTCTTTAGTTAGTCAATACCAATCTTCAGATTTGTTTCTAGAAACTGCAAGCATTTCAGATTATGCCAGAGAACATTTCTCAAACATGGAGACATAGAAGCTCTTACCTTTTGTTGCTGACAGTGACACGCGGTGTGGTAAATCTATCAGAGCAGCAACTTGCAAAGTAGTTCCAAATCCAGTCAACAAGGACCTGCTGTCCTCTCATACTTTCAGCATCCTCTTGACAAAGTTCAGACGATGATTTTGGAGGATTATTCTTTATCAAGAACTTGTCCATAGGCCCTTGTACTTGACTCGCTGCACGTTTTCCATTCTTACTTTTGAGGCCAGATGATTCTGTGCTATCAAAATCTACGATCCTTGCATGGAGGCCAAAAGAGCGAAAGAGGGTAGCACATTCTGTAGTCCCTATCCATTTCTTGGCACCATAAACTTTGTTATCAAAGTGGTTCGAACCAATGATATCAAAATTTTTATCCCAAGCAATCTCAAGCCATCTCTGGAGAGATGGGATGTCAGGAACAAATCCAGAACCACCAAATAACACCTCTCTAGCTTCTGGTCTTTGCTTCAACAGATGAGAGCTCAGCATCTGAATATTTCTCCACCCACAACCCCATCCCTTATCTTCTGATGGAAGACTCTGATGATGCTCAATATAGCCTGATATCATACATGTTGAAGAACCACCTTCTGACTCCAAGCAGCTCCTCAATAAGCTCATTATACCTCCTTCTACTTCTTGAACTTTACTTCGAATTTGTGCTCCGACCAAGCAAGAAATCTGTTCATCTAATAACTTTCCATAATGATGCAAGTATTCACTATGACTTGATGAGGCCCCTTGAGTATTAGAGTCACTGGTGAATGATCCCGCACAATGTTCAGGACCATCCTGCAAAAAAATACCAGCTGCATTGGTAACTTTTCAAAAAGAAGGAATGCAAAACATCAAGTCCCAAAAAGTGTTTCTGCCTTTCTGGGCCAGTGGAGCACACTAGGATGATAAGAACCTGCAACTCACATAGAACTTCTACTCTTGAAATGAACAGTGACCAGTGTCTACTGTCCTTAAGAAAGAGAAAATCGTGAGTGGAACATTGCCATGATATATTTACTAGATTCAGCAAGTGTTATGCAGAGAAAGCATTCTATTCTACTATTGAAAAGAACCACGATCTACAGCAGCTATTATTAAAATAGAAAAAAAGCGATTTCACTACCATGATATCTGTATTTGATTCAGCAAGTGCCATCTGATGTGCCAATTCCATGTCCTTTTGAAGTTGATCATCATCCTCAAAGTGGATGTTGGCATGCCTACAAATGATGAGGGAAAACTTTGCGTAAGATACTGGTGAGTGGGGTATAATACCATACTGGAGAGAAAAGAGTCAGGAGAGGTCAAATTGTAGAAGCACAGAGAAGAATCGGCCATTACTGCTCCAGCTCAGCTGTAAGAACTTGTATATTGCAGATGGGGCAGGATGAGATCATCTTGACAGGAATACTCCTACTGTAGGAAATAAAAGTGGTAAAGAACTCAGTGTTTGAGAAGTAAAATAAATAGAACAAAATAAGAAATTATGCGAGTCATCAGGATCAAAACAATGAGTGTGTCTTGAAAATCATATCTAGTGCGTGCATGCCAGAAAGCCTGTGACTGATGACCTCATAGACTGAGAAGTGAGCGCCAGATAAGATAGCTGCTCAAAAAATATAAACATAATTCTCACGAAGAGTTCGAATCTTCTGGTGCATACGGATTAAGGTAAGGAAATGTGGTGAAACTCACAAATGAGGCTGTTGCCTGTTTCAAACTGGCCTATGACGTATGCAGCATTGGATTATCCACTTAAACAAACAAAATGCACTGACTGTTGAGATGATTAGCATTTAGACAAGTAGTAGCAGTGATCCAAGTGCAGAGAAATCCTATTAAAAATCAATCGACCTAGCAAACTTTGTTTCGCAGATGCATGTTTGGTTGGAAAGGAACATCGGCGGCGAAAAAAGGGAAACAAAGCGAGAAGCGTATACCAATTCCAGTCCCTAGCAACTGGTTAGCAGGGACGGAGAACTTCTCCAACGCCGGCGGAGTTGGGAGGCCGAGGAAGACAGCGACGGCAACGCGTGCCCGGTGCGGCGCGCGGGAGGGGACGACGGACGGCGGGGCCGGCGGGCGGCGGCGCGAGAGGTTGGATGGATGGATTTGGGGGGAAATTGTGGTGCGAGACGACGTCACGAGCGAGACGACACACTTCGTCGGGACGGACAGTTGGGCCTTGTATGGGCTGTTCCATGGGCTTCCTAGCAAAAGCTGTGGCCCAACTATATACTACTATTGGACCTTGTTGACCCAAAAGCTGTGTGGTTGCTAGAACCCTTGGATCCTCCAGGTGGTCACCGCGCGACCGTCCGATCGTCTTTGCGGCCTTATCCCGCTCCTCTCGCTCCATCTCAACTTGCTTTCCTTCCCCATCGCCCGACCGGCCACGACGGAGCTGCGCGCGCCGCCGCCCTCTGCTCCCGCGACGGCGAGGACCTGTCCTGTCCAGCCCAGCCAAACACGGCATAAATAAACCCCATCCGCACACGTTGGATGTATGCGTCACTACAACGCCACCACCTGTAAATCAATCCTGTAACCGTCGCCATGTCGCATGCCGCCGCCGCCGCAGCCGCCATCCCGCTGCGTCGCCCGTTCCTCCTCTCCCTCAAGCCGGCCCACCTCCTGTCCTCCCTCGCGGCGCCCTCACCTGGCCTCCGCCACCCGCGCGCGCTCCGGCCCGCGGGCCCTCTGCCCACCGACGCCGCCGAGGACACCGACGATCCGGACGCCGGGGACGGCGCCGCAGTGCCCTTCCGGAGGAGCCGCAACGCGCTCAAGAGGGATGCCCGCCGCGCCGTGCGGTGGGGCATGGAGCTTGCCAAGTTCCCGCCTCCGCAGATCAAGCGCATCCTGAGGGCTGCCTCACTGGAAACCGAGGTGTTCGACGCGCTCATGATCGTCAAGGTAGGGTAGGCTGCATCCGTCTGTTCGTTCGTTTCGGTTGCGTTTGATCACGGAATTGCAATACTCATTTCTTGATTTGTTTGCAGAGATTTGGGCCGGATGTGCGGGAAGGAAAGAGGAGGCAGTACAATTACATCGGTCTGTCTGCTTCTCTGGTCCTTTCTTCTCTTTACGGCCATCCATTTTCGTGTTGCTCCATTGCTGTGTTATTCAGATGTGCTGTGGTTGTTTTCTGTTCATTTAAATCGCGTCAGGTCTCCAAACATTTGGTCGACTCTAAGTTTGAAAGTCCTTGCTGATGGCTATATGGTTTTTGTATTTATAATTCTGAAATTGCTGTGTAAAATTTACCTAAGATGTGTCGATCAATGGACATTTGAAGTAACCCTTTTAGAAAAGAAACTGAATAAATAATTATTAAGGTTATATTGTCGTCACATATTAATAGCAATTTAATGTTATTATGTGATCAATTTCGACCAGGAAGTCTTCTGCGCAATGCACAACCGGAATTGATGGATACTCTAATACAGGCTTCCAAGGATGGAGGTGACAGCAAGTTAGATACCTTGCTGAGTGAAAACGCATTGTTGGTGGAAGAGGAGGAAGTGGAGGATCTACCTGATGAAGAAGAGGTAGCTTATTTGCTCAACATAACAAGGTTTTTAATCTAGCAAACAATAGACTAACTGTTTATCATTTCGAATAGGATGATGAAGAGTATATGAAAGTTGCAGATAGATGGTTTGATGGTCTCCTTTGCAAAGACATCTCAGTTACTAATGAAGTTTATGCTGTCCATAATGTTGAGTTTGATCGTCAGGTATCCTCTGTGCTGACATTTAATATATCATTCAACAATGTAACTAGAGTGTTTGCTTATGCAATGGAAATCTGTAGCACACGACCTTTGCGAACTGTCTGGCTCCCAATGTTTAAACCTTGTTGTATTTCTATCTGAAAATATTTTGTGTTTTCCTGTTGTTCAACCAAAGTATGCATATTTTCTCTTTGCTTTGATTTATATGTCACTGATGTTATTGTCTTGTGTGTTGTCATTTGTTATAGAGCTACGCATGATTCCATGTAGCAACCATATTTAT
The DNA here is from genome assembly GCF_000263155.2 of Setaria italica. Taxonomy (NCBI): domain Eukaryota; kingdom Viridiplantae; phylum Streptophyta; class Magnoliopsida; order Poales; family Poaceae; genus Setaria; species Setaria italica. The sequence continues at coordinate 345,008 of NC_028450.1, read as the reverse complement.
GGATTAGGACTGCAACAACCTTAGTTGCTGAGCAAGTGATGTTAGGTCTATATAATCAGTTAATGTATGTATCCTGATTGAGGCTAAGTATACTAATTATAAGAAGCTACTTTACTGAAACATGAATATTGTTATGTCAAACTACATTATGGATGACTAGTATTTTCCCAGGATTTTTAAGAACATAATTCTGATTCCCATGCGCCATGATCAAAGAAACAATAAGACTTTTGTTGATCCTGTTCAGATTATGCAACATGATTGCAATGCTCCCACATGGGAAGCATGGTTAGTAGCATTGCAATCTTACCATCATTATGCGCAGATGCAGTAATAGCAGTGTTTGCTTTTCAACGTTCTTTGTGATATGGTAAGTAAGACCATACACAAGCCTTCTTGATCCTTCTTACTGGCGCTTTTTTAGTATGTAAAGGTGAACACTTCTAGTCCTGGAGCCTAATACATCCAACATCTGATACCGGTGTTTACTTCAAAATCTATAACTTTCACATGAATACCAGTTGAAAGTATCTGGGATGCTCCTGCACCACCCAAACTTCCTAATTAATTCAACTAAGTCAACTGCATTATTACGGCTCAATATATGGTTCCTGTCAGCTCTTAACATTTCGCCAACAGGAACTGCGGAAGCTCGTGAGGAGAGTCCACATGGTTCAGGAAAGCACACAAATTAAAGATGGCGAGGAAGGATCCAGCGGGAAGCTTTCCAGAGCAAAGAAACCGCTTCTGAGGTTCCTTCGCTCCCTTGCAAAGGAGGCGTGTGCTGAATAGGTGAGCCGCATTTTATAGCTTCTTGTAGGATTATGTATGGCTATATATAATTGCAAAAATACAACTTTGGTAGAAATACTACCCAAATGTCTGCCATTAGCAAAACAACCTAGCAAATTTCTGAACTGACATCTGCACTTATACAGGGCATGCTGTCCCTGTGGCCTCCAAACTAGCTAACTGTTATTAGTCCCAGCCTGGCCCAGAGGTCCAACAGGGAATAAAAAATATGCTGTCCCTGTGACCACCCAAGGCCCAAACTAGCTAACTGTTGATGAGTGCAGTGGTTTGTGCAGTACAGCATTAGTTATTAGTCCCAGCCTCTGGCCCAGAGGCCCAACGGGAGAAAAAAAAATGGTCATGACTGGCTGCTCAACTGGGGCAATCCAGGCATGTTGGACCTTATGTTACTGCTATGGTTTTCAATTGTGCCTAAAGGTTATCTTTGGAAATTATACTAAATCCCTGCATTCAAAGCCTACAGTGCTAAAAAAAGACTAGCTTACCTTCTCATTGTGTAAACTTAAAATTAGTTAGAAAATTAATACATTTCTTGTTATATTCAGGCAAAAAGACTTACTAATACTTGGAAGGATGGACAGTGGAGTGCAAGTTTGTATCTCACTACCCACTCACGTCCATAGTTTGTATCATTCGTTTCACCAAGGTTGTGTAAGGAGGCTCACCGGCAATGGGGTTTTTTTTGACTCAGCGGCAGCCTGGTATGCTGTGGTCAGTGAGCTAAATTACCATGGATGGAGTTTTGGGTGCACTCATTTCAACGAGGATACGCAGCTTAATTGGGGAATCATATCATGCGGAGACGTGCTTAATTGTTGCTTAATTGTCTCCCAGATATCGATCTGCCATCTACCTGCTGTACGAAAATGGATTATCGATGCCGTAGTATTTTTTGGACAAAAGAAAAGCAGTTATTATTTCTGAAATCGAGTTGCTTTGCTGTGCTGGCGATTCTGTATTTTATCAATCATTTATAAATTTTTTTAGATAAAGGAAATGTTTCAGTGGCTATTGTTGACCGTAGTTATCCTAGTCTGTTTGTTGGTTGCAACTGACTGATCTTGATCCCTGAACACATTGTGGTCTGTGGTCTGATCTAGAGGTAGACGATTGGTTGGGATGATGATACCACATTGTGGTCTGTGTTGGACGAGTGATTGATTAGTTGGCGGCGCCGCGCGCCGCCATCCGATCATTCATCCCGTTCATACATGTGTCACCCTCGATCGAGAGAATGAGGATGAGATTGGTGTTGGTGTTGGCTTCCCTGATGCATACGGCAACCCTACCAGCAAACCAATTCCCTTGTAGCTGCTACAGTGCAGACCAACCAATTCGATCTATCATTAAAAAGAATGTTGTGGTCTCTCTTGAAACCATGCAACAATGTATTGATAATATAATCTAAAAATTATCTCTTGGCACTGCACACTTTGTTGAAACGAAAAGAATGTTGTGGCCTCTCTTGAAACCATGTAAAAATGTATTGAATTGACGTTTTGTACGTACACCATGCTGATGATATAATCTAAAAATTATCACTTTGTTCAAATCAAAAGACCACACACACACACCATGCTTACGAGATCAATGCTTGAAAAGGAACAGAAAATGCTGTCTTGAGCAGGCGAGTGCGAGTCTGTGGGCGGGGATCCAACACCAGCAGCTCTAGCATGGATGCCTTGGACGTACGGCTTGGCACGCCACCGGTCCTCTGCCCGTGCGTGATGAGGAAGGAGACAGCGCCAGGAACCGGCACGCCACCCGGCCACCACTGAGGCCTAAGCTATTCACCTGTTGATACTGCTAGTAGTTGACTGGTCCAGGAAGGCTCCTCCGGAGACTGTTTTTGTGTGGAGAGAGCAAGGCTCTTGTTTCGATCAGATCGATCAGAGAATCGGGATTCTGCTGCCTCTGCGGCTGTCCGAGATTACAAGCCAGAGCACGGCGGGCGAGCGTTGGTGAAGAGGCGGCCGGCATGGCCGTCGTGTTGCTAATCCGTTTCTACGAAGATGTGTCTCGCTGCTACGTAGCTGGCTTATGGTTGTGCCGGTGGACGCGATAGCGTTACATTAATGAACCAAACAAAGACAGTAATTATGCATCCCACCTCAGTAATTATGCCCAACTAAAAAACTACCTCAGTTGAAGGTATGTTTGGTTACAACGGCTTATTTTTAGCACATGTCACATCGAATATTCAGATACTAATTAAGAGTATTAAACATAGTCTATTTACAAAACCTATTACACAAATGGAGGCTAAACGATGAGACGAATCTATTAAGTCTAAGGCCCCGTTTGGTTCGGGTTGCTAAATTTTAGCACCCGTCACATCGAATGTTTATATACTAATTAGCAGTATTAAACGTAGACTATTTACAAAACCCATTGCACGGATGGAGGCTAAAAGCGAGACAAATCTATTAAGCCTAATTAATCCATGATTTGACAATGTACTGCTACAGTAACCATTTGCTAACGATGGATTAATTAGACTTAATAGATTCATCTCGCTCTTAGCCTCCATCTGTGTAATTAGTTTTATAATTAACTCATGTTTAGTCCTCCTAATTAGCATCCGAACATCAGATGTGACATTGCTAAAGTTTAGCACCTAGTATCCAAACGTCCCCTAATTAGTTCATGATTTGACAATGTGCTGCTACAATAAACATTTGCCAATGATGGATTAATTAGGTTTAATAGATTCGTCTCGCCGTTTAGCCTCCATTTGTGCAATTAGTTTTATAATTAACTTATATTTAGTCATTCTAAGGGGCTGTTTGGATCCAAGGTGCTAAAGTTAGCACCCGTCACATTAGATGTTTGGATACTAATTAGGAGTATTAAATATAGGCTAATTACAAAACTAATTGCACAGATGGAGTCTAATTCACGAGATGAATCTATTAAGCCTAATTAGTCCATGATTTGATAATGTGGTGCTACAGTAACCATTTGCTAATGATGAATTAATTAGGCTTAATAGATTCGTCTCGCGAATTAGACTCCATCTGTACAATTAGTTTTGTAATTAGCTCATGTTTAGTCCTCCTAATTAGCATCCGAATATTCGATGTAACACTGCTAAAGTTTAGCGCATGCTATCCAAACACCCTCAACATCCGACTATTCGATGTGACACTGACTAGTTTAGCTCGAGGAAACAAACGCCACGTACATCTGGTAGATAAGAGCGATGGATACATGCCCTGGTCCCGGGCGCTGTGTGTGCAGTGAGCCAGTGAGAGATGGAGTGAGACGACGTGTTGTCGGCATCAGGACTGTACGCCTGCATACGCGGCATCGTTTGCCTGGAAAATGAAAAGCAATCCATCAAGCTAGTTATTAAGAGAGGGATGGATCGGGAATGAAAACGACTCGCCCACCGGACCCGATTTAAGCCGCACACCAAATTTTGCAGTTGGCCTCTAGCCAATTCCTTTCCTGTTGCCGGATTCCCTTGAGTTCACCAGTCACCTGCTGCTGCTGCTGGTGGTAGTAGCACTGCACCATCATATCGGAAACCTCCTCTGGTCCTCTCCCACAGGGCCATGGCGATGGCGCCGCAGGGGCAGGAGCAGGAACATGAGCATCCGCACGGCGGCCAGCGCCCGGTGCCCACCGGCAACAGGAGCAGGCCCGGCGGCGGCGCGGCCGCTGCCGGCAGCAGCACCATCGCCACCAACCGCTGGGGCCCCTACTCGGGCGCCGGCGACTTCGCCAGCAACATGGCCGTCATCCTCGCCGCCCTGCTCGCCGCGCTCGCGCTCGCCCTCGCGCTTAACGCCGCCGTGCGCTACCTGCTCCGCCGCAGCCGCAGAGCCCGCCGGCGCGCCGACGCCAGCACCACCGATGGAACGGAGGCGGCGGACACCGCCGACCCGGAGAAGGCGGCCCCTCCGCCGCCGCCGCCGCCGCCCCCGGCCCTGGTGTACTCGGCGGCCGGGACGAAGCTGGCGGGCGCCGCGGCGGAGTGCGCCATCTGCCTCGCCGAGTTCGTCGACGGGGACGCCGTGCGCGTCATGCCGGCCTGCGGCCACGGCTTCCACGCCCGCTGCATCGAGCGCTGGCTCGCCGGGGGTCGACGCTCCTCCTGCCCGACGTGCCGCGCGCCGCTGCTGGCCGCCGCCGCCTCCGAGACCGCCGGAGCCGCGGCCAACCAGCCTACCGCCGCCGCCGCATCATCATCTTCTTGATACATGGTTCAGCTCGGCAGCCCTGCTCCTGGCAGGTGTTCGTTGCCTTTCCTCTTGTTTCTTTTTCTCTTTTCTCTGTGTAAATATTGATCTCAGTCAGCAGAGGAGGGGAGATTGAAGTGGATGGATGATTTGTTTGATGCCTTTGTCAAGAACTTCTAGTGTGGATTGATGTTCTTTCAGTTCATCTCCATCTCGGTAGCTATTTCATTCCCTTCTCTGTAAGGGTAATCATTTGATGAGAGCAGAGCTTCTTTCTAGTTTGGATAAGCTGCTGCTGCTGAGAGTCCAAAGGAATTGCCTGTTTGCCTGTCAGCCTGTGTGCAGAGATCACAACAAGAGGCGCAACCAAACCTTGATCGTGTAGCGACTTTAATTTTGCTGGGAAACCTTGAAATCGTTCAAGCTGAAATAGCGATTGATCGTTTTGATTTTTCTAAATTTATAGATATTATTATTCACCTAGACCTATACTATATTTAGATATACTATATTTAGATAAAGATTATGTACCATTATATCTCTATATTTAGATAGTAAAGATTATGTACCACTATATCTGGATAGTAAAGATTATGCATTTAAAAAGGGTAAAACGATCCACAGTTTGGAAAGCCTGAAGCATGCACGACAGTCGACTGCTAACTGATTAGCAGACGATAGAATTGACAGTTACTGTGGCAGTCAACTGAAAAGTGTTCCATCTCCATCAGTATGTACTGTATGGTCATGAGCAGCAAGCACACGGGTCCCTTTCCTGTGTTGTACGACGGACGTACGCGACTGTGCACGTACGCTAGCTCTTGACCTCGTGTCGATCCAAGGATGGATTTGTTGGGTACCTTCTCGATCGATCCATGGACGCGACTGGTCACAGCACAGCCTGAAGCCAGCCATGCATCTCGATCGATGAATGGAGATTAGAATCATCATCATTCAGGTCACAGCTTTGAGATGGAACTCTGAATCCATCCATTGCCTGCTCGGTCAGGCCCCAGCTCGAATCATGCTCACAGCATGCATGATGCATCAGGACCAAGATTAGAATCGAGATGCCGTGCGCATTGTGCTAGCCATAGCATGATACTATCTATCATTGGCCCTCCCCTCGATCATATGCTCATGCATATTGTGTGTGTATGGCATGTACCGTACGTACACTCCTCATCTCCATCGCTCTATTTGTTTGGCAGCAGCTTCGCTTCTTCATTCGATTCTCATCCATTATTGATGCTTCATCAGAAACATTAAGGTTTTTTTCCCCGTGAATACACAGGAGAGCTACGTATCTTTATATTAAGAAGATGATGAATAAAAGTTAGTACAACACAGGCTTTTCGGACGCACGCACACGGTTAAGACTTTGTTAACTATTACATAAATGATCACAACCGATTAGGCAAATTCGAAGCTCACTATCAGACTAGACCGTTCCTTGAGCTTCTGATGGCACCGGCCAGCCTAGGGTGGATAGATGATTGGCGCCTGCAGCAGACCAAAGCATTGCTTCCTCTAGGAATTGTTGTAGCAGCTGCGCCGGTTGCATGGGAGACGTTCTGCTGAACACTCTATTGTTACGCTCTTTTCAAATCTTCCGGGAGACAAGCATGAAGCTTGAATCAAGTCATTTCCTCTGTCCAGTGTTTAGGCACTACTGTCTCTTCTGAAGCCACCACTCGACTAAACCCATATCCTGACTTGGCGCCAAATGTGCAGGATGGAACCATGTCTGTTGTGAGTATGAGCAATGGGCAAACAGGTGGTCAGCACTTTCCAGTTCCTGATCGCATAAGCCACATGCGGTGACCATGCATTATGTTGATTGTGTACCTAGAAATGAATGATTCTCGTTTCTCATTTTCTTTATGGCAAGGATGACACATGCTGAAACACACATCATATCCAAGAGGTGCCTTTACACTTAATACTAGCGTAAATGCCCGTGTGTTACTATGATTTCTTACCTACTCCCAAGTTGTCATCCGCTAACTCCTAGTTCGCTTGCTTCACTTCCTAATCTGGTTTATGATGTTTCATAATATTTGTATACATCTCTGATAATAATAAGCGGGCAACTCCTTTGAATTGTACATGGCTATTTGAATGGTGGAATCTCAATTTTTATACATATATATGTGTCCTACATCTGGTTCAAACATGCATTAAAACTTCCGGTAAGATTCAGTATTAATGCAACTCTTGTCTTAGCTTTTATGAATATGCAACTTACTATGAACATAAGAGATTGTCCACAAAACTTCCAGCCTATAAAAAGAAAAAAAACTACAGGGCTAAAATAAATGCTCAGTTCTTGATTATAATATGCTCAACAATTCATGCCTGAGTGTATACACCCTGACAACCTGACATCATGACCTAGTTGCTCTAAAAAACATGAACAATCAACCAATGCAAGTATCCTTCTGCAATTTGCTCCTCATAGTATAGTCAATGATGAACAAATGTTCTACCTACAAATTAATTTTCAAATTCAGATAGTAAAGGCATAGCGGTCGACCTAGTATCTTGCGGCTGAAAATTTCAACATATAAGGATAAATCATATTTAAGATTTGTCCATCAGTTGGGCTAAAATCCTTCATAACAAAAAATCATGATTATTGTTAGGTATCTGAGAGAGGATGACAAACACAAATTGTAGAAGAGAAGGCACAATATCCGAGTGATCCACAATAAGCTCATCAATCATATTACAAAATAAGTGGAGCAAGCAGATCCCTCTTATCATTAATTTACCTCTCTTATCATTAATTATAGTGACTTAAAAAGTACCTGTGCAGATAAGCCCTAAGGGTTCCTCAAAAATACCCACTGCCACGTAGCATTAACTTAAGAGAACAAGTTGAGAAGTGCCTTGATCTATTTGTGATGAGTGATTGACTAGATGATTTGAGGCTTTACCGGTTGAGTCCATATTCCATATGTGCTTGATTATACTAATGGCTAATCGTAGGTGTGTGTTGTGGTATTTGAGTATACCGTATGTTGTGTGTTGTGTCTCTTGGCTTGTGATGTGTAGGTGTACGATGTGACATGGTGGTCGACGGCATGAGGTGAAGGTCAAGCATGAAAGGTCCATGCCAATGTACTAGGGCTGTGAAGGGTGGACACGAGTAGGCTTGGATTGAGGGACCCGAGGAGTCTGGGCGGAGTCATGGGTAATCCACATGGTGCACGGAAGAGCAAGAGTACATGGATGGTGATTGAGACGGCATTGGTCAAGTCAAGCGGGACGGAAGCGAGTCAAGTAAGCGGCCCGGGAGCCAGGAGCGAAAGACTTGGAGGCGTCGAAGGCTTGGCGGAGGCTGGACACACATTGACATCGGTGAGTCATGCCTTGCGGGGCGTGCAAGAGGGTTTGACCGGTTTGACCTTAAAACCGGTGGTGAGTCACGCTAGGTGGGTGTGCCAAGGGTTTGAATGGTTTGGCCTCAAAACCGGGGGACGAGTCCAATGCGGCTAGACGGCATCGACATCATGGAGGTCGCGTGGTGGCCAAGCGAAGATGGATGGTTTGGGTCGTTTGGGCCTCAAAACCACCGCACAGGCAGGTTTGATGGTTTGGGCCTCAAAACCAGGGGTCAAGCCCGATGCGGCCAGAGCTTCAAGAAGGAGGGCATGTGGCATCATTGCAAAGCTTGCGTCGAGGCGAAGCAAAGTCGTGAAGGTGACGTGTCCGTCCGATAAGCGAAGAAAAAGTTGGACGGTTTTGCCCCTAGGAGGTTTGGAGTTGTATGCTTCATGTAAGGGCAACTTGGGAAATAGCCAAGTGTAAATATACATGAGAGATGGCTGGTTGGGGCAGCCATCCTTTTGGTTATTTTGGTGGGGGTTTTCTCATTTACTTTGTGAGAGCCTTTGGTAGAGGGAGAGAGGAGGGATCTTTGTGTTGATCTTTTTGCCATCCAAGTTTTGATTGTGCTTAGAAGTGCCTTGTAACCGGACATGGTTAAGTAATCTAATGATCTATTTCGTGCCATCTTGCTCCATCCCATTTGGATTTGTGATTCCCGTTTGTGTTCTTCGCGTTCTTTGTTTCTTCCTTCTCACCCCTTTCACATTTTTGTTCGATTCATATTTTGTGGGGGGTTTTGAGTCGAACCAATTATTTGGAAAAGAACTAGGACATGAGTTGAACTTTTCCACTGAAAGGATTTGATCGAAACCTCACGAGTTCATAGATCAGGACGATTCAAGTTTGGAGGTTGAAAAGGTTGTGCTCTTCACAAGATTTATAATTCCCTTTTATTGACAAATTGTTTAAGGATGATTTCTTAGTATTAGTTTCTCTACTATCTTGTGATGCTATGGTTCAAATTTTGTGATTTTTGAAGATCGTTTGGTCGAGTTTCGGATTTTTCTTCTCTCCTCATGAAGGCTGAAATCTGGAATTCCGAAATATTCCAGAGCATATTCCGAAAATTTCCGGACCTCCGGAAGTTTCCAAAGGTTTCTCTAGAAATCTTCGAATATCCGGAATTTTCCGAAGGTTTCTCCGGATTTTTCCGAACTGAGGTGTTAGTTTTCAAAGTCATTCTTTCGATACTCGTTTGGACTCGTTCTTTCTTCCGCTACTCTCAATTTGGGTCCCTAGCATCATTCCTAGGTCCATTAGCTTGTGAATAGGTAAGTGTACTTGATTTTGCTAGAAGAGAGGTTTAGGGAATTTTAGCCAAAGTTCTCGAAGAAAATTTGAATCGGCTCTCATTCACCCCCCTTTTTGTCGCCTTTCCGGTCCTTTTGTCTCCCTCCCGATCCCCACCCCATCGCCACCCATCAACACGTTGCCGCCCCTCCCCATCGACGCCACCCATACCCATCGCCCGTGGCTCCCGCGACCGCCGCCGGTCGAGCCTCTCCTACGCCGCCCGCACTGCTCTGCCCCCCGCTAAGCCCCTGTGCGCCGCCCGGGCGGTCGCCGAAGGTGGCTGGAGGTGGTGGCGGCGCAGCTGCAGGGGAGAAGGAGGCGGCATGGCATGCGGTGGTGGAGGCTACTTCTTCTGCAAGAAATGGTATCCCTCGCCCGTCGCCGCCACCGCCGGAGCCAGCGCAACGTGCCGACCGCCGCCAGATGTAGCGACCTGGATCCGTCATCGACAGACATGGTGAGCCTGGTCACACCGGCAGTAGACGGTGCACCCGATCCTTGGCCCCAGCGACGCCCCGCGTCCAGGTGACCCTAATCCGGAGCTCCTTGCGCGACGACAACACGGGTCGAGCGTCAGGAGCTGGATGCGCAGTGGAGGTGTGGAGTAAGAAGAGGATAAGAGAGAAGAAGAGATGAGAGAGAAGGGTAGAATTGACTATAGCAACCATTTATCTAAGGAATCCAAACACATCTTGCTAAACTTTAACCAACTACTACTTTAGTCAACTAAACTTTAGTTTTAAATTTTAATTGGCTAAATTTTAGTTGAGGTGGATCCAAAGAGGGTCTAAGAGCAACTCCAAAAGTTTCCCAAACAGTTCTTTCCAAAACTATATATTGGGAGTTCTTTCGAAAAATTTTCCCCAAAAAATATATCAACCCACAGCAGATCACTAATAACTAACACCCAATATTTCAAAACGGCTAGGTTATCATAATTACGCCAGCCCAACGCCTCCTGTTCTGTCCCCGTCTCATTCTTTCTTCAACCTCCTCTAGCCGAAGAAGAACTCGCCGATCCGCAAGCCTCCAATCCTCCCCTGTAGTTGTGTTTGACCACGCCAGCTTGCAGCTTTGCTCCGTGCCTTGCCTGTACTTGGATTACTTGGATTGGAGCTCAATGGTTGGACGAAGATTCATCAAAATCCCTGTGAAAAGAGATGAGCATAAGCTCATTGGGGTTCACAGCCACAGCTCACGCAACTCATAAAAAAGAAGCTCAAGCCGTAGTTGGACGAGCTTGCCCGTGCCTGCGGTGGAGCACGCAAGCCCCTAGCTGCCCGCGAAGCCCATTCCCACTGGCCCTTCTAGCGCCGCGCGCGGAGCTCACCCCCCACCGCCCGTGGAGCTCGCCATTGCTGGCCATGCTCGTGCCGCTCGTGGAGCTCGCTCGACCCTGCCTTCAACTCGCACTGCGCCGGCCTCTCCTCGCGCCATGTGAGGGACGGAGCAAAACGGCCCGTGATAGGGGACCGAGAGTATGCCCCGTCCGTTCATTTCGGTGGTACGTATAGATGGCCAAACGGCCGGTCCGACCCAACCTGGCATGGACACGATTTGGCCCGGCATGATTAGGTTCGGCCCGATTAGGCCCGCGCAATAATCGTGCCGGGACGTGCTGGCCCACGTGCTGAAGGAGAGGCCAGGCATGGCCCACGACCTTCTTAGGCGGGCCGTGCCGGCACGCTGGCTCGACAGGCCTTAATGGCCTCGCCGTGCTCGGGCCGGTCCACGGCACAGCTCTGTCTCCTCCTATTCCCCGCCGCGCAGGCGATACGTTCGCGGCTCCGCGCCAGCACTGGCTCAGGCGACGCGGCCGTGGGGGTGGAGGTACAGGAGCAGCACGATAACGCCACGGGGGCGGTGCAGGCGCAGCACGTCGTGGACGCACCCGACTTCACCCTCCCGGCGAGACAGAGGCTAGAGGGAGGCGGTGGAGGGAAGTGGTGGAAGGCGCGGGGGACGGCCGGGAGGTGGCGGGAGGAAGTGGGGGAGGCGGCGGGAGCCGGGAGAGCGGGGGAGCCGAAGGGTCGGGAGGACGGGAAGAAGAAGCGGGGGAGGCGGCTGGGACTGGGAAGGTGGTAGCGGTAGCCGGGGTGGGGTTTGGGGAGGCCTAAACAGGTCGGAACAGGCCTTAGCCAGGCCTAGCAAGCCTAAACGGGTCGTGCCGCCTGTTGTTGGCCCACGGGCCAAATGGGCTAGGCCGTGTCGGGCCAGCCCATGGGCTGAGGCAACAGCCTAGGCCCAGCCCGTGGTGTAGGCTAGGCTGGGCCAGCCTACAAGGCTGCCGTGCCGGACTTGGGCGAAAATGTTGTGCCGTGGTTCGGCCCACGGACCACAGGCTATATTGACAACTATAGTGGTACGGAGTCATTCTCGTGGGAGGGGGCGATTGGGGAGGAAGGATGTCACCCATATTATGGACGGTGATGGGTTCTGTTTTGGCGTCGCGAATTAATTGAAAAGTTTTTGGAGCGTTATGTTTTTTTCTCTCTCACTAAATGAGATGTTAGGGGTAGGATACAAAATTCTTTCGAGTTGCTCTGAGTCTGCCTGCCGGGATGCGAACTTGCGAAGACAGAGAGCATGGGGAGGGAGACGAGGACAAGCAGAGACGGTTAAGAAAAGTTGCAACAGCCCACATGTAAAAGGCTGTACGCCACGTCACCCTCGTCCTCATCGATCGATCGAGCAGTCCATATCACACACTTGCACCACCATCGATCACCGCCACACCAGACTCTGCAGGGAATGAAGAAGCCATCCGTATCCGTATAAAGGACGAAAGCAGCAGCAGCACTGCACCATCGGAAACCTCATCAGTCTCCTCTGATCCTCTCCCACAGGGGCCATGGCGATGGCGCCGCAGGGGCAGGAGCAGGAACATGAGCAGCCGCACGGCCACCGCCCGGTTCCGACCAACAGCAACATGCCCGGCGGCGCGGCCGCTGCCAGCACCATCGCCACCAACCGCTGGGGCCCGCTACATGGCCGTCATCCTCGCCGTCCTGCTCGCCGGGCTCGCGCTCAACGCCGCCGTGCGCTACCTGATCCGCTGCAGCCGCAGAGCCCGCCGGCAAGGAGGCGCCAGTGCCACGGAGGCGGACCCCGACCCCGACCCGGAGAAGGCCGCCCCTCCCCAACCCCCTCCGCCGCCCCCGGCCCTGGTGTACTCGGCGGCCGTGACGAAGCTGGCGGGCGCCGCGGCGGAGTGCGCCATCTGCCTCGCTGAGTTCGTCGACGGTGACACCGTGCGCGTCATGCCGGCCCGCGGCCACGGCTTCCACGCCCGCTGCATCGAGCGCTGGCTCGCGGGGGGACGACGCTCCTCCTTCCCGACATGCCGCGCGCCGCTGCTGCCCGCCGCCGCCGCCGCGACCGCCGGAGCCGCGGCCCAGCAGCATGCCGCCGCCGCCGCCGCATCATCATCATCATACATACATACGTACGTACGTACGTATATGTATGTATGTATGTATGTATGTATGTATGTATGTATGTATGTATGTATGTATATGTATGTATGTAAGGCTCTTGTTTCTTTTTTCTTTTCTCTCTGTGTAAAAATTGATCTCAGTCAGCAGAGGAGAGAGGAAATTGAAGTGGATGGATGATTTTACTTGTCAATAACTAGTGTGGATTGCTGTTCTTTCAGCTAATTAAGCTCGATCTCGGTTGCTGCTGCTGAGAATCCAAAGGGAAACCATGATCATGATATGTAGCTGAAACAGCTAGCGGTTATTAGCTAGGATTTTGAAGCAGCTGAAGTTGGATGGGGCACACAGTGCTTTAGTATTTGTTTGGTAGCTTCTTCATTCGATCCTCATCTTATCACGACGTACGCATGACCAAATGCATTGTTGCTTTATGATCAGAAACACAACAAGGTGCAGGAACAAATCGAGCGACGACGGTCATTTTCGGTCCCCCCCAGTGCCCCCAGATGATTCCTCAGAAAGGTTGTCACAAGAGAAATGTCTCTGGACCTGATGTCCGCAGCTTCAGGAGTACCAACGGTCCTTACCTTCAGGTTGTCCTACAGTGCAATGTTCATCAGTAGCAGCACAAAAGCAAGCTGACTGATTCAGCTCTCGGTCCTTTCTGCACTGAAGAAGAAGACCAAGGCCATCTTTTTCCTAAACTGTCACAAACACGGATCAGTCATGGATGCTGTCGGCATTTCAAATTGAAAGCTGACTTGCTGCTGCTAATCTCCGAGCTTCAGAGCGATTGCTCCATGCATTATCCAGCTCGCACAATTCTGAAGCCCACCACAGTTTTTGCAGTTATGGCCTCTGTTCTTTGGTAGATAAAAGAGAGGTAGAAATTCAAGGATTTCAGATATGAAGATCATACAGCCAGAGACAGCCGCAGTCGCATCTGAGCTGAATTCTATTCAAGAAGTGCCGTATCCTCCTTTCTGAGGAATCAGCTGGATCAGGCTTGGTGTACTAGTCTCATTGTGTAATTACCGGTTGCTTTTGTGTAAGCTACCCCTCTATTCTTCTGTAACTTTTCTAACTGTGATTTGAGTTGATAAAGAAATTATTCTGGTCGGTCACTGGCCTACAGAGCTAGCCTGTCAATTGTTATCAGCACCTTCGGTATGCTCACAAGATAATGTTCTGCATGCCATAGCTGGAAACAGCTTCACACTTTGGCTGTCAGAAGGCATAACCATCGAAAATTAGGAAGCTGGTAGTTACTAATTTCAGCTTTCGTGCGTACCATCAAACAAATCTCCCAAAGTCAGCTGATGTATTTTGTAAGAAGAATATAAAGCCAACTGGTGGGTACAATATTCAATCCATGTAATTCCCAGTCAAACTTCACACTTGGATGAATGGTCAGAATCAAATAGGGTGCCATCACCAGAAGTCCCCACAAGAGCATAGGCCATTGCTGAGCTTGTGGAATCTGACAGCGTCCCTCACAAGAATATCACGGCCAGTTATCTTAGATATGAACTTTGTAGCATTCTGACAATCTACACAAACCCGCAGATTCTTGACGATACGAATCGGCATATCCTGTGGAACAAATATTAATCCGAAGGCAATTGCAAGCTTCTCGCTGTGATGGCTGAGCATGTGAACCTGATCAGAATCTGCCGCATCATGCAACACTGAAACTGACATCAGGTTTGTATCCTTGTTCAACCATCTTAGAGTTGAGCCACTCGAGCTTTTCATAAATCCCCTTGGATGGAGAAGGGGCGAGACTGATCAATGAGACCGATCATCAGCTGAAAAGATGTGAACTTTATTCTTATATTTGATCCAGCTACAGCCTGGCTCCTTCATTCCACGCCTTAGCTGGGGAACCTCATTCCATTGACCTTTAGCAGCATGCATGCTCCACAGAAACAAGTAACTAGCCGGGTTCTGGGGATCAATCTCAGCAGCCCATTTGCTGATTTCCATATCACCACGCAGCCTGCAAGCACTCAGCAATGTGCCCCATCCAATTGCGTCAGGGCATACCGGCATTTGCTTTATGAACTCCTCAGCTTCTTTTAACCTCCCTGATCTGCTGTACAAGTCAATCATGCAGGTGTAGTGATCATCTACAGGCACAATACCATTGCCCTTCTGCATGGAATAAAAGTAGCCGCGTCCTTTCTCTACAAACCCAGCACGGCTACATGCAGAAAAGACACCAATAAATGTTACCCCATCAGGCTTGACGCCCTTTGACAACATCTTCTCAAACAAATCAATAGTTTCTTTCGCTTTCCCAAATTGAGGATACCCACAGACAAGGGCTGTCCAGTGTCCAGGAGACCTGATCGGCGGCAACATCGCGAAGGCACCATCGCGGTCGCGGCATCGAAGCCTTCGAGAGAAGCAAGTGACAGTTGGCAAGTACCTGCTGGCAATGGAGCCAGACCTGCACGTCGTGGATCCCCCGGGGGTAAGCTGCCTCACCATGGTGCGGCCACACCCATCCGATCCGATCCCGCAGTACGGACGGCACCTGGAGTCCGGCTTCGTCGCCGCCGCCCACAAGAGCTTGGTCGTCATCTACGTCACCAGGTACTCGGGATGGTACCTGGTCTTGGACTTGGCATCTTCCTCGCCGCGCAGCTTCACGATCCCCGGTATCGCCTACCCTGACTCTTACAGGTGCGCCGGCCCCGGGGCCACCGTCATCACGCCACTCCACCCTGGCGCCTTCGTCCTCGCCGAGCTGCTCTTGAGCCTCCGCTGCCCCATCAAGGGGCTTTCGTCGGTCATGCTCTGCTTCTGGAACTCCCATAGTTCGTCGTGGGACAAGAAGGCCGGCGACCTCCCCGCCCAGGTGTGCCACGTGTGGGAGGTTCACATGTCCTTCCCTGTCCAGAGCAGGAACCTCTTGTGCTGGGTCGATCTTCTCCCGGATTGCTACTCTGCAATCTCGATGAGGTTCACTCGGACTTGCACATGTCTTTCGTTCCGCTGCCCCCAAATAGCTGCGAAGAATTCGACCAGCAGCGGCTGCCGAACCCGCAAGACTTTAGACTTTCATCTACGAAAGTTGTGCATTCGATTTCTTGTTTCCTGGAGATAATACAATAGGCCACGCGCTTATACTAAGGTCCTGTTTGGATCCCATAGCAAAACTTTAGTCCTGCACTTTTAGTCTATTTTTTTTTCTACGAGAATCCAAACAGGTGGGCTAAAGTAAGCAAATAGCAAAAATCCGGGCTAAAGTTTTTTCTCCCAAAGAGACCCTAAACTGGGCTAAAGTCCCTCGGGGCGGGCGCTGGACGCCCCATACCCCCACTTGCCCATCCACCCCGCTGCTCTTTCCTGTACATGTGCATGGAGTCATTAAATGAGGGGCAAATCAGTTATTGTTTGATGAAAGTCTAAAGTTTAGCCCATGGATCCAAACAGCCCAGCAGGACTAAAGTTTAGGGGCTAAAGTTTAGCGCATGGACTAATGATCCAAACAACACCTAAAGATCACTCAAAGATAGATGTATGTTGGTTGTTAAATGTACTTACCGGCCAACCCTTCCCCTGCACCTAACTTCGGTGGTGCAGTTATTGCAAACTTTGCAATCAAGGAGAAGCTTTTTTATCTAAGACCTTTCCAAGATAAACAACATAGCTGTCACAATTCATTATTCCTTTCTTTTCACAAGAATGTTCTACCATCATTTTTGCAGTGGTAGCGCACAAGTTCTGTTGCAGGGAAATGGACCTATCGTGAACCTTGACACAAAACTGTTATAAAAGAAATAAAATTAGCCCAAACTGAACACCCCTAGAGCAGATACTCTCCTTGTTGATGGTGACAAAATCAAATGTCGGGTGGTGTATTCACTGCTTCTGCCATTCCCTCTCAAGGATTCCTCCCCTTGAGCGGCGTTAAATGGTGGTACGTGGAGCTCGGATGTACTGGAGGTGGCACCATCAGCTTCAAGGGAGGTCATTGTTTCTGGTGAGCTTTGGCTTGCACGTCCTTTCGCCGCCCTAAGTCCCCTTCCTGTTGCGCTGTCACTCAAATGGTGGGCAACGGCGGGACGACATAGCTACGAGGGGTGGGGCAAGGTGCAACGGTCACAGTGTAACTGACAAGTACGTTGTTCGGTGGAGACGCTAATCGGTGATCAATGGTTGTCTTTTGGTTGTGTCATGTTTTGTCTTTGAATTGTTTGTGAGTTGTGTTCCTGTCGTTCCTCTATTGTACTCTGGTGTTGTATCTACCACATCCCCTTCTACTTCCATCTTGGCTCTTGAAGCCATTGTAACCGCGTAAATGTTGTACCATCACCAGCTTGCCGGCATCTGTGGTAATATAATTCAAGTGGTCCCCCCTGACCTGTCAAAAAAATGTAGCCACTTTAATTTGCTGGGAAACCTTGAAACCGTTCTAGCTGAAACAGATTAGCTAGGACTTTGAAGCAGCTGAAGTTGGATGAAGCACAGTGCTTTAGTATTTGTTTGGTAGCTTCTTCATTCGATTCTCATCTCATCACGACGTACGCATGACCAAATGCATTGATGCTTTATGATCAAAAACACAAGAAGGTAGCAGGAACAATCGAGCGACAATGGTCATTTTCGGTCCCCAGTGCCCTAGATTATCCAGATGGCCCCTCGTAATTGATTGTGTAGTACCTACAAATGAATGATTCCCGTTTCCCGTTTTCTCCACGACAAGGGTGACACATGTTGAAACATGCACAATGCAAGCTAGCATCATCATATCCAAGAGGTGGTTTCACATTTGATAGGAAATTTTGAAACCCTAGATATGCATGTATTCATGCATGGTTCAACAACAACTTAAGCATATATATATGCACATATATAGAGAATGGAAACACCAATTGTCAAAGGTATCTGGACTCCCGACTCCCGAGCGCTCCCGACGGGCGACTCGGGAGGCGAAACACGACTCTCCCAGTAGCCCGCCTCTCGCCTGACTCCGGCCAACAGCGGAGCCGAAGCCGACCCCCCGTGTCGTGTTCTCTTCCTCCCCTTTCCTCCTCCTCTCTCCCTCTCCACTCCCACTCCGCAAATCCTAGCACCGCCGTTGGCAGATCCACCTCCCCTGTGACCTGATCTACACGTCCACGGCGCGGGGCCCCTTCCCTGACGACGGCTACCACGTCCTCCCCCCCTTTTTTTCCGTCACTGCCTGGAGGTCAAGAGGGATGCCCTCCTCATCCTCCCCGTCTTGAACTGGAGTGGTCCTCGACTCGAACTCATCCTCTTCTCACAAGAATGGCTTCAGATATGCAATATTAAATGTGGAACTAACCCCAAAGTCTACATGCAACTCAAGTTTGTATGCATTATCATTGATCTTCTCAAGAATTTTAAAAGGTCCATTAGCGTTTGGCATCAATTTTGACTTTCTCAATTCAGGAAATCGATCTTTATGCAAGTGTAACCAAACAAGATCACTAGGTTCAAAGGTTAAATGTTTCTTGCCCTAGCTACCATAAACTCTGTATTTGGCAAGTTACCATTGTTAGATCTGCAAGTTACCAAAGTTAGATCCTAACCTGTTCAGGAAGGACGAACTCAAGTTTTAAGATTAAAGACATCAGAGGATCCTTGAGCACAGAACAAAAACACCGAACAAATTATTGTGTATATACCTTGAGGTGTGTCAGCAACTCATGTTATCATGTATCTCTGTTAAATCTTTATCATATTTGTCCTCCGACTGTGTTTTATGTAAGAACTCTGGTTTGTAATCTATTTAAGTATTTCCAACTTGGTTTGTAAACTAAATCCGTGTACTCTATGTTTGTAAATTGAAATGCCATGTTGTATTGTCCGTGCTCACTTTCGTGTGAGACTTGCTGCATACTATTTTGATCAATGGAATCGGTGGTTAAATCGGGATGCTACTCGACAAACTGTCCAATTATATCAGTTGAAGTGCGATTGACATTTACTTCATTAATATGATAAGGGCCAGTGAGCTTCATTCGGTGTAATTGAGGTGTTTCTGCCACATAGGTCTTGCCCCCATTAGAAGTCCAACCCCTTACAAATCCCATGTCCAAATATAACACCTAATTCGAGTCGAAATCGGTCTGGCCGTCCTGTGAAACCGGTGTGACCGGTTTTCCTTGGTGTAGATATTCCCAAAGTCATAACTCCCCCATCCAATTTCTGAATCAAACGTTCTACATATGCATTTTGACCGTCTCAACGAGAGCTATGCAATGATAAAGTCCAACTTGCAATTTAAGCACACGAGCTAAACTGGTCTGACCGACCATGCTCTCTGCAGCAGTTAAGAAAGACCATGTAATGATGCTAATTTCACATGACAGAACGAAGAGATAGATCATCCAAAGCTTCAACTTCACATGATTCAGTTGCGGAGGTCAGCAAACTTAATCTTTTTTCCACTTGGCCCCATCCCAATTGCTTCCACCGCTCTCTAGCAGAAACAGACATACTTGTCAAAAATATAAACAGCCCTTTACCTACTTCAAAGGTGTTCTCACAAATGTAGGTTGCAGAACAAATATAAACGGCTCTTTCATTCAAAGAATAAAAGTTAAAACAAAGTTTGGAAGAAACACGGAGCATTATTATGTGCCAAATGAGTAAGTAAGGTTTTACTCCAACTGGATCAGCTACACAAAAAAAGCATAAAAAACGGTGGAATTGGAATTGATAAAACTAAGTGTGTTCTACATAGTGTTCTACCTGGTGATACTTTGAGCTCAGCTGGGAGGCGGCATCGAAGGTAATGCGGAAACGCGAACTTAACAATGTTCTTGGGAGATTTTGCTGGGTGGCGGAGATGACCCTGGTTTTGCGCGTGTCAACAGAAAGCAGGAACTGCACATTCCTAACCCAGTAGCCCTCGATTTGTTCCAGATCGCTCGGAATGACAAGGTAGACGACGCCATGTTCCTGCGTGCTCAGGTTAGGGAACAATGGCGTAACCGCGGCAAGCCCATGGAGATGTATGTCTCGTCTGCCCAGAGATCGTCTAGACGCAGCACCGTGTCCTTCGTCCAGCTAGTGGATGGCCCGTCAAGGTCCAGGGTGTAGGTGACGAGCGAGATTGGGGTGCCCTCCACGAAGCCATCCATGGCGAAAAACTTGATGGTGCCGTCAACACAAGCCATGGTGCGGAAGTCTTGCGGGTTCGGCAGCCGCTGCTGGTCGAATGCTTCGCAGCTGTTGGGGGGCAGCGGAACAAAAGACATGTGCAACTCCGAGCGGACCTCGTCGAGATCGCAGAGCAGCAACCCGTGGAGAAGATCGACCCAGCACAAGAGGTTCCTGCTCTGGACAGGGAAGGACATGTGAACCTCCCACGCGTGGCACACCTGGACGGGGAGGTCGCTGGTCTTGTAGTCCCACGCCCACGACGAACTATGGGAGTTCCAGAGGCAGAGCATGGCCGACGAAAGCCCCTTGCTTGGGCGGCGGAGGCTCAAGAGCAGCTCGGCGAGGAAGAAGGCGCCAGGGTGGAGTGGCGTGATGACGGTGGTCCCGATGCCGGCGATACCGGGGATCGTGAAGCTGCGCGGCGAGGAAGATGCCAAGTCCAAGACCAGGTACCATCCCGAGTACCAGGCGCCGGCGTAGATGGCGACCAAGCTCTTGTGGGCGGCGGCGACGAAGCCGGAGTCCAGGTGCCGTCCGTACTGTGCGATCGGATCGGATGGGTGTGGCCGTACCATGGTGAGGCAGCTTACCCCCGGGGGATCCACGACCTGCAGATCTGGCTCCATGGCCAGCAGGTACTTGCCAACTGTTGCTTCCTTGTCTTCAAGGCTTCGATGCCGCGACCGCGATGTTGCCGCCGACCACCCCCGGTGCTTCTTCTCCGAGCGGCTCTGCCTCTAAGGGATGGTCGCGGAAGAAAACGGAGCGGTCAAGCACGACGCGAGCAGGGGCCATGGCGCAAAGAATTGGTAGGGTAGGCTTGTTGGATTGGATCTATCGAAGAAGATGGCGGCAGCGGCGGAGGAGCCTCATATTTGACGGTGTATGTCGGGGGAAGAAAATTCAGTGCAGCCCGGATGCAAAGCGCATCCGGTGCGCACCCGTCCGCTCGGTCGACGCGTGGAGGCGGAAGAAAATCGGACGGTCGCGCGTCTGGGAAGGCTCCTCGCGGCTTGGCTGCCTGGCTCCTCGCGCGACTGCATGGCTCGGCTGGGAATTGGAATAGGCGCGGCGCGCGGAGTACATGCATGCAGCATGCTGCCGTGCCTTGCCTATGATTGGCCCATGCATCTGGGCCGCCTAGCGTGGTGTGATTGGCCCAAAGATCACGAAGGGGCAGTACATGTACAGAACTACAGATCCCTCTCGTAAGTCTCTGTTTTTGCCCTTTGACGCCTGGCAACGCGCCGCCGCCGCCGCCGCTTGCATTTGGGTTGCTGCCGTCCATCTGGCCGGCGGATCGGCGACGCCGCCACCTCCATCTGGCCCGGCGCGCCACCTCCTTCATCTGGCCGGCGGACCGGCGACGCACCCAAGAACAGCCTCCTGCCTCGACGAAAGTAAGTCTTTGTTATGGTTAAAAAAATATTTATCTTTGCAATCATCAGCGTTGTGCAATTCATTCTGAATTTCTGATTTACACGAGCTACTAAATCACCTGCAGAGTACCCAAAGGACTGATCGCACCACTGGAGACAGTTTCGTGACGCATCACCGGCGGAACTCCATCTGCCTGTCCTCGTTTGAAGCTCTGAGCTCTTGGGAGCGGAAGGCTTCTTGTCAGATGGATTTTTTTGCGCCGACTCTTCTCCCGGCCGATCCTTCTTGTACGTCTTGAAGAACTCCCTGTTCTCCTGCTCCTTCCAAACTATCAATGCAAAGAAGAAATAAATTAACAAAGCGCATGATACAGGCTCACAGCAGACAACCTCAGATGCGCATGAGGATGATGCAATCGCTGACGGTGGTCATGGAGTCGATAGAGAGCAGCCATCACAGGTAGGGTCATTGTATGTTTATTTATACGATAATACAGATACATCACATGTTATTACTCATCTATTTTGGTACGATCATGCATAACATGATTGAATAATTAATCATCATCTCATTTTACAATAGGTGGCAGATAAAGTTGGGATCACTCCTGAAGTTGGAATGAATTTTGAATCAGAAGAACAAGCCTTTGAGATGTATAACACATATGCCGGTAAGGTTGGGTTCAGTGTTAGAAAGAGCAATACAAAGCGTCGAGTGGATGGTAGTATATCTCAGAAATATATAGTTTGCAGTAGCCAAGGACATCGGCAAACCGAGTCATCAAAAGACACTACAAGGACAGGTTGTGATGCTCGTGTTCAGTTTAGTGTCAGCAGAGAGGGGATTTGGACAGTGCAAAAGATTGTAACTGAACATAATCATTACCTTGCTAGTCCAAATAAGTCGCACAAGCTGAGATCCCAACGACGTGTCACTGAAGCAGACAGGATGCTAATTGGCCAGATACGAGATGCCGGGATGAAGCCAGCCCAGGTGTATGAGTTCATGAAGCAGTTTTACGGAGGAGCTGACAAAGTGCCTTTTGCAAAAATGGATTGCAATAACGAGATTGGACGTGAGCGCAGAAAGTACTTAGAAGCCAATGATGTACAGACACTGGTAGAATACCTGAGAAACAAACAGTCACAGGATCCTACATTTTTTTATGCCGTTCAGGTAGATGAGAAAGATGGTCGGATAGCAAATTTTTTCTGGGCAGATGGTCAATCTATTATGGACTACAAATGCTTTGGTGATGCTGTGTCATTTGACACTACATTTCAGACTAATAAGTTTGAGATGCCTTTTGCTCCGATCCTTGGAACAAACCATCACAAGCAGACGATAATATTTGGGGCTGCATTGATATTTAATGAATCTATTGAATCATTTGTTTGGCTCTTTGAAACCTTCCTAACAGCAATGTCAGGCAAGCATCCAAGGACAATTTTCACTGATCAAGACGCGGCCATGGCTGGAGCAATTGCTTATGTATTCCCAAATACAAGCCATCGCCTTTGTTTGTGGCACATTTACTTAAATGCTGCTAAACATCTCGGGCATGTAATTCACGAGTCAGATAACAAGTTTCTACCTGATTTTAAGAGATGTGTGTATGAAGATAGATCGGAGGCTTACTTCATTGAGAAGTGGAATGAGTTGTTATCTGAATATAATCTGGAGGATAACTCTTGGATGAGAAACCTATATGATTTGAGGGCAAAGTGGGCAGCTGTGTACCGTGATGCTTTTACAGCGGATATGACCTCGACTCAAAGGAGTGAAGGCATGAACAATGTGTTTAAGAAAAGATTTCGTAGGAAACTCGGTCTTTCAGAACTTCTTGTAGAATGTGAGAAGGTTTCAGTTAGTCTTCGTGAAAATGAGTTAGATGAAGACTTTAATTCACGCCGAAAGGACGCGGTTACTTACACCCCAAATTTACCTATGCTGAAGACTGCAGCGGAATCATACACAAGAAGGATGTATTCTGAGTTTGAGGGTGAATTTAAAAAACAATTATCATTGTCTCATAAATTGCTACAAACTGAAGGGACCAACCTAACATTCTTTATCACATACATGCAATCCGATCATGGAGCAACTGTAGTGTTCAATAGTGCAGATTCTACCATTACATGTTCTTGCAGAAAGTTTGAAGCTATAGGTACGTACAAAAAGTTTAAAGCCATTATATTTTTTTATACAATTTGCTGAAAATGGTATCCATATTGTATAGGTATATTGTGCAAGCATGCCCTTAGAGTCCTCAATATAAATGGAGTGTATAGTTTGCCATCGGAATATATTCTAAACAGATGGACAAAATATGCGAAAAGGGGATTTTATATCGACAAACAAGGAAGTGAGGAGGAAGATTTGAAAGCACGTGCTGCACTTATCTCTCGAAAAGCTACAACCATTGCATTGAAGTGTTCAGTGTCAAGAGAACTTATTGATGATTTGGAGAAAGCCATAGAGAAGTTGGACTTGGAAGCAGATACTTCTCTTAGCAAGATGCAAGAAAAATCAAATGAGGTTCCTCCAATTCGCCATGAATGTGACACAGGCTCATTGAATGGTGTAATATCTTTTAGAGTTCCTCAGGTGGTAAAAGGCCCAAAGAATGCACGGTTCAAAAATGTGGTTGAAAAGAAGACAGTAAAGTCAAAGAAGAAAAGTGCTAAGAAGAAAGGTATTGATCCTACCCATTCCAGATGCAGCCTTCTATAATAAATTTTTTATGTTCATTTTTGTCATCTGCAGGAGAGGATCCAAATACTGCTGCAGAAAATGGAGATGGAGGTGCTGATCCAAAGCAATTAACTGTAAGACATGATTCAGACTAATTATACCCTTTTCACAATTTATTTACTTATACTCACATTTAATATGATACAGGATCTTAATTCCTCTATCGTGTCTGCTCCGTTGATCCAAGGTGGATATGGTAATGCGACAATGCCACACTTTAATATGATTGGGAATTCTTCTACCATGTCTGCCCCATATATACAAGGAGGATATACAAGTTTGCTACTTGGAGTTGATCAAGACGCCACATTGCAGTCAACAGTTAGGAAATTACATTTCGCTGGAGGATCCAATCATGAAAACATGTAAATGTGCTAAGCTGTTAAAGTTTCCACTTTACATGTGGGATTTTGTTATTTGCCCTAGATTTTATTATGGTGTAATAATGAATTTAATCTTTTAACTGTGATGCTACCGCCATATGATTTTTGTTTGCAGTTGAACCCTCTTTTATCTTTTATATTTCGGTCTCCATTATTGTTCACGCTTACCTGTAGCTACCATAATCCTTCAGGCGTCAGTTACCTTGCGCGCTGTCAATTATTCAGGCGTAAAGGGATCTGTAGTTCTGTACGTGTACTGCCCCTTCGTGATCTTTGGGCCAATCACACCACGCTAGGCGGCCCAGATGCATGGGCCAATCATAGGCAAGGCACGGCAGCATGCTGCATGCATGTACTCCGCGCGCCGCGCCTATTCCAATTCCCAGCCGAGCCATGCAGTCGCGCGAGGAGCCAGGCAGCCAAGCCGCGAGGAGCCTTCCCAGACGCGCGACCGTCCGATTTTCTTCCGCCTCCACGCGTCGACCGAGCGGACGGGTGCGCACCGGATGCGCTTTGCATCCGGGCTGCACTGAATTTTCTTCCATGCCGGGCGGGATTGGACTCTGCTTTCGCTTGGGCCTCAAAGGGATATGTTTAGTATGGGCCGGCTAAACATATGGGCCAACCAATGCATGCGGCCCATTTGCATTACCATTTGTGTGAGCTGGTCAGAGGTGATCCAGCAATACGTCCACGGACCATATTTGACCGTAGTGCTTCGCGGTCACGCAAAAGCATTCGGAAAGCTACTTTCTTTACGATGGGTCGGTCAGACCAGTTTAGGTCAAGTGCTTAAATTGCAAGTTGGACTTCATCGTTGCATAACTCTCGTTGAGATGATTAAAACACATATATAGAACGTTTGATTCGGAAATCGGATGGGAGAGTTATGACTTTGGAAATATCTGCACCAAGGAAAACTGGTTAGAACGGTTTCACAGGGCGGCCCGGTCGGTTTTGTCCCGAATTAGGAGTTGTATTTTGACATGGGATTCGTAAGGGTTTCGAATCCTAATGAGGGCAAGACCTATGTGACAGAAACACCTCAATTACATTGGATGAAGCTCACTGGCCCTTATCATATTAATGAAGTAAAAGTCAATCACACTTCAACCGATATAATTGGACTGTCGAGTAGCTCCCCGATTTAACCACCAATTCCATTGATCGAAACAATACGCAACAAGTCTCACGTGAAGGTGAGCACAAACGATACAACATGGCATTTCAGTTTACAAACATAGTGACGGGTTCGTAGACCTGGGGTCCCCAACTGCACCGTTTCCCTAGGCGCTTGGTGTCGGTGTTTTAGACCGGCGACCCGCCTTGAGGGTACCCTAGGTGGTCTTTTGTGCGGTAAGGATCGTCGAGAATCAAGGAATCAATGGTGACGCAAGGAACACGATTTAGACAGGTTCGGGCCGCTAGATCGCGTAATACCCTACGTCATGTGTGTTTGTTCGTATTGATCTTGGATGAGCTGGAGTTGTTCTGTTGGTGCGAGTTGGGAGCTCGTAGCTGCTGCAGAGTCAGACACGAAATAAATATATGATCCAACAAGTCTTTTGCTACATTCAGCTAGTTCAATGCAGTGCGTGTAGGGGGTGGGTGTTGAAATATGCAATGCATACTTGGAAGATTCTAAACGATTGTGGAGATCTGAACGTTGCCATGTATAAGGATAAGATCACGGCAAGGTAAGAAGGTTCTAGAGAATTGGAGAGAATGCATGAGCCATGATTGTCATACTTCATGGTGAAGTGTAGAATACTCTAGAACTAGATATTTTAGCATGGTAGAAATATAAGAAACTAGATAAGGATGAGGAGGGTTCTAGAGTTAGGATATTTTGTATTAAAGAGTGTGGAAGTTGCCACATGGCAACGCCACAATGATCATGAGCACCTATGAATAGAGGTGCTTCACTGCCTCCTAGCCGATTTCTCAATAGTGAGCAAGACTAATTATTAACATATACATGTAGAATGTAGTATAATTATTAGCATATATACATGTAGAACGTAGAATAATAGCCAATTCGCTCTTCCATCGGAATAGTTTTGCAAAACTCACTCAACCTTATAGCATCATCTTTACAGGTTTCCACCACAAGTATATACCAATCGTACTAGAGAAATGGACTAGCAGCTGAAAAATGTATGCAAAAAGAAAAACACTTGTTAAAAAAGTGAAAAAGCAAAACATTTTTGGTTCAATATTTTTGCTTCTGCATTCTATAAAAAGCAAACACTAATTTTAGATACCAAAAAGAAAACACTTGTTAAAAGAGTGAAAATAAGTTCTTTTTATCAAAAAGAAAACATAACAAGGGTGAAAATAAGTTCTTTTTTTAAAGCATGCAAATATACAATGTAAAAATAAGACATAAGATTATACCTCATCACCAAACATTCTTTGTAGAAGTTTTATGTTTGGTATTTCATGTCCCTCTTTTATCATTCTAACTTCAGCATCCCTATCCTGAAAAAAGAACAAACACAAATTATAGAAAAAATAATAATCACACAATCATATTGTACAAATCAAAATTGAATAGCAAATACCTTTATTTTTTTCCAATGCTTCACATAACTCCTAATCTTGTCAGCATCTTTTCTTTCAGAATGTATAACTCATCCTTTGTGAACTTGAGCTTGGGATTAGGCTCAATGTTATTTAATTCCATTATTTCTACGCAACAGGTGCATAACACTTGCTTAGCAATTGGATCCCATATAGTTTTCTTATCCACCTGCCACCATCAGAAAAGATCAATACATTAATACAAGTCAAATCAAATCTGAGGGAAATGACCTCGTTCCAAAGAACACCCAAAGTATTAGCTCCATTACTCACCCTAAACCCAAGCTCCTTCCTCTGCGGAAGCTTCCGCAGGTCAATCACATCAGTCGGACTGTTCCAAGAGAAAAATTAGGAGTGCATGTCTATTGTGCATACAAAACACTAAACAAAAAAATATAGGAAGTCACCTTGAGATGGTGATCACTAATAACATCTGATAGAAAGACTCGTAACCGGTTTGATAACATTTTTTATATTACCTTGTAAACCACGTTACATAAGCTTATAGGTCGAAACTGGGAAACTAGCGTAGGATTATTTCCCTTTGGGATCAACACAATAGTGGTGTCATTCCACCCCTCTGGTATATTTGTCGTGTTTACAGCCTCCATTACTTCCAACACCAAATCTTCTCCCAGTAACTCCCAATATTTTTTATAGAATACCGCATGCATCCCATCTGGTCCGGGTGCCTTCAAATCACCAATTTGGAACAACACTCTCTTTATCTCCTCTGCTGTGAACGGCCTCATCAACTCCGTATTCATGTCCTAAGTGACTGAACGTTTGACATCTAACAATACACTTGCCTACTTCTGATGTAAATAGAGTCTCAAAATAGCTTTGGACAATATTGCACATCGTACCTCCATCTTCGTGTCTTGTACCATTGTCATCCATCAGGTCCTTGATTGTGTTTTTCTTCCTCCTCTTGGTTGCGAAGTTGTGGAAAAAACTTGTGTTTCTATAGGCCTGCTTGAGCCAATTTGCTCTAGCACGTTGGAACCAATGGATTTCCTCTTGTTCTAACATCTATTCCAGTCGTACCATGACTTCTTTCTGTGATTCTGTATTAGCAGCCGTCATTGGCCCCCTTTTCAACCTCTCAAGTTCCCTCTTTAGATCAGATATCCTTTTGGCCGGAGCCTTTAGGACATCTTTATCCCATTTGTGTAGTTCTTCATGGACATTGTTTATATAGAATATGGCGACCAGGCCGTTCGTGCCAAGCGCCTAGTGTTTAATCGCGTGCCCATTCGCATGCCAGGCCTATATATGGACCTAATCAGGTCTTTTTTCCATGTGCCTCTAAAGTTTATCTGGTTAAATTTTGCTGCTAAGAATTTAAATAGGTCCAGCGAAAACTCAGCTAAATTTTAACTAAAAAAAACTTTAGCCATATAGCTAGTCAAGAGTAGCTAAGACCAGCTAAATATGATCAAAGATAAAAATACCCCTACGGGTTTAGCAAAACTGCCACAGCATTAACTCATGAAGAGGGCCGCCAGCAATACAGGAAGGGTAGCATGGTCACTTATTTTCAACAACTAGCAATTACCTAACCTTTAGCAAGTTAAAAAGGCTTCAATCTTTGATACAAACATTACCCATCTTTTGATCGGTAACCGCACAAATTAGTTTGCTTACCTGCATAGGAGTTATGGTATGGTAGATGGTAGAGTTACCACTCTCCTTTTCCTCAGTCCTCCACACACTAAAACACATACAATCCTCGCAGAAATTCACGGTATTTCTAAGAGGATCACACAGATACATTATTCTTATTCACTTATTGCATTTTCATTTGTTATATGCAAAGCAAAGTTAAAAAGGAAACAAGTCCCACGTATGTAAGCTCTGAAACTCAATACTGTTACAGGATGAAAAGAAACTGAAGAATCCCCATTGACCTAAAGCATCGTGACAATGCTTCACCAAAAAGCTTGTAGAATTTTAAAGTAAAATACTGAATTCACGTGACAATAAATCTGATAAATAGTGCAATGTGACATTACCTCTTAATATCTCATAAATAGTGCAAAAAATTATTTCTTTCCCCATTGCCATGTACTGTACCATTCTTTGATTTGTAATCGCTGCCGGTGGAGTGCGTTTGTGCTTCCTGTCCTACCTGTAGATTATTAGCCTGCATGTAAAAACTAACATCTCGTTTGTTTGGATTAATGTGTATTGGTTGAGTGTTGAATGATGGAATTAATGTGTCCGGGAGTCTTACGACAAGGGTGCGGTCCTCGAGATGGCCGACGCGCGGCTGAACGGCGACTTCGACGAGAGGCAGATGGAGCGTGTGATGCTCGTCGGGCTCTTGTGTGTCAACCAGGATCGTGGGAACCGGCTGGGCATCAGAGAAGCTGTCAATTTACTCTCGAATATCAGACTCTCGAATATCAGACACCCGTTACCTGAACCTGAAGGTATCAGCACATGATAGAAAATGATTGGTACCTGAATCTCAGACGTGCACCTAGTAGGGAGGATGTAGTTCTGTGTCTCTTTTACCATAGTAGGGAATGCTGTCAGCTGCCTATCCTTTAGGGGTGTTTGGTTCCCACTCCTTAAAGTTTAGTCACGTCACATCGAATATTTGATACTAATTAGGAGTATTAAACATAAACGGCGAGACGAATCTATTAATCCTAATTAGTCCATAATTTGACAATGTGCTGCTACAGTAATCATTTACTAATGATGGATTAATTAGGCTTAATAGATTCGTCTCGCCATTTAGCCTCCATCTGTGCAATTAGTTTTATAATTAACTCATATTTAGTCCTCCTAATTAACCTCCGAATATTCGATGTGACACGGACTAAACTTTAGCTCAAGGAACCAAACACCCCCTTGCTGTTTGACCATTGTTTTCTCTTGTCAGATTTATTTGAGACAATATCTTTGGTGTATACATGTTTGTCGTGTTTG
Source organism: Setaria italica (assembly GCF_000263155.2). Lineage (NCBI taxonomy): Eukaryota > Viridiplantae > Streptophyta > Magnoliopsida > Poales > Poaceae > Setaria > Setaria italica. The sequence continues at coordinate 314,705 of NC_028450.1, read as the reverse complement.
CCGCTGTCCATGGCGGTCGGTCGTGGTTAGCACATCTAACGGTCTGCTCAAAGTGGTAGATGTAACAAACTCTCTAGCAACGTGCTCAGGTATTCAACACAGAAAAATCAGTACCGTCGGATGTTCTGATACCCCACCTGAGGAATGTCAGAGCAATCATTGAAGCAATTGATACGCTACGAAGAAGTTAAGTGAAAGTCATACCATCGGAAGTTCCGGTGGCCACTTTTCTAATAGCGTTGGAGCAATTGCTACAAGGAAGGGAGAAACCCTAGACCATTGGATGTTCCGATGATAAGTCAAGAAAGATGTCGGACAAAGCATATTTTCTTTGAGAAGTTCCAGAAAGGTTTTGAACAAAAATCCTTTAGCACCGGATGATCCGACGGCACCATCAGAGAAAGCATAAGAACAATGACGTCAAGGGGATCCAACGGCTATGTGACGTGAATAGTGATACTGGATGATCCGATGGGGGCATTGGATAAAGCGTCGGATGAATTCCTGAGGAACTTGTGCGTGGGGAGCCAACGGCGAGTTGCACCGAATGTTTCGATGCAGGTCAAAAATATATCATTGGAACATCCGATGGTATCCTTTTTCACTAGCAATTGGAGCAACAGCTCTTTGAGTCCTTGGGGCTATTTATACCCCACCGCTCGCCCATTTGGAGTTGTTGGAGTGTCCAGGGATGCATTGAAGATCAAGACTCATGAAGAACACATCCATGCCACCAAAAGTGCTTAAGTGATCCATCAAAGGCTTAGCACAAGCTTAGGAGAGTGAGTAGTGCTAGGATAGACCTAGATAGGAGTGAGTGCAAAGTGTATCGACCTTGTGATCAGGTTCTAGAGTGAACCACCGCTGTGCAAGAGGTGAGCCAACGCCTCGGTGGCTCGCCGGAACGTCTTCGACCCTCCGGCTTGGTGTGGAGCAACGTTGACGACCTTTTGCGGGGGACGTGGAGACCCCCTTCCTTCATGGAGAAGCTCCTTAGTGGAGACATCATCAAGGTGACTGAGGGACTTGGTGTGAGACTTAGTGGCTGAGCCTTTGTGGCAAGTTAAGGGGCACCTTGAGAGAGACTTGGTGATCGGAAAGAAATACTCTTGTATGAGCACTTCAACAACGTAGATTAGTGATGGCTTAGTGCCTACTGATACCACGGGATAAATCTTTGTATCAATAGTTTGCTTCCCCTCGTATCCTCCTTACGTTTCCACATTTCATACTTGCAGCTTGTGTGCCTTTACTTTCCTAGAGTAGTATCTTGATAGGATTGGCTATAGGTTGTAAAACTTATTTTGTGATGAGGGTTTCACACTATATCAACCATAGATTGCACATCTAGATAGCATAATCTAGTTTATGTTTTGATGTAACTAGTGAAAGCCATAGGTTTAGCTTTTAAGTTGACTAATTCACCCCCTCCTCCTCTTAAACTACGAGCACCGATTCCTTACAACACCGAAAATATTGAGAGAATTAAAATCTAGGAGTACGTAGACAATTGACTCATGGGTGTTGATGTATGAATGTACAACCAGAGGCTATCATAATGTAGCCTTGCTTGCATCTTGGCGTCTTCCACTAGGTAGTATTCTCTCCGGCCCAAATTACTAATTGTTTTGATTTTTCATTTGGCACGGAGAAAGTACAATTGGAAGAAAGCCTCGAGCAAATAATAATTAGAAAAAAGGGAAACAAAAATAAAGCAGGGGATATCGAAAAGGGAAACAAAAATTGATAGGTACAAGCAGCAGCAGAAAGATGCTTTTCTCTGTATCAAAAAATGAAGTGGATAGCTGCATGGCTCAGAGTTGGGCCACGTAGTCGTGGTTGTAGGACGAGTCCATCTCGTGGACGACGAGCTTCTTGGCCGTGACCCGGGCGGCGGTGGCGTTGTTGAAGAGGTAGACGCCGGCGTTGGCGTAGATGGCCTCCGTCGGGTAGACGCGCGAGGTGGCCGTGGACCTTCCGCCCTGCGCGAAGCTCTCGACGATGGAGTGGTCGACGAGCACCCGCAGCGAGAGGGTCTCGCCGTCGAGCACGGGGAGGGCGCTGCCGACGACGCGCTTGACGATGTCGTTGGCGCTGGAGGACCGCGACTCGTCCTGGCAGAAGTGCGTGGTGATGCCGCCGTCGAGGCCCTTGGCGACGTAGAAGTAGACGGCGGTCTGCTCGCGGAGGTGCTTGTCGGCGAGGACGAGCAGGCCAAAGGGCCCGAGCGCGCCCCGGTTGGCGGCGCCGCCGCTGGTGCTGCAGTTGTAGCCGACGTCGGCCTCGTTGAGAGCCATGACGGCGTGGCGGTCGACCTCGAACTCGGCGACGATGTCGAGCTGGGTGGCGCGGTGGAGGTTGAGCGGGAACACGGAGCCGTAGTCGATGGTGATGCCGCTGAGGTCGGTGGAGTTGGTGCGCAGCGTCTCGACCTCATCGACGGGCCACTGGAGCAGGTTGCTGCCGGTCTTGGTGTCGAACAGCACCGTGCGGGGGATCGACTGCCAGCCATGGCGCAATTACTAGTTAGTTCTTGTTCATCAGTAATTAAGAGAAACACAATTAGTAATTAAGCTGGAACATGCCATGTCATCCAAAACTGACGGCAACTAACAAGACAAGTGCCAGTGCAACCATGGAAGCTAGCAAGTTGCAACTATGGAGCTAGCATGCCGCACATGAGCTCATCAAGATGACAGCCACCACTCATGTCCCGTGAATTGTACTAACAGCTTGATGATTATTAGTATTGGTATCTCAACAGTGGCCCAGCCAGCAAAGCTGACAGCAGCATGGACATGATGCCGACACGGTGTAAGTTGCAATTGCAAGCTAAGTGGGTGCCATTATATTATATTGTCGTCGTCCCATTCCGACGTGTCTTCTGAGCTGTCTAGTATATGTGGATCCCATTCCCAGCCCAGCCAAAAAGTGCACAACACAATAATACTAATGGACAGCAGTAAAATAAAGATGCAGAGTAGAGCATACATGCGACAAAAAGAATATACGATGCGAATACGAGCAGAAAGCAGCAAATGTGTACCTGGAGCGACGCCCATCCCTTGGACACGTCTGCTCTCTCCGAGTCGGTCTCGCCGACCCATCCCCAGAGCACGCGGCGGCGCTTCGCCGGGTCGTAGAAGGTCTTGGACGCGTAGAACTTGCCCCAGTCGTAGCGCAGGCCGATGCCGACGTCCCTGGCGGCGTCGAGCGGCGTCCACGCGTTGGCCGCGGCGTCGTACCGCCCAAGCGCGTAGTAGTCGTGCCGGTCGTCGTCCATGCTGGCCTTCATGACGTGCACGACGTCCCCGACGACGACGCCGTTCTCGGATATGGCGTCGGACATGTCGATGCCGTTCTCGGAGCCCCTGCCGCGTGTGCCCACGGGGTAGAAGTCGATGCACTCCCACATGCCGGTGCCCTCGACGCGGTGGAGGAGGCCCGGGAGGAGGTCGAAAGTGGATGAAATCCTTGGTTTTGTAGGTGACGGCGATGCCGGCGTGGTGGGGGTCCTTGGAGCCGATGACGATGCGCCAGGTGCGGTCGGAGGGGTCGAACCAGGCGGTGGTCGGGTCGCGGAAGTCCTTGGGGCCGATGGCCGGCGGCGGGAACAGCACGGGGTTGCCCTCGTACTTGGTCCAGTTGGTGAGGAGCGGGTCGGAGGGGTCGGAGGGGACGGCGAGGCACTGCACCTGCACCGACTCGTTGGTGGAGCCGGTGTAGAGCATGGCGAGGCGGCCGTCGGGGAGGGTGGTGGCGGACCCCGTCCACACGCCGTTGATGTCGTACCACTGGTCGGGAACCATGGCCAGGGGGAGGTGCCGCCAGTGGACAAGGTCGCGGGACACGGCGTGGCCCCAAGCGATCTTGTTGCCCCAGATCGCGCCGTCCGGGTTGTACTGGTAGAACAGGTGGTACCACCCCTTGTAGTACACGGGGCCTGCAACAACCATGGATTAGTTACTAGTATTACCATGCATATATCATCATGTACTCCATCGGAGAAAGATGTTGAGTGACAAGGACGATGGATGGAAGGATAGAGAAGAAAGGAAGCAAATAATGCAATGCAAAATTCTGGTGGTTTGTTGGACCATGGACGAATCCCAGGCATGGTATCCACAATTCTAGCCACCAGAATTTCTAAAAGCAACGGATGGGGATCAGCATCCACAACCACAAGAATGGGACAGCTAGCCTATGACTAATATAATTAGGTTGCCGATCCAACAGGCAACAGCTCCAGATGATTACTCGGATCGATCAAATAAGGGCAGTGCACAATGTATGATCAAGTGCATGGATTTATTACTATAGATGATGATTACTACAGAACGAACGAGGAATTGGCTTACCATTCGGATCGTTCATCCAGTTCTTCTGCGGCTGGAAGTGGAAGCCCGTGCGCTGCCATTGCAGCATCGCGTTGCTCCATGGGAAGGCGTTGCCGCCGCCCTCGCCGCCGCCCAGCAGCATGCCCGACGACGACGCGCCGGACGTCTTCTCCGACACGCCGGCCTCGGGGCCCCTGCTGCTCATCCTCGCCGCCGGCGCCGGCATGGGCCGCGGGGGCGCGATGCGGACGACGCCGGCCAGCGCCGCGACGGCGAGCAGCAGCGCGGCGGACAGGACCAGCGCCGCGGCGCACAGCGGCCTCCGGCGGCCGCCGCGGGCGCGGCCGGTGCCGGAGACCTCGCCGGACGCGGCGTCCGCGGCCGGCAGCGGCGAGTAGGAGTAGGGGAGCGGCGTCGTGGAGGGAGCACTGTCCCGGGTCTCCATTGTCTACCTAGCTCTCTCTGTCGACCTCTAGATGGATTAATGGAAGAAGAAGAAGAAGGAGGAGGTAGAATTAATGGCGGACGCGCGGCCGGACGGCCTCGTCGCCGATCTCGGGCCCCGGTTGGCCTTGTATTCTGTACTATTATTAACAAGAACACAAGTCTCGGCGTGTGAAGGCTAAGCGCTCGTCGAGATGGTATTTATAGGTGGGCAGAGTCTCTCACGGAAGGATCGATGGCTCTCATGCCTCTCTCCATCTTCATCTCCATCTCCATCTCCATCTCCTCCGGCGGGTCGGGTCAGGTTGGGTGTTGTGCTCATCATCCACTTGGATGGCCGCTGTTCGGCACATGGCACGGCCCCGTTGGGTTTTCTTCTCTCTGATCCCTGGGCCCGCATTGTCTGGGATCCCATCACCGTCGTTGCTTCCTCCAACAATACGTAGGTTCCGTTTGTTTCCGCTGTGGAAATAAGTGAGAATTCCGCCAAACGTTTTGCTTATTTTCACCAATTCTTGCTTATGTGGTAAGCCGTTTTATAGATTTGAACTACAAGAAGCGAGAAAAATTTCGCTTAGAGTATAATCCAAACGTGGTTAGAAGAAGCGTATCCAAACAGAGTTGTACTCCTACTCGTAGACGCCGCAGCAACATGGTGACGGAGATGGAGTTCCACATGCATCACCATGTTCTCCATCGTGTATCGGTATTGTAATGTAATGCGTACAGGAATAGGTTATCATGCACGCATGTTCTAGCTACTAGCTAAGTCCAACTCCAGCAGGATATGTACCAGGTAAATAATATATACTATTGCCGATTCACCCTATACATAGAGGCACGTACGTCTAGCTAATTTGCTTGGAGGTATATATCTGTTAATCGATTCAAACTCATCTAATTAATACCAGAATTAACCATGTTTTCACCATAATTGTGATCGATCAGTATAACAACAATGTTTAGTATAAGATTTTTTTTTTTTGGGCATGGCTCAAAGCAAGCATGGAACTACATTGCAAACTTTTCGCCGTGCTGTGGCTAGGATCTTGCGACGTATTGAGGAGGAGATATAGCTAGAATGGCAATGCAGCAAACCCATCTTTCTTAGCCTGACTTTCTCATCCTACAAACTGTGCGGATGCAAACCTGAACTTGTACAGTTTATGATTGATCGGGGCATGGCAGATGCATGTTCTTTAGGTTCTCCCGTAACGTGATGCCCGAGTGCTCAGCGCCGGCCGGCCGGCCGGCCACGTGAATTAATATCCCGATCTGGCGATGAATTAGGCCATCCAACTAGTAGAGATCTTCCTCATGCAGCTAGCTAGCTTGCCTTCCGTGTCGCCGTCAGTTGAGGAAACAAACTAACCATATACTATGGGGGCTACCTAGCTGCTTCCCTCCTCCTATCTTTACACTGTGGAAAACTGAGCAGTAGTCCCGATCGGAGAGAGTCACATCTCTCGAATATCTAATCAGGACTAACTATTCGGGATTAAAGGTCTGTTTGGGACTGCTCCACTTAAAAAACAGCTTCACTCCACCAACTCCACCTTTTTTAGCTCCACTCCACCAAATTGGGAGTTATGTACCTGTTTGGCTACCGGATGCAAATCTAACTTCAGGAATTGTAGGCTGCCTTGGAGGCCTTCTTGCTCTGTCCTTAGCTCTGGCCTCTTCCTGGCATCTTCTTGCCACGGCTATGGCTGACATTAGCTTCGTCCGGTCCAAGCTTGGGGCCAGCCAGGCCTTGGCCACCCCCAAACAGGCCCTGGCCGCCCCCAGCCAGGCCGCCGGCCACATGGTCATCCAGACCATCCACTGGGCTGGCCAAAGAGGGGCTACCGCCAGTCAGGCTGGGTGCTAGATAGGTCGCGCCTGCCCATGGCCGAGCCTCTCGCCATAGCCGAGCCCCTTGTTGGTTGTTGTGTTGAGGCCGCATGGCTGTCCTCATGGCCGCCGGCGGGTGGAAGGGGCCTCGGCAGGTGGACCTAGCAGCACGGGTGGCGTTGGCGGCAAGGATTCTTTGGGCGGCGTGTGCTTGGGGTCAAAATCGATCCAGACGGAGGAGTGATCAATGGAATTTCATCATTGGGGAGTTGTGGTCACTGGCGTCCATCTCGTTTTTTTTGCCGCCGGAGGGAAGGTAGAAGGCGGCGGCGGCAAACAGAAAATACGAGGGGAGGGGGTGGCACAACAGATGCGTCGGGAGGGAACCGAGGGGGCAGAACAGTACCGGCCCTTTTTTCCGAAGGGGTATGTGTAACAAGTAGCATTAGTGGGTAATTTCCACCCAACATCAAGATAAGGTATGAAACCTGTGTTTTTAGAGCATCCTTTGAGGAGCTCCAGAAAACCTTGGAGTTGCCCCCCAGATCCACATTTTTTCTGGAGTTGGTATAGTTGGAGCTGGAGGTGTTTGGCAAGATGATTTTGGAGCGGAGCTACAAAACCTGGAGCGGAGCAGTACCAAACACGCCCTAAAGGTCTCCCTCTTTAGTTCCGGTTGGTACCACCATGCATGCGCATGCAGGCGCATGCACGTGGCCCCTTTAGTCCCAGTTGGTACTAAATACTTTTTCTTTTTACCTTGAATTCTTTTCCATATTAATGCTAATTGTTACTTCACTTACATATATACATATATACGTATACACCCTTAGCATACACTATTTACACGTATACGCTCGTATTGTATGCATGTCGTATATATATTTCATGATGGTAATATTAATTTTAACTACTATATATACAATTCTTAGTATTTTACACATCAAACTAGTATTCATACAATTACTATATATAGAATAATTTGTCATCGTAATTCTTAGGATCCTTCCGTCGTGGTGTTGCTCGGTTTGGCTATTGAATGTCAATCGTAATAAAATTCTCCATTGGAATTTATCACCTCGTCCACCAGAAATCCTATGAGAGCTTCTTGGATTGTCAAAAGTCTCTCATTCGCCAAGAGTTCTTCTCTAATATGGATCATCTGTAATTTGGAAATATGTGAATGTTACACCAACAATTAAATATAAGGAGCTAGAAAACAATTAATTATTAATAGGTTTATTTTACGTATAGTTATATGGTCCGATATCACCTTGTCCCTCATGAAATGGTACATGTGCTTGCAGACGTAGTATCCATATAAATTATTCTCTTGTTCATGTCTCAAGCACTTTAGTGGAAAAAAAGTTATGAAATATTCGTGTTATGGAATGTACAAAATGCGCAAACTTCATGCATACCAAGGAACGTTGTACTGAATGTAAGTTTTTCTTTGAAATCACCACGGTGATGCTTACGGAATCATTTCCATGCACTGCGAATTAAAATAATGAATGATACAGTGTTAGGTGATAATTTAGGAAACAAGCATCCAACTTCTCGTATTCATCACCACGATAGAGGATACAATCATTAGGGCATGTGTGCATCTTCTGAACCTCCAATCCTAGAGAGCAAACAATCTATTTAGCTTCATATGTTGTGGACGACAATTCATTATTCTCGGGAAGCATGTTCTTTACAATTTTCGATATCCACTGAAATGTTTTATTGGACACACCATTTTTTGCCTTCCATTGCAGCATTTCCAGTGTGGTACCCAATTTTTTATGCCCCTACTTCCAATCTAGGTACAATAATTTTTTGTGATCATCTATCATGCGCTGCAACTTTTCTGATTCCTTCTCAGTTTGCAGTATTTTTATGCATCCCGTAGCACTTGATCATTCTCTATCTCTAAAACATAAAACAAAATATAATAACAATAAATGCATAAATCCTCTCCATTCTCCCTCATTGTAAAAAAAACTCATTTTTCTCTATCTCTAAAGTATAAAACAAAGCATAATAACAATAAATGAAGGGAGGATGAATTAGTTAACATTTACAACACTTTGGATGAGTGAAATCTTGACGAAAATGAGGGAAAAAATTAGGCAGGGGGCAGCACCTCCCTAAGCTTGCTTGCTCGCCATGGAGAAGGAGCCCGAGCTCTCAGTCTGATGAGTGGATCGGGCTTGGGGAGGAAGAAGGGGATTTTTATAGAGCGGGCGTTTAGTCCCAATTGGAAAAACCAACCAGAACTAAATGCCTCTCATTTAGTCCGTTGGTGTTACCAACTGGGACTAAATGATTAATCCCGGTTGGTAACAACAACCAGGACTAAATGAGAGACCTTTAGTCCCAGTTGATTTTTCCAACCGAGATTAAATGCTCCACCAGATTCCATGGTCCATCCTAACTGTTACAACCGGGACTAAAGGGGGAGCTTTAGTCCCGATTGATATTACCAACTAGGATTAAAGCTCTCGTTAGATGTGGCTGTCGGTGGTGGCCGTTTGGATCAGAGAGAGGACCTCCTTTAGTCCCGGATCAAAAACGTATGTCTCTGATCGAAAAGTCCTCTCTCTACTCAGTGTTAATTTAGTTTCGGTTTAATTGGATCCATGCTCCGGTACGTCTCTACATACAGCATCCCTCTAATTAATATAATTATGCTCATCGTCATCATCGCCGAGCTTATTAGCTTTCTCACTGCCAACTGAATTCGACTTTGGTTTTTAGCGAGTGATCGATCATCATACAGCTAGCAGGAAGAGTTGCCTTCTTGCTGTCGTTGTACCGTTGCTCGACCCCTACTGCTGCCATGATCATCACTTCGATATTACTATATTACTCCATGCATGGATTAACCCAGCTAGGCATGCGGCGCGAGCATGATGAATCCTATCCTAATACTATACACAACCAGCATGCATGTGCCTAGGCGGCCACTGCATGTTATGTTACCACTGCAAAAAATTTCATTCCTTGCAGTTTTGTCTTGCCATTTACTTGCCTGCCTCTGCTACCTAAGCTGAAATGCATGAAGCATGCATGCATCGCCGACAACAAAACTGTGAGTATTCTTCATTCTGCGCTGCTTCACTGAACCAACTATCAAGTAGGAGTATACTGGCCCTGTAGACTTGTATAATTACATGGACCAAGAGGAGATTCCATGGCCCACCAATAATGGAGACGCTGATGGCTTCCAACCCCGCCTCCTCTCTCGTGGTCAGCAATATAAGTCGTAAGAAGAACCATCAGCCTCGTCAGCGCATGGGTTGGCCTGCATGATAGATATATGGCCCACACCTTAACCCTTCCTTCTTGCTCTCTACGTGGAATTAGCCACAACTCAAGCATAGTCTACTCAGTAGATTCTAAGCCATCGAACCTACACTAATACAGAAATAGTAATCACTGCCGGACCATCACCGCCGGTTTAACTGTCCACAGCCCCATCTAACTTAAAACCGGCGGCGAAAATGACTTTCACCGCCTGTTGGTATTGTAACCTGATTTAAGACGCACCAACAGTGGAAGTGGGTCACGGACCCGAAAAAACAGTTGAACGGGGTTAAATTTATCTCGCGTCCGACGCCTCTCTCTGAACAGTGCGGTGGCGGGCGACGAGTGCGGCGGCTGGGCAGGCGGGCCATCCAGATCCGGTGACCTCCCAGGTGCGCCACCTCCCTCCCTCCTCTCTCTCTCTGTGCGCGCGCGCGTGCGTGTGTTGACGAGGCTACGGCGGCGGCCAGAGCGCGTAGCAGGGCGCGGCCAGGGGGTGCGGCGGCGCGTGGCCTGGTAGCACCTGGCCGGGCCAGAACCGACGGTTATATGACGGATCCAAAATCGACGGTGAAGGCCGGTTTGGAGCCGGCGGTGATGAAGTGTTCTATAGTAGTGCTAACTAGTTGGTGTTATGGATTTGTGGCCCCATCTTTTTCTCTCTTTTAGTGAGGGTGTTCTGTGATTATTTGTCATTTACTAGTGTGGTTCACCTACACATACATTGTAATGTATTGACAAGGACTCTTACTAATAAATCCAACAAAGCAAATGCCTTTGGTCCACTGCGCCCATACATCCTGTGGGTCATGCCAAGTGGCGGCATTTTGGTGAGCAGACAATGATGGTTCCCGGGCGGGCCGATCGCATCACCGAACCGAAGGAGCATCGACACGCCACATGCCTCTCTCGTGGACACGGTGGATCTATCGGAGTGTGAGATCCCAGCAGCATCTTGTTGTCACCGTCTACCTCTAATCCTCTATACTACTGCAGATCATCAACAGATCGAGGCAACCAAATCAGCAATGTGAATATGTGATGATGAACGGATGGTGTAGCAGGCAAGCAACCTTCCTTGCTGCCGAGTCAGCATTGTTTGGGTACAATAATGCAGGGGAAGCGACGCTGACACATCCTCTCCTGCAGGAACAGTAGGTAGGTAGCCCAACTGGTGGCTGCGCCTCTTTCCAAGTGTCCGGAGGTGCCACCTCAGCAGCCTCCAATGCTCACTGTTCAAGTACCCTGCCACAGACAGGTCATCGACACTTTGGCCTCGTTTGGTATGCCTCCCATCGGCTTCGGGCCATGTTTAGTTACTCCCAACTCCCAACTTTGACACTATGCAAAAAGAAGATTCCCCATCACATCAAACTTGCGGTACATGCATGGAGTACTAAATGTAGATGAAATTAAAAACTAATTGCACAGTTTTGTTGTACTTTGCGAGACGAATCTTTTGAGCCTAATTAGTCAATATTTGGACAATAATTCACAAATACAAACGAAACGCTACAGTGTGCTACAGTGCTGTAACAGTAATTTGGCACCTCCCAAATTCCCCAACTAAACACGGCCTCGGTTTCAGCACTATGCAGCACTGACAGCACTTTGTTCTGCTCCACCGGGCGTCCCTCTTTCTAGGCTTTGTTTAGTTCCCAATTTGGGAGTGGCAAAATTGGTATTTTGCCATAAATGTACAACTGTAGCGTTTCGTTTGTATTTGTGAATTATTGTTCAAATATTAACTAATTAGGCTTAAAAGATTCGTCTCGCAAAGTATAACAAAATTGCGCAATTAGTTTTTGATTTCATCTACATTTAGTACTCCATACATGTACCACAAGTTTGATGTGATGGGGAATCTTCTTTTTGCATAGTATCAAAGTTGGGAGTTTGGAGGAAACTAAACATGACCCTAGTTTATTTTTTTCACTCATTTTACTTTTTTTCACTCATTTTGCATTCCGAATTCACGCTACAGTTAAAAACAGTGCAACATAGTGTCGTGCTGCTGAAGTGCGAAGCTAAAACCGAAACCCGTGAACCCGTGCCAAGAGAACCTAAATTTGCACGCTCACAAGGTATTCCATCTGATTACTGCATTGCATGCACATTGCATTGGAGGGTGCTGTGATGCGACAGATAAGCAATAAGGCTAGCGGTCTTGGACCCGTGACATGCTACAGTGTTGTTGGCATGGCATCATCAAAAGCAACGCATCAACCTGAGTAGCTTGGTACCTTGATGCATGGCCAAGCACGACACGTAGCTCCCGTTTCCAGACTTGTCCTCGCTCGGTCGGTCGGCCTCGCAGGACCATGCACATATTATTAGCAGTAGGAAGCAAGGAGGAGATTGAGTTACAGTAATGATACCTACTCCTCCATTTTAAATTATAAACATAATCATATCTCTAAGTAAAACTATGCGTAAAAAATGAGGAGGTAGAAGAGGGACGGAACAACAACATCAATGTGGCGCCAACCTCCTACAATTATGCTAGCGATATGATGATGGATTTCGCATTCAGGCCACGTGGATCCACGCCGACGCCTTGTTCTTCGCTTTTAGTCATCCTGTGATGTGGTGTGATGGAGCAAGCTTTGTCCGGTTCAACCTCGTGGCGTGTATAAACCCCACGTGGACCCTGGACCCCACGTTCTGAATCCTGATGCCGACATGTACCATCATGCACACCATCCACTTTAATCATTTGCTCAACCTCAGATAAAAATAATTTTCGATAAAATTTTAGTCTTTTATGGTTTGGAGCCAGCCGCCGCCCTTGAGCGTTCATGCATGGAAAATTCAGCTCCTGCAGCTATCTTTTATCCATTTTTTTATGAGCCCAAAATGTTCTATTACAAGCACGGAAAATATATATAATTATACAAGTAGATTTACCCGCAAAGAATATATATATATATATGTATATACAAGTAGATTAAAAAAAAGGCCAGTACAAGTGTGTGGCCTTGCGAACAAGAAGAAGAATTCTTTTCACAATGCCAGCCACTAGACACGTCAGCTGTGACTCGGACATTGCACAACGGTGAATCCTGACCTCATCTTCGCTTGAGGCTCCCAGCCACCCTAAACCTTAAATTCTAAACGGCAAAGCGACAGCGCGGGCCCAGCTCCAATAATTCCATCTGGTGGCCCCCCCAAAGATGCATGCAGCAGAATCCAATCCAATCCCTCTGCATCTGCAGCTTGGCACCCACATGGCACTGCCAGCTCAAATGCAAACCTTTTCTGACCAAATTCAGATGCGGCTCTGGTCTTGTGCGGCTAATCCCTGCATACTTAGCCATGTAACCTGCTACTTGTTCTTCTCTTAATGAAATACGTGCTAAGGTACCGTCGCGAGAAAAAATCCCTACGTACGAGAGCGGTATCAGATCAAGGTCGTCAGGTCTGAAAGTGCCCCGAGTGTGTGTAATCTCCAATAATTACGTTTCTTTATTATTAAGCAGCTAACAACGGACGGACGTGTGCAGATTCTCGCTCAAATAATTGATTGATCCCACCAATAATTCACTTTGTTTAACCATTCCTGCGCCCGATCTTGAGTGCAAGGCCAACATTGCCGTATCATATTCAGGCAATCATTGCACAAGAGAACAACCGCCACCAGCTCAGCTTCTCTCCATCTCTACTGCACGAGAGCAGCACATGAAACTTACGAGATGGTGTAAGAGCACTGTTTCTCTGTATGTCTGGTAGCACCTGTGGACAAGTGGTGGATCTCAACAATGTCTTTTCTGACCACCTGTATGACCCACCCTTTTCTGTAGGTCTCAGCTTCAACTTAACAACAATGAACATTTTTATAGATAATGGAACCTCCTGAAAGAAGAGGATCAGTCCACTATTATTAGCACGTTGCTACACCCATAAGTTTCAAAAACGATTAGAAGCCAACTCACTAAAAGACCATCCATTTGAATTAAATAAGCGTAAAGCTGCCATCTCTAATCTCCGGCATGCCGAAATGAAGAGCTTCTCATTATTCTAACATCACCGCAACTTAGCCCAAAATCGGAGTCAGTACGTTCCCTGAATAGTACCTGCAAAAAAGTTTTTAGTCGATATTTGTCAAATACAATCTCATTTCGAGACAGCCATACTACCCAGCAAAAAGCTGATACCCCCGTTAGTAAGTATAGATATGGCTTGTGCCCCCTGTCTAACCTATGAAGAGAACATATCATTCATGGTTGTTATATCATTCATGGTTGTTGGTGGAGAAATACCAAACTATATGTATATAGCACGCTATAGAAATTTGGCATACCAACCATGAAGGAAAATATGATCAATGGATTCCTCATAACTACAAAAGTTGCAGCATCTATCCCTATTCCAATTTCTCCTAACTAAGTTATCTTTTGTTAGAATAATCCCTTTCTTTAAATACCACATGAAAATCTTAATTTTCAATGGTAATCTCATATGCCATATTTCCTATGTAACTCTAACTCCGGAACTGACGAGATGCTTATACATAGATTTCACAGTAAACAATCCATTTTTATGTAGAAACCAGATAAACACATCTGTCTCTTCATTAAGGTTAACTTGAACTACTCTAGTCAGGAGGTTGTGCCATTCTAATAGCTTAGTACCGGCTAATTATCTTCTGAAAGATATATTAAGCGATATAGCACTAAAGACATACAAGTGGTGTGTTTTTTTCTAACTATATTGTACAAGTTAGGATATTGGGACATTAACGTCCTGTTTCCAAGTTATCAATCTTCCCAAAATCACTGAACTGAAGCACCATTTCTTCTGCATTTGAGGGGGTGGTCACCAGAAACAAGCCCTCTGCTTGGATTTAGGTTAGCTTTATGCACATAACCATGATATAAATTTTCTCCAGCAAAGCGGCTGGGAGCAAACCACCCACCTGAATTAGATTGGGCAATAAATCCTGTTCGTTATTCGTTTATCAAGTAATACCGTATTTTGTAATTGGAGTAGCAAGTGGAAGAAGAACAATTGCCACACAGCTGTGGTCTACCTCAAATCAGGTATTGGAGGTTACACTAGCTTTCTTTTTTTTTTAAAAAAAAGATCCGATCAACCTAGGCGAAGCGAAATGGCATTGTAAATAAGAAGACATGCACACTCATTTTGCTCGAGATGAATAGACAATGGAAGCCCTATTGGTTGGATAGGGTACATGCTTAACATCACTCACTGGGCCAGGCCGGCCAGGTCGATGGGCCTTTCCGCTATTCAACATGACCACAGAGCTGAAATTGCTGATGACATACAGAAACCAGGCCCACACCGATTAAGATTTTCTTTTTATTAGGACGACTCATCTGTTTATGCAGCAGAAAACTTCACGGCTTCACGCGATAAATGTTTTGAGGATGGCAAGATTTTCGCAGAACAAAAAAGTTTCCAAAATTAGGATGGGACAACAAAGGTAGTACCCTAACTCAAATGTTAGCACATCACGTTTCCATCAGCTGAAATGGCAAACGCTAGCACAGGCAGTTGGTGAAAGGCAACACACCATGGTGATGAATTGATGCCAATTTTTATTAGAGTTTCACCACCCATGATGGATGATGAATTAGTCTACACACATCACCGAAATCTAGGAATAAGGAAACACCTAGGAACAGGTCCAAACATAACATGGATCATACTGCTAGCACAGCATTACAAGCAACAGCATTCTAGTAGTAAATACAACAACGCAAGGTTCTAGCAAACATCTGATCAGGGGTGTTCTCAGCAGTTGCACAAACTCTATAAGTCCGCATGACATCCTGCTAGTCCGCTACAAGCATTCCATCACTGATGAATCTTACTTGCCCTCCTCGACAATTCTGACGACATTTTTGACACCATCCCTCATCTCCTTTGGGATGGCTCCACCTTCTGGGAGATCAAACTTCCTGCGGCTAAGTGTCCTTGGCTTCCCTGGTGGCTGAGGGTCAACAATCTCCAACATCCCCTCAAGTTCCTCAAGCATCGATCTCTTGGCATTGCGAACCATGTAGTCCGGTCCCTGGCAAGCACAAAGTAATGCATTGGCACATGAAACAGGAACATAAGGGGATTATCATTTAAATTGTTTCTTCTTGCATTGTTTTTTCAGGATCAATTGCAAGGCAGAGTAACAGGGAATCAGACAAAAAAACCTTAACGGAATGTTTTTTTTCGCAAACAGTGAAGGTGATGTAGTTTGAGTTTCCACAGTTCACATATTCACAAAAGACCTTAAACTGTGAGCATGATTAGAAGATTCTTTTGTTTTCCCTTTTTGCAGGTCATAAATTGGAAATTCTTTGCAGCTTTGTCCTTAGATTACAATCTGCCCTAAAAACTGCGAACTTTTAAAGGTGCATGGAGTTGTGAAGTGGCCAAACAGAGGCTAGAGCAGCAAACATTTGACGGTACAAAAAACTTATATAGTGTAAAAAATGTACTGAAATGATTTAAATTTAAGCCATAAAGGCTAACACCCTTAAAGGCAGTCATGTGTCAGTCATTGGACAGAGCATATTATATATACACCAGCAACCATATTAAGATCAACTGTGAAAGCAATAAGTCAACTCTAGTACATGTTTCAGATTTTTTTTCAAGTTAATGTGCACATCATGTAAGACCATAACAATAGTGCCACAGAGCATGTCATCACCACTTTCATCTAGTGTCCTGGATAATATTGATAGTAAAACGTAATTTGTAGTACTCTAAACAACATTGCATAGTGCTAACAGATTCTTGTGTAAAACAGTTGTCATAACCGGAACTGAAAATGAACAACTACGCATGGTGAACAAGTGAACATACACGGAATGCAAGTTTAGTATTAACATCTACTAGTGAAAGTAGCATCAAATGGGTGAAGGACTTACCTCAAGGGCATCAACGGTCAAGAGCAGCACAATGATTTTCTCAGCGAACCTCTGGCGCTCTTCAGAGTCATGGGCAATGCGGCGGCGGTATGAGATGTTGTAGAAGAAGGACCTGATCTCCTTAAGCTTGGCTTTGGCCACAGCAAGGTCGCGGAGGCATCGGAGCACCTGGGAGCGATGGGCCAGGTGCGCCCTGTAGCTCATCTGTATCAGCAATGCAGCATCTTGTTGGGATAGTTCCTTCTTCTTTCCCTTGGCATGGCTCATTTCAAATGCCTGGGGAGAGGAGCATGATGTGATTACAGGCACAAATGGCCAACAAATTGAATTCTTTTTTTTTTGTAGCTATAAGAATGCACTGCAAGGTTGAATTAACTAAACCCCCAACTATTCAGTAACTTCAGCACCCAAAATCCATTTGTTTTTTTTCCCAAATGGTTAGCACAGAATGGAATCTAAAATCACGGGAATTCCTAAGAAAAAGATCGCATTTCTCACAGATCTTGCCGAGCTGTGAGCCACGCAGCAGGAACTGACATAAAAATGCAATCTTTGCTGTACATTTGACCAAATATAGGCGCCGCATTATAGTTCGCCTACCAAACGCAGGCAGTACAGTGCATAAAGATCTGACCTTCCTGATGGCGACACATCCCTTGGTGTTGTCCTCGATCTCGACGATCTCGACGTTGCCCTTCTTCTTCTTCATATCCTTGGGCTTGTTCTCCTCCTTGACTTTGTTGACGGCGGCGGTGGCGGCCTTGTCTTGGTCGTCGTCGTCGCCGTAGGTCTCCTCGACGGAGTAGGAGTTGGACCATGGCTCGAGCCACCCTTTGCCCTTGATCTCCTTGGCCCACTTGACCTTGGTGGTGCCGGCGGCGGATGCCTTGGACTCCCACTTCCACTTGCGGTCGAAGCCGTCGTCGTTGGGGGTCTTGAGCTCGGCCTCCCACTTGTAGGCCCTCCCGCCGGCGGGCTTGTCCTCGGCGACCCACTTGACCTTCCTGCCGTCGGCCTCGGCGGCGTAGGTGTACTTGCGGCGGGGCGCCGGGGGTGGTGGGGCGAGCGCGCGCTCGAGCGCGGAGACGCGGTGGCCGAGCGCGTCGAGGAGGAAGGGGTCGAAGAAGGCGGGGCACGGGGGCGCGGCGGCGCGGGGAGGGAGGAGGAGGTCGAGGTCGAGGTCGAGGTCGAGGTGGAAGGTGTCGATCGGGGATGGGGAGGTGAAGCCGAGGGGGCAGGAGGGGTGGTCGTCGAGGAGGAAGCGGTGGTGGGCGGAGGAGGAGGTGGAGAATGGGCAGGAGGAGAAGGAGGAGGAGGTGGGGAAGGGGAAGAAGGGGTCGTCGCCGGCGTGGAGGTCGAGGAGGCGGAGGAGGAATTGATCGCGGCTCATGGTGGGCGGTGGCGGTGGACGCGAGCTGCTGCTGGAGAGGGATGGGGAGTGAGGAGTGAAACCGCGGCGAGGCGAGATGTCGTTGGATTCGGAGGGGGAAGCGATGACGGCGACCGTGATGGGAAGTGACTGCTCTACCCCCCGCTCGTTTCAGAGGGCAAGGCGAGTGCTTGGCACGGGGTAAAACGGGAACACGGATCTTGAGAGCAGCAATGTGAATCAGAAACCGCAGGAGGAGGAGGAAGGAGATAGAATCCTGGCTGGCTTGGTGCGGTCAAGGAGATCCATCCGACCGTGAGACACGCTCACGATCCACCACCTACCCTGCTCTCCTCCAAAAGACCAATGATCCACTGTCTGAAAAAGCAGCAGATGAACAGGGAATGGGGGAATCCCAAGGCGCACATGAATGGGTGTACCGTGTACGTGAATGGCAGCGGCAGCCATGTGCCGTGCTCTCAGCTTCCTCCTGCGGCTTCACACCACACTGACCCCACTACCCCAGCCCAGGGCCCAGGCAAATGCAGCGGCTCACTTTCTGGCATCCTACCCCGGCTCCTCGGTACCTCATGATCGTCCTATCCCATGGAAGATGGAACACACTGGCGGGCAACAACACCAGATTGATGCAGCGTTGGTGGCCAAGGATGCAAGATATAACGTTGGCCGCGAGTAGCTAATGATTTTCCCTCTTCTCACTTTTCGTTTCTTGTAGTTCAAATATCTAAAACAGCTTACATGGTAAGCAAGAATCAAGATGTTTAGTAGGATTCTTACATATTTTCGCCGATAAGAGACGAGGCCCTTGAGGTTGATCACCTCGTAGGCCTTGTTCATCGGGACAAATGGAAGCTCCTTTCTGTTTTTTCATTCTTCAAAGATTGCATGTCTTGTTGAGATCGTCATCACTGGAAGGTACTTTTTCATTCTTCAAAGATTGCATGTCTTGTTGAGATCGTCATCACTGGAAGGTACTTTGATATCTTATAAAAAGTTTAACAAATTGACCTCTTACGTAAAATCAAAGGACAGATGAGGCCCACTTAGTTTCAGAAAAAAAGATGAGGCCCACTGCCTCACGGTCAATTATAAATAAGATGAGAGGGTCCATGGGCGGCGAGAGCGTCGTCGACCTGCGGATCCAATGCTGCTGTGATCACGATCCAATACCATGGCAGTGGGCCTATCTTAGCCCATATGGCATGTGTTCAATATCAAAAAGGTAGCTTAGTGTAGCCGTTGGCCCGTTGTTGCCGAGCATGGGGCAATATAAACCGCAGTCATCCACTCAGGGGTGGGCCACAAACGTGGCCCAACCGTTCTTCGTCTTCTCGTCGTCCATGCAAATACATTGATGGCACGAGGGCTTAGTGCAAATATGCAAATGAAGAAACTAAAAATTCTAATCACCTAGGCTAAATAAAATATAGGTGAGCTAGGCAAATATTGCTTCTCAATAACATTTTATTTTCAAGTTAATTACAAGACAAGCATACAAAATGAAAAGTCATTGATGTCACAGACTCTAATAAAGCAAATGGTTACATCAACCAAATGCTCCATATTACACCACAAAAAAATTATTAAGGAACATATTAACAAGTGCATTAATTATTGACTATATAGAAAACTGACATGAGCTCGCGAATCACACGACCCATCACCATGGGACGACAGAGTAGTCATTATCATCAGAGGCCGAGGAGCTGGCTGTTCTCCCAGAGCGTCTTGGCCGACTGCCTGAGCCTCCTGGCCTCCTCCTCGGTGAGCTCCATGTCCGCGACGCCCAGGACGCCGCCACGGCCAAGCCTAGCGGGCAGGCTGAGGAACACCTCGTGGTCGTCGGCTATGCCGTGGAAGCCGGTGGCGAGCACGGACACCGGGTGGATGCGGCGCTGGTCGCGGAGGATGGAGGCCACGAGGTTGGCGACGGAGTAGCCGATGGCCCAGGAGGTGTATCCCTTGAGGCTGATCACCTCGTAGGCGCTGTTGACGACGGCACGCCGGATGCTCTCCAGGGCTTCCTCGTCGAAGCTGCTGTGGCTCTCCTGCAGCGACTTGAGCACCGGCATCCCCGCCACGCTCACCGTCGACCATATCGCCACCGAGCTGTCGCCGTGCTCGCCCACCATGTAAGCCTGCACGTCCTGCGCGTTGACGTCGAGGTGCTCGGCGAGGAGGAACCTGAACCTGGAGGAGTCGAGGTTGGTGCCGGAGCCGATGACGCGGTTGACCGGGAACCCCGACAGCTTCCACGCCACGTAGGTGAGGATGTCGACGGGGTTGGAGACGATGAGCAGGATGGCGTCCGGCGAGTGCTCCGCCAGCGCCGGCACGATCTTCCTGAACAGCGCCACGTTCCTCTGCAGCAGGTTGAGCCTCGTCTCGCCGGGGATCTGGCGCGCCCCCGCGGTGACGATGGCGAGGTCGGAGCCCCTGGTGACGGCGATGTCCGTGTCGGAGACGAGGCGCGTGCGCGGCAGGAACGCCGCCGCGTGCTGCAGGTCCAGCATCTCCCCGCGGAGCTTGTCCGGGACCGCGTCCACCAGCGCGATCTCGTCGGCGAGGTCCCGCGTCAGGATGGTCTGCGCGATGGCCATGCCCACGTTGCCGGCGCCGATGACGGAGACCTTGGTGAGCCTCCGGCGGTGCGACGTCGGCGTGGTGTCGTCGGCGACGGGGCGGAAGAAGCCCGATGCCGCGCCGTTGGCGTCGAAGCCCAGCTCGGAGAGGGACGAAGCCTTCTTCATCGATCTTAATTTGTTTGTTGATGATGCAAGTGACGTTGAGAGAGATCGAGAGAGAGAGATAGGTGATGGATGGTGAGGTGATAAGGGCTGTTGCTATTTATAAGCTAGCGAAGCCCCCTGAAATGCTCTTTTTTTTAAGTAAAATGCGGATCGATCGATGGGTGCACTTTTCCATATTGAAAACTTCAACTTTCTTGCAGGGCAGGATTATATTCGGCGTTGAAATTAGTAAAGTAGGCGCGGCAGCACGCAGGGGCGAGGAACGGAGTAAAATCCTGGAGGGTTGGCAGCCCCCTGGATGGCATGTAGCCGCCGGTTTCATTTTCATCCATCCATATGCACTCACTATCAGCTCCTCACTACTATCCATGCATGTAGTATCCGACGACGCTAGCTTATCATGGATATTCCTTATACGTACTATATATAATAAGGAGCCCTTATATCATTGCTGCTTGCTGTTTTTGCAAACGAAACAAGAGCCATCAGTTCAAAACAAAATGCATGCTTGCATTGACCACTCTATGGCTATATTATGCGCGATGCAATGAAAAAAGTTGCATCGTGGTACTATATGCATACGATCGACATGCATGCAAAAACAGGGGGCAAGGCAGCGGTAATTTGCATTGGATCCTCCACTGCTATATGAAAAAAGGAATGATAAAATGTGCGACCACTTTTCAGATAATATAATATAAATATATGATATAACATAATTAAGATAGCTGGTCCTTGTAGTTCCAGCAACGACATGGATGGTCAGATCAGCAGGCCATTTTGGAAGGGATTTGCTTGGAAAGGAAGGCGTTGAAAGGTGGTAATCCTGGAGGCGAAGCCGCCGGATTGGGAGGCGGCTGCTGCTGGTTTTCCTCTCTCCCTTCTTCCTTGTTTCCTAATCTCCGTACGTACTTACTAGTAGGATGGCACCGTCAAACGGCCCACCTGAATTTGCTAGTCCTCCTCCGTCTTATTAGACGTACATACGCCAGCCGGTTTTCACCTAACTAACGTCCACACCTTAGATCGATTTTCTCCATAGATTCCGTTCTGCGGTCCATTATTCCACCATGACCTTGGCTAGCTGCTGAAGCTTTCTTTCTTCCCAAGAGGAAGCTTCGGTGAACGGTCATGACGGCCCAAGTCACTGCGCCGGTCGGTGGGGCGCCCTGCACCAATCACCATCACCGTGCTTATTAGGAGTATTAAATATAGACTATTTACAAAACCCATTGCACAGATGGAGGCTAAACGGCAAGACGAATCTATTAAGCCTAATTAGTCTATGATTTGACAATGTGCTGTTACAGTAACTATTAGCTAATGATGGATTAATTAGCCTTAGTAGATTCGTCTCGTCGTTTAGCCTCCATCTATGTAATTAGTTTTATAATTAACTAATATTTAGTCCTCCTAATTAGCCTCCGAATATTCGATGTGACACGGACTAAACTTTAGCTCCAGGATCCAAACACCCCATTAAAGACACCTGCGAATGTTTTGCCTGCAGCAGGAGACGGTCGGCCTACAACACCCAAAACAGTTTTTTTTAAGACCCAAAACGTTATTTGACTGAGGTCTCTATTTTTTTTAAAAAAATGGCCCAATTAGCCCACCTCTTTGGTCCACACGAGTTGGGGGCTAGGCTAGTCCGGCCCATTTGGCCCAACTAGATAGGCCTCCGCTTTTCCAACCTAGTCCGATCCCGCTGAGGGAAGGGAATCCTCCACATAAATACATAGATGGCGTTACAGAGAAACGGCTAGGATCAGATCAAGAGATAGTCGACAATTGTGATGGAGGTGAGCAAGGCGGCGGCATCGAGACAGCGGCGGCGGACGAGGGCATCTTAAGTCCACCAAATTGCCGCCAGCCACAGAGACAAGGAGCTCATGCGGGTGGATCAAGAGCTCATCAACACGCTGATGGTCGAGGAACTCGAGCACTAAGTCTACCCTAACTTCACCGAGGGCATCTTGTAGCGCATGGTGGATGGGATTGAGGATCCTGAGGAAGTGGAGGATACCCGAGCCCTCTTAGCCAGCAGCATAGCCGTGTTCCAGGCGGCGTACAACTGGGAAATGTGTTAACTGAAGGGTAGTTGGGATAGAAGAGAGGAAGGAATTTGGGGCACGAGCAAGCAAGGGACAGGAAGAAGAATAGAGATGGCACCACGAGGTCCGTTAGCTTGCTGAAGGAGTTGATTGTTCATACATGTTAAAGATGCTCTCCTCCTCTGCCTCACCTCTATAAGTAAACGCAGCTATTACATGGGCTAGGTCCTATTTCGTGCATGCAAGCACCCATCAGACAGTCCAGTCTTCTCCAGTCCAAAGTGAATTGGGCTTCCTGGGTCTGGAACTGGTTGGCCCATTTGTTGTTGTCGGCACCTGCTCATGATATTGGCTTGATGACACAGTGCTGACATTCCCCCTCCCTTAAGACGCTACTTGACCCAAGCAGGCGCAAATGGAAAAAGCTATTGCAAGCAATAATATCCTCCCAAGTTGCCATTTCCACCGGCCAATTTGACCATTTCACCAAAATTTGTTGCACCGGTTGAATACCCTGAGTAGTCAGGCGATGCTGCGGAATCAATTCAGGCGCTTGAGGAATGTCCAAGTCAAAAGGAAAGGAAGGCAATACCTCGACGTCTTCAGTAACTGCAGCCTTCAATTGACTGATGCGAAACACAAGGTGAATAGACGACGAAGCAGGTAACAACAGTTTGTAAGTCATCTTTCCCACATTGGCCACAATCTTGAATGGACCGAAGTATTTGAAAGCCAGCTTCCTCACGGAGCCAATGAAGATTGCACATACGGCTAGAGTTTCAAGAAGACCAGATCACCAACCTCGAACTTGCGTTCCGATCTATTCTTATCTTCTTGACGTTTCATTCTCATGCGAGATCGAGTTAGATGTTGCTTGTTAATGCTCGTTATTTACATACTTTTAGTACTATTTAAGTGGTATTTTCATACATATTCTTATACTAACCCGTCACTTGGCACTTGAAATAACCCCATTATCGCATACGTGTTGTATTTTGGAGCATATTGCAAAATCACAAGAAATACGACATAATTGAAGGATTTTTCTACAAGTTGGAATTGGACCCGGACTTTGGATATTTGAAGGCCCAAATACAAACATTGAACTATAAGCCCGCGGGAGGAACTAAAACTTGCACAGGCCATATCTTCCTCATCCAAACTCCGATGGAGGCAAATTTACAGGGAAAATTTCATAGCTCAGTTTTTAAAAGAAAGGAAGAAAGACTAGTTCCTTTTGGAAGACAGATCGGGTGCAGTGGTCACTACCACCGCAAGACAGTAATCCATCCAAGGGACAATCTCCTATTCTCTTCATGTTGGCGTGCTGAATTCTCAGAGATACAGAGCACATACTGAACATGTTTTTTTTGCTGTGAGTTACTATTTCATTCAACGACAAATTAATATTTTGATCCACCCTTCTGAAGACTATCGACATGTGCAAATTGTTCAGGTAAGCTGAATATATGGTGCTTGAACACTAAACTTTTCAGTAAAAATAAACCGCAGGAACAGTTAGGTCTAGTTTGGTGAAGCTCCCACCGACTCCGACTTCCCCTTGACATACACCACTATATGAGGTCTACCACTATATGAGGTCTAGTTTGGTGAAGCTCCCACCGACTCCGACTTCCCCTGACATACACCACTATTCATATAGTTAGGTCTAGTTTGGTGAAGCTCCCACCGACTCCGACTTCACTTGACATACACCACTATTCATATATTGTAGCTACAATGTTCACGGAAGTTGGTTTTGTTTCTCCCTCCTCGCCCTCACGGACCGGCGAGCCGGAGCCGGATGGCACCAAACGAGCCCTTAACGAGAAAGCACATGAATGAAGTCTAACATTGAAAAAGGCGACGCGGCAGCGTGGGGTAGCAATAGCAAGGAACCCGATCCAAAACACAGTGAGATGGATCCCAATGAATTAAAGATCAGAGGCCGAGCTGCTGGCAGTTCTCCCAGAGCGTCTTGGCGGAGCGGCGGAGCTTCTTGGCCTCCTCCTCGGTGAGCTCCATCTCCGCGACGCCGAGCACGCCGCCGCGTCCGAGCCTTGCGGGCAGGCTGAGGAAGACGTCGTTCTCGGGCGCGATGCCGTGGAACCCCCTGGCGAGGACGGAGACGGGGTGGATGCGGCGCTGGTCCCGGAGGAGCGAGGCGGCGAGGCTGGCGACGGAGTAGCCGATGGCCCAAGAGGTGTAGCCCTTGAGGCTGATCACCTCGTAGGCGCTGTCGACGACGGAGCGGCGGATGCCCTCGAGCGCCTCCTCGTCGAAGCAGCGGTGGCTCGCCTGCAGCGACTTGAGCACCGGCATCCCCGCCACGCTGACGCTCGACCACACCGCCACCGAGCTGTCGCCGTGCTCGCCGACCATGTACGCCTGCAATTTCAGCAACCACGCAGTCAATTTCAGGCCATGCCAATTATTATGTTAATAATCTAAGCAAAACCAAAGGAGTGACAAATTCAGAACAAATATTCCTCGATCGCTCTTCATAGATGCTAATGCTAATTTCCTGACGCTCGTTGACCCGTTCGTACCAATGGCATGTGGGCAGGCAAAAGGAGCCACCAATGTTTGGTTCGGTTGCTGCCCCACCCGTCACATCGAATGTTTAGATACTAATTAAAAGTATTAAACGATAGATTATTTACAAAATCCATTATATAAGCGGAGGCTAAACGACGAGACGAATCTATTAAACCTAAGTAGTCTATGATTTGATAATGTGTTGCTACAGTAAACATTTGCTAATGATAGATTAATTAGACTTAATAGGTTCATCTTGCCGTTTAGCCTCCACTTATGTAATAGATTAGCCTACGTTTAATAGATCTAATTAGAATATGACACTTACTAAAAATAAGCAAGGAATCGAACACCCCGAACAAAACAACCAGTAGTGCCCCCGACACGACGCCACTGCCTGCCTATGTGCGGGGCCCACGTGTCATGTCAATCCACCACTCCCCACTCTCCACTGACGAGAGGAGCGAGACGGGACAAGGGGGAAGGAAGGGGATGGACGGACGGACCTGCACGTCCTGCGCGTTGACGTCGAGGTGCTCGGCGAGGAGGAACCTGAACCTTGAGGAGTCGAGGTTGGTGCCGGACCCGATGACGCGGCTCGCCGGGAACCCCGACAGCTTCCAGGCCACGTAGGTGAGCACGTCGACGGGGTTGGACACGACGAGCAGCAGCGCCTCCGGCGAGTGCTCCGCCAGCGCCGGCACGATCTTCCTAAAGAGCGCCACGTTCCGCTGCAGCAGGTTGAGCCTCGTCTCGCCGGGGATCTGGCGCGCCCCCGCGGTGACGATGGCGAGGTCGGAGCCCCTGGTGACGGCCAGATCCGTGTCGGAGACGAGGCGCGTCCGCGGCAGGAACGCCGCCGCGTGCTGCAGGTCCAGCATCTCCCCGCGGAGCTTGTCCGGGACCGCGTCCACCAGCGCGATCTCGTCGGCGAGGTCCCGCGTCAGGATGGTCTGCGCGATGGCCATGCCCACGTTGCCGGCGCCGATCACAGACACCTTGGTGAGCCTCCGGCGGTGCGACGTCGGCGTGGCGGTGGCGTCGTCGGACACGGGGCGGAAGAAGCCCGACGACGCGTCGCCCGCGTCGAACCCCAGCTCCGACAGCGACGAAGCCTTCTTCATCGCTCTTGCTGCTTGGTTTTTGGGATCTGATTATAGTGATTGTTCTTGTTGTTCAATGGTGAGGAATGGAATGGAATGGAGATGACTGCGACTTATATGGAAGGCCCCGAAACCGCTTACCACTTACCACCATGTGAATGAAACCGCTTTTCCTTTGGGCCCGAAAAGCTAGCTGGCTTGACCTGACACGGACATATATCCAGTGCAAGTTGTGGTAAAATAAACAAGGTAATTGTGCACCGAAACAAAGGCGTAGGTGCTGGTTTTGTTAGCCGTGTGGTGTCATCATGGCGGCACTAGTAGTTAACTTTAAATATCAATATGAAAGGGTTGATTGAACTGTAGTGAAATGTTGCTCCGTCACAAGGCTAGATGCCAGCCATTGCATCTGTCCCATGGAGCGTATCGTATGCAAGAGATGATGGACAAGCATCAAGACAGCCTGTTCGTTTCAGCTTATTCAACCGGCTTATCAGCCACCAAACAGTATTTTCCTCTCACAACAAATCAGCCGTTTCAGCTTTTCAGCTGACTTATAAGCTGAAGCGAACAGGCCCAAGATTTTTGGAATCTTAATTGGAGGGGCGTTTGGGTCAGGGAATCGGATTCCATTCCCTAGTGAATTCAATCAGGTTATCCGGCACTAAGAGCTTGTTTGCTTCGGGCTGGAGCTGCCTGGCTGAGGCAGCGCTCCCAGGCATCCGATTTTAGTGGCTGAGATTGCTGCCTACCGGATCTCAAGATCCAAACAAGCCCTAAAGATCGTCCGCTGATTAAACCGGACTGCCTGCTTGGGATAGATAAGACGAGAGATCTGGAGGGCAACCGATTAACGCATGATGTAGCAAGCAGTATGGGTCAAAAACCACGGACTGGCTAGGTCGACTGGATCATGGATGCTTGGAATGCTGCAGTGAAAGCTCCGCTGGCTGCGTGCGTTGAAGCTCCCCCTACTAGTCAGAAGTTGGTCGGTGCCCTCTCTCCCTCTCTCTCTCTCTCTGGAGATGAAACAGCAGCCGTCGCCTCCGGTTTTTGCTCCGGTTTCATCGACCTTTCCCTCTGGAAGGCTATCGATTGTTTCTTGGAGGGGAGGCCAGGAACCTACAATACCATCTGGAACACACGACTTTGCACCTCCCATAGCTGACATCGTCAGAGACGAGCTGCTTTTTCCTTGCTTTCTCGCCTTTATTTTCCCATTTCACCTCACCACCAGCGTTGCTTACCAGCATTACCATAGCATCCAAATGACTAATATCAATGGAGTACATCGTAAATTCATCAAGCTTGCCAAACCAACAAGTTCACATAGCAATGGCAAAAACCCAAACAGTTTCTTCCCTGATTAGACTTCATTTATTCCAACCAACTATCCCTGTGCATAGGAAACGCAAAATGCTATACTCAAAAGTGTTCTCCGGGGCAGCGACATTCTCATGCCACAACGCAAACCCCCAAAAAGAAATGAGCTCAATGAGGCTTTGCAAGTTGATCCTACTAATCCAGCCTAACACTGGCAGCATCAAAAAAGGGTAAACGGAAAATCAGATCATTCTGTGTTGGTTGCGTGCTCTTGGTTTCCAGGTCCTCCTTTAGACCGTCACGAGATTATACAAAATGGAGACACCACTTTCGGGGTGGCCGAGTTGAGTTATTCCACAGCTTCACAAGAATTGTCTGCCTTGTTGGTCATCATCCTAAACTTCACAGCAGCATTGAGGTTGGGTTCTCGATGTAGCCCTTGAATGCTTTCAGAAATTCCGCACCAATTGCACCTATTTCCACCAACAGCAAAAGGTTACTTTCCCAACCACACCACTGTCCATGGATAGATACATCGCAGACAGATCAAAATCTTACCATCAATAACCCTGTGGTCACAGCTCAGCGTTGCTGACATGAACGAACCGAACTCATACTGACCATCAGCGGAACCGGGTATCACCCTCTTCTCAGCTGCTCAAGAAAATAAAAGCTGATTAGCAATGAAAGAACATCAGGCACTACAAGCAGAACATACAGCTATCAATCATTCAAAGCTACAGATACAGTGCAGAAACAAAACACATGGCGCCTAAACTCTATGTTCCAAATCCTGTTTACAGAGCTGAATTTTCTCATCAGCAGCAGTACCGCATCAAGATTATATATGGTTTCTTAATCCAAGTGTTGAGTCAGATTCGCACAAAGAAAGTGCTACAAATGCAAGATACTGTACTGTTACTTATACGCATGATCAATAGAACAGCATATAAGCGGAAATGTTCAAGAAATAATTACCAGAACCAATGGCCAAAATTGCAGACTGAGGAGGATTTATGATGGCGCAGAATTGCTTAATTCCAAAGGGACCTCCCAAGTTTGATACCGTGAAGGTGCCACCCTGAAAATGAAGCACCAAATGTCATATTTTGTTCATACTACTTAGCATCAACTATATGCTCCATACCTCATAATCTGCTGGTTTTAAGGTGTTATCCCTTGCTTTTTGAGCCAACTGCTTCACCTCCTCGGCAATTGTACCAAGTCCCTTCTTGTCTGCGTCCTGCAGCGTAAGTACAAGTCAGAATTTCCTCCCAAAAACTACAAGTTAGAAACAGAAACAGAAAGCATGAATTGGACAAAGTTGTGACTTACCCTAATTACTGGAACAAACAATCCATGTTCTGTCTGTACAGCGACATTGATATTCACATTGTGGTATCTGTGTCAGAAATAAGTGTCACATTCAACAGTTGCAGGCTTAGAACTAATATCTTTTCCCCAGTAAAATGAACCATCAGAACTCACTGGCGAATAAAGTCGTTCATCCATGAGCTGTTACATTGAGGGACCTTTCGTAGAGCCAAAGCTGCAGCCTGCATATCAAATAAAGACAGATTCAATAATGCACAGCAGAGAGGATATTAATAGACAATATTATCTAAAAAATAGAGTGCACATACCCAATCCTCACAAAAAACCTAGGTGGACAACAGAAAACCAAACCTAAAAGGTGGAACCGTGAAATTACCTTGATGACAAGATCATTGATAGATATTTTCTTTCCACCAGAGGCATCCTGCAGCGGATTCAGTTCACCTCGCAACCTGGATTAGAATGAAATAAAGAACTCAAAGTCAGGAGTAAGAAAAGCATCAGTGCCGTTCCACCAATGGAAATAGTGCTTTAAATTACAATTATTAGGTTAGAAACATACTTGACAAGTTTGTCAACACGTGCATCAACTGTCAAGTAGTAATGTGGAATGGTTTGTTTAGATGCTAGCAGGCGGTTTGCAGTAACCTGAAGACAATAAAAAGTCAACACTCAGGCTCGTAACATGTAATATGAAAATCTTGCCTGCATTAATGGGCCTTCGAAATTTACCTTTCTTATCTGTGCATTTGGAATATCAACATAACCTAAGCCTGGAGCTGCAAAAGCCTCACTCTGTCCACCCTTGGCTACACAAGTTTCATTAATGCAAAGTAGGGAAATATCAGAAGGTTAATGAAAACCAAAATGCCAAATCATGCAAATTATTATTAACAGAAGTGAAAAAGATGCACTAATCATGTTGTAGCAAGCCTACATTAAAGTCCTTATGACTGTGCATTAAGTATAGCAAGAGTCAGGGAAACATCATTAAAAAAATGAACTGTCCTCTGCAGATCGAACTAAGACACCCGGCAGAGAAACAAAAGAATGTGATGGCACCACTTAGGGCCAGTTTGCAGTTGTTGTGTCGAGCTTATTTTTCAGGCTGCTGTGAAAATGCAGTCATAGCAGTTAGCACCATTTTTGGCAAGTCAGATTAAAGCTTAGTGAAATCTGTCATCCAATGGTCAGTCTCTATTTTTTTTCTCATGTAAAATTCTCTCTAATAACTAAATCAAGTTCCAGTTATTTGGAAAGTAAACAATACCTGATTCGTAACATGGCTTAAAAACCAGTTACAGCCAAACACTAAACTATGAAAAGTATTTCCAGCAAGTGAGGCTACCGCAATGCCAATACGGAGCCTGAGGCTTGTGCAGTTCAAGACACCTATTATTAACTCTTAAAAGCTCTCTAAGATAAAATCTTGAGCATCTTGAACAAACCTTTATACACAACATTATACAACAACCATGACAAGTATTTACATGGGAAAGACATCCAAATTTAACATGACAATACGGATGCATAGCTTAGAAGAGATTTAATGGTTGCAACAAGAGAAATAATAACTCACCCAAGTAGTCTTCAATGTCTGCCTTCAAAATACGCCCATCAGGACCTGTACCTTTCACACTTGACAGTGGGACCTGTTTCAAGGAACACAATCTGATTTCATGAACAGTTCATCAGAACTATCAATACAGCAGAACAACAAGAGCTTACATTGTTATCTTCAGCGAGTTTCCGGGCAAGAGGGCTGGCAAATATGCGATCTCCAGATTGAGAAGCTTCCTCATTCTTCGGGGCCTTGGGCTCAGGAGTCTTAGTAGGCGCTTTCTCCTCAACCTTTGGCTGTGAAGGTTCAGGTTGAGCCTTTGATTCAGCAGGAGCTACAGGTTCAGCTGAAGATGATGGCTTATAGTCCTTAAACTTCTCAATGTCAGCCTCTTCTTCCACAGTTATAGCAATTATCTAAGGACACAGGATCAGTCAAATTATTAAACCCAGGTTATGTCAGAAAAATAAACATTCACTGCAAATATCTACAGGGATAAAAGAAATATTTGTTCTTAGTCAGTAAGTATGTACCTCGCCAACTTTAATCTCCTTGGCACCATCTCCTTGAATGATCTTAGCAAGATAGCCCTCTTCCATGCACTCCATCTCCACAGTGGCTTTATCCTGATCCCAGGAATCCACCCAAAGGTTATTTGGTTCCACTTCACCTTAAGTAACAGAAAACACTAAACAAAATATGCTGTATATTTAACAGATTAGAAAACTTACAGTTTCCACCTCGCAGAGAACCTCACCAGGGGAGACCTTGTCTCCTTCCTTCTTAAGCCACTTGGCAATGTTTCCCTACAATGAATTAAGGAACAAAGACAAGCAGTAATCCTGATCTCAGTTCAGCTATTATTCAGCTAATAGTAATGATTTTTGGGTAACAAACATACCTCAGTCATTGTTGGCGAAAGTGATGGCATTCCGATTTCTTGATGGGGTGGCAGATCTGGAATTAGTACAATATGTTCATGTGAATAACATAGGACCTTGCTCTTGCTAATGGAATTTATATATTCGAGATAACAAAACTTAAACAAATGGTGGAGATACCCAGCCCAACATCAGAAGATACTAGATCTTGCAGACAGAAAGCAAGCAAAACAAAATCTTTGTCGCAGGACAGAAAAGTGCCTGGAAAATTCAAACAGGAAAAGGTGGGGGCGAATCTGACTATATTTCTATATCTTAATTGTATTGTAGACTAACATAATACAGCTTGACATGTGCATGCATAGATGAAATTTTTTGACAAGGATACATAGAGGAGCAAATTTGTAACAAAAGAATAAAAAATAGATTGCCGGCAGCCAGCAGATGCTATTCTGCATATGCAATTGCAAGGAACCCTGAATTTTTCATGAATATCTTTAGAAGAAGGAACTGGATCTACTTGCAATATGTCACCATATGAAAGCCAAATTATAAGCATTAAAATGCACAACAAACAAGCAGTACCTGCACTACTTGAGAATGGCCGTGCTGAAGCCACCTGTCCACTGCCAATAACCAAAAAGTAAATGTCAAAACAGCTTCAGCATTAATTATCAAGATCTGATGGCAAAACATCAAGGTCAGGACATTCCATAAGGAAATTACTCTGAATAATGAGCAATATAGAGTTCAAATAATTGTTCCAGACTAGGTTTAGTACCTTAGTTATATATTTTTTTTCTCAAACTGCTAGTACCTTAGACCTTAGTTATAAAGCAGAGCAGATTACCATTTGTACGTTCTCTAAACTGTGGATAGAAATGAAGTTTAACGGGAATAATTCAGTGGAACTTTAAAAGATCTAAACGGATTTGGTTTATCTGAGCCACCAAGATCAGATCTAATAGGTGTAAAAAGAAGATCGGGTTCAGTACTCAACATTTCTAGTTCTCAACTTCTATTTTAACATGGTTAATATTAGATGTGTTCCAATACAGCTCTATGAGCTAAGAATAAAAGAATAAAAAAGCACATACCATGAGAATGGACCATTGACACCACTAACAGCACTTGGGATAAGGCTGTTGGATGCTCTTGTCCAAGTGTAGCTTCTGCTTACTCCCAGTGCAAATGTCTCGAGCTCTTTTGCAGGCTGGCTATGCTTGGAAAATCTGGCGCCTCCGGTTCTTTTTCCAACGCCTGATGAAACCAAAGGCATTACACGATGAATGGAAACAATGTAGGAATCTAAGAAAGGCTAACTATTCACTGTACGCATTTCCTAAAAAAATAAGAAACAACTATTTCCGAAATAGGGTAAACATCCAAAATGTCAAACTAATGAGCTGATGAATCAGAAATTCACATGACAGGAAATGAAAGGATCAAACTTAATAAGCCAAAACTCCAATGGTGAGAGAAATAAGAATAGTAAAGATGCCGCAAATGTAAGCAGGATAAATCAAGGATGCTTCTATATCACAGATAAACATCTTATAAAACTAAATGTAGTAGATGAAGTGCATTGCCAATAAAATGTTCATGTCAGTTGGAAATGTACTGGTTCAGTGGATAAATTGCAGAAGCTATTGACCTCTTGAGAAACGTGTCATTGGAAAGGGGGGAACAAACGAAAAGAAAGTGAGAATGGTGCCACATACCATTTTCCTTGACAAAGGAGCCGGGACTGCTAGAGAAATACCGAACAAGACCAGAACGCTCGCAACCTACAGCATTTTGCAAACTCCGCAGCTGTAGAAGCACACAGAGACAGCAGTGTTATACAGTATAATAGCTGATTACTCCGTAATTCAATGAGTGAACACCAAACGCGGGATATGAACTCTAGCAACCAAGAGATGTTTGCTGCACTACTAGTCAATAGAGCGAGCTGTCCTCAAGCAGCATCCTAGCTGCAGCAAAGACAGGCCCATACATCCACAACGAAAAACAAGAGCATTCGGGCAGTCTTAATACGAAGCTACAACTCACAGGTTAGCTATAAGAGGGCACATTGACAGTCTGTAGGTTTGGATCAAAGCAAGTGCAGTCAATGTCATGACAGTTGAAGACCTCGCCTTGTAGAATCCAAACTGATGCTCCAACCAAATTTACCTTGAGAATTAAATAAAAAGGGTATCTCCAGCCCATCACAAATTAGCCTGAGGGTGATTAAATATTCGACCAGCCAACGACTTTACTCATCCCATTCGATCGTCTGGATGGGAATTATACGAGCATGCCGCACCGAATAGATAGCATGCATTCGCCCGGGAAGTCACATCCACGAGAGATTAGCAGCCTGATTACATGTCTAGATTATCTATTTACAAGTGAAGAGAATCCGCAGATTATTCCCTGCCCCCATGCCCAATCAACCAACCCCGGCAATTACAAAACGCAGCGCGCGATTACCCGCAGAGGCGTCGGATCGAACAGATCGGAAGACGACGGGGAACGGGTTCCCAAAATTCAGGGGGGGAGCGCGTGAGATGCAGAGACGGACCTTGCGGGAGTGACGGAGAAGCTGTGCGGCGGACATGGCGACCTGAGGCAATGGGCGCGTGGGTGGGTCTAGGGTTCGGGCTCCTTTTGGATGGGATGCGGCGGCGGCCGCGGAGGAGATCGGGGGGAAGGAGGGAGGGAGGGAGGGAGGAGGGGGAGGGGAGGGAGGAGATGGGAATGTATGAAGGAGCCAGCGGGTCGTGACGTCAGCCTGCTGTATATATTTGGGTAGTTGGGGGTGGGCCTTGTTGCCCCTGCGGGCAGCAGATGGGCAACTTGGGCTTGGCCACCACCTTCTTCCTCGTCTGGTCTCCTCCCTCCATCGAAGAACAACACCAGTACGACTTGGCCTGCTCTCTTGTTTTCTACTGCTGCCTGCCCCAAGGCTTTCCACCGAGATATAAAAAACGGCGTTGCTGGACGCTTCGACAAAACATTAAAAATTATTCGATCGTAAAGTTTTACAATCAAAAGAAATTTTGATTATCCCCAAAGAATAAACAGTGCTAACATGGTTTGGAAGAATTTGCTTGTGGTTTCGTCAAAACTGGAATTGGGCAGGAGCAGGGATAATCCGTACGACGGCCGCCAGCAGCATGCTGCTTCTCTTCCGACATGTCAACAAGGGACACCCGAGTCTTCCCCGCCCATGTCTCTTCCAAAATATAACGTGCCAAACATACATACCCCTTATGGCTTGCCTGATCAGCTATACGGCTTGCGCTTTTCCAAACAGAGAATGAGAATGGCAAACACTGTCCACCTCA
This sequence comes from Setaria italica, assembly GCF_000263155.2. Lineage (NCBI taxonomy): Eukaryota > Viridiplantae > Streptophyta > Magnoliopsida > Poales > Poaceae > Setaria > Setaria italica. Next base: position 279,640 of record NC_028450.1, on the reverse strand, counting down.
AAGATACAGCCACAGCACATCCACCATCTAATCTCAACAACATGCTGACATCACAATAGACAATTGCGTTCTGTTATATCAGCCAGTATCCACAAGAAAACACGAGGAATGCTGAGCACATGATCGTTTTAAGATGAAAGAATCGATTCGTCTCCAAAGAATAAACAGTGATAATACATGGTATGGGGCAAGTACAGTACACTATAACAACAACACTCTACTTAGCCATGTCTTCGTACACTAGAACACACTTGCTCTTCTCCTATCCTTCTCCAAAAAAGGAAAAAAACAAAATGGAGTGGGGATGTGAATTTGCTTGCGTTTCAATGAATTCGGCTAGGGGCAGATTATCTGTACAAGGGCATCTGCATGCTGCTTTTCTTCTCACCTGTAAACAAGGGCCACCCAACTCTTTACCTTCCCTCTAAAACATAAACCAACATATATAGCTACAAAATATTCAAAAACCCAGCATTCCTAGTAGTACAGGTCCGATGCACCTCCGTGCTTTAGTGCAGGCTCCAGAATCTCGTGCAACCTCGCACAAGTCCATTCCACTTGCGGCATCCCCTTGATCAGGATTATAAGGTAAACTTCTTTCTCTTCCACCCACTTGGGATTTCTGGAACCATCAGAGGCTGCCATGGTTGTCTGTGGATAAAATTACATGACTTGCAACGGTCATGCTGAGGGGTAGCCACTCAGAGCTCGACCTCATGAAGATCCTCTGCCAATCCGTTCAACTGCAAAGATGAGTTGCTGTTGGAACGGCTGTGTGATGGATTCCCGGGCATGAGTGGTGAAGGCATGGTCTGTCCTTTGGGTGATCTAGAGCCAGAGAAAGCACTATACTGCTCAGAGTATGTTCCACTCCAGGACGCGGCTCGTGATCTTGAGAATGAGCTGTTGTTGCTTAATGATGACACCCCGGAACCCTGGTATGGGGTGGAGATGTTGTCCATACTCGATTGCCGATGAATTGTTGATGCAATTGGTGCGGAAAATTGTGTCGATGGTGGGGGCGAAGAAAATGATGTTTCTGCTGGTGGTGAGGCTGACCGCTCATCCTGATGGATGGTTTCACTGTGTATCTCTGCTGCTTGGTGTGGCTGTGGCATCATCTGGTCTGCAGCAGCTGCTGCAGTCGGCATGAAGAACTTGGCACCTGCTGGCGGTGTCACGGATGGAGCAGCAGGTTTGTTATACGATGGAACTGCTCCAGATACACCTGACTTATTGAATGTGTCCACATATCTAAAATGAAGAACAGAAAAGCCATCAGTTCTCCAATTAATACCTTAGATAGCAATATAGAAACATAACTGAGAGTAAATGGCAATACTACTACTGAATTACCTGGACCGGACACCCATCCGTCCACGAGCAGAAAACTGGTTTTGGCTAGGTGGAATTGGTGGCATCCCCAAACCTTGCTCTGAAGAATTTGAGGATTTCCATTCGATGACTCCATTGGGAGCATGGCTTCCACTCATGGGGCCATTCAAGTTATGGTCTGGCATACCATTTTGGAATGATGGTTTTGTTGGAGGTGGAGGTAGAGGAGGCTCCTCAGCAGGAATTGCAGCACCTTCTTCCACCCACCGCTTCAACTTCTCATCATAATAAAACTTGTTCTGGTCCCCTAATTTTGCCTTCGGATCAGAAATAGGATCTCAATGTTAGCATTGCATATAGAGGAGACAATCTGATAAAAAAAAAGTGGATACTCCAGTTTCATAACAAAGTAATCAGCAAATACCTGGCGATGGGATTTTGACACAAATCCCATAGTCTTCTGCAGTGTGGAGCCTAACCAACCAAACCGAGAACTGCCAGATCCTGATGCACTGCTCTGTGTGCCATCTGATCCAGCACCCTGTCAGAATTTTATAATGAAATGAGGGGATGAAACATTTCATCTTTCAAACTCAACATCAACAAACCAGAAGCTAATCCCTCTTAAAGTTTCTCTTCGTAAGTACCTGTTTTGATGTTCTGCCAAAGTCTGGCTCAGAAACACTTCTGTTGTGTGCAATTTTCCTGCCAGCGCCACCACTATTGTCTGCTATCTCAGTCATCGACTGCATTGAAGCAGATGGCATTAACGATGACATGGCCATTACCGATTGGCTATTTACAAATTTTGCAGCTGCAGGCACAGAGTGGCTCTCTCTATCATTAACAGATCCATGTGGCAGTGGTGGAAGTGGTGCAGATGGTGTACCCATCATGCGGGATATAGATTTATCAAGTGAGGTGAAAATCTTCCCAACTAGTTTTGCTGGGGCAAGATTTGTACCATATCCACCCTACAGAAAAAACAAGCAAAAAGATGGGTTAATGATAAGTGAACCAATGAAGAGAGATTGAGAGAACATGGAACCACAGATATAACACACAAAAAAAAATATATTTGTAATATACTAAATGGCATGGTCCAACCTGCTGGTGAGTGCGTATCCTCTCCTCGAGAGAAGAAAATAATTGTTTCCATGCCTCCAATTCAGGGGCACGGCCAGAGGCTTTCAGCACCTTCATAGACGCTTGGCAATACCTGGAGGAGTTAATATTCAACTGGGTCATAATGTACAAGTACAGACAAGGGAAAGCACTAAGTCATTTGCTTGTTATGGACAAGCCAGCAACCTACCTCAAAGAATCAGAAATCTTCCCCACTTCCGCAAGCATGTATGCATATATCAGCTTATATGGCTGAAAGGGTAGCAGAATATACTGAGAATTACCAAGCACCTTCGCGTATTCATATACCTCTGTCCTCTGTTGTTCGCATTTTAAAGATATTAGACAGTGAATGGCTAAGGAAAATAAACCAATAATTGATTATGCACAATCCTGCCAATGTATCCATGTAATAATTGTTCTAAATGTCATGTCTAGGAAAGAGGCTTAAGTAAACACCTACTTCATATACAAAACTTTTGCAGGTAAAACACAGTACCGAACCTGAATGGCTTCAGGGCTGGCGAACGTTCGAGGACATTTCAAGTGGTCTGCACCAATGAGGCATAACCTTGCACTTTCCGAGTACGAATCAATATTTAGTTCAGCAACTAAATAGCATGAATGAGCAGCTGCAACCTGTATCCATTGTGTGTAAGGTTCTTGATCACACATACCAGGAAAAATAGTATGAAAACTGCATCTACGAATACATATGATACAAACCTCAATTTTCTCTTTCCAAAGGCAATCACCAAGATGTGTAATTACTAGATCATCACCTTTTGTCCTGTTTGCAGTAATAATAGCCAAATTCTCCTCCCAATCATCCAACATACCATTAGGACCAGGCTGTCTCAAAAAAACAACAAATTGTGAACAGAGTTGCAAAGTAAACAGAAAACCATGAAAATTACTGCTAAGCAATACCCAGGTGCCGTGATACCGCACTAAACAAGACATGATAGCATATCACTAATCACACAGGCGGCAAGCAATGACAACAAAAATGGTAAGGGACTTTTTTCTACAACTTTGAAATATAATCAGTACTTGATGGTCAAAACAATAAGACATCTAAGAACTGAGAAACTCATTAACTGTGCAAGTACCTCCATAGGTTGATGGGATGTACCATAGTCGCTGTTGACATTGCTCTCAACATTGAAAACATCTGCAGGTTGTCCAGCAATGAGAAGGCATAGGGTTCGCAGAGGTGACCCAGATACAAAATGGGAGTGAGCCATTTTCTTCACTGTATCCACATAAAACTGTACCACCAGTCCAGAAAAAAAAACCAATGAAACTAACTTGGAAATAAAAACCAGACAAGCAATTCAAGCAATGTGTTAGACTACAAAAAGGGAGTCATTTAAGTCAAACATACCTGATCACCAAGCTGTAAAGCCAGTATGATCGCAGGTCCCCAAAGTTGACCTCCTTGGGCACACTGAAGGGCCTCTTTTCTTCTCCCAGAAACTAGAAGATTTTGGACCTCTTGGGCAACAGCCTAAAAGGGTAGTAGTCTCAATAAAGGACATTTGGCACAAAAAAAAAAGATATCGAGCTCGAATAAAACTTACCTGCATCTGGCCTTCGGAAGGAATATTTTTCATGCAGTGAACAATGGATCCATAATCTCCCATATGAACACCAGTTCTCTTGCAGGAAGAAAATAGCTTAGTTACTGCCATTTCTGGGCCATCTGTCTCCTATTAAGAATTCATATAAAAGTTAGGTACGATTAATAAAGCTAGGAAGGATTTCTATACTGCAGAGATTTTAAAGTAGTTGAATTCTCCCTCATGATGAAACATGAAAAAAATGAAATCAAGCAAAGTTCCACGTGATGATACTAATAATAGTAAATTATAACTTTACATGGTTGAAATATTGATCATAAGCAAATTCCAGATCATATGAGTATATATAAATCTGTAGGTTTAGTTGCTTATCCAACTTTGGTGTATCCAACAACTCTGAGACCAGTATGGTTTAGTGCTAATTTGCTATGCCAAAATTATCATAACACAATATTTAATTCTTCTGATGCAAGCTGTCAAAATCAACAAGGACAATAAAGGGGAACAGGCCAGAAAATAGAGAAGGCATATAACGTAACGATCCGATTATAGCTGCAACAGGATAGAGTACAAGAGGGCGTACCTCTTGGTCAGACCCAAAAGGTGAACGAAGTTTTCCATAGTGCTGACACAGTATCTTCAGCAATGAAATAAGCAACTTGCGAGTATCACCTCTCTGGAATTCAGTGGAGGAAGGTTCATACCATGAAATCATCTCATCAAGCCACTTATTTACATCCTTTGATGCAGCACTTCCACCGACTAGAGGACCAGGAACATGTTGACGGCATAAAGCATTGAAGTAACCAAGTGCACTGCCATTAGTGATACTTGAAGGATCAACTTTATCTAAAACCACCTCCGATAGATTAAGAACTGACACTGTGCCGCTAGGGTCGCCCTTTAATTGCAAGAAGAAAAAAGAAAGAAATATTTTAGTCAGCTAAAAAACATGTGATGTCGTTTTGTTACATGGAACCTATTAGGGTAGTCTCGGAAAAAAAAGGAAACTATTAAGGTACCTGATTTCCACTGTTAAAGCTTGTGGCCATTGAGCTGGTTTCCTTCATAACTATAAGCTTCCCTCCAAACCCAAAAGAAACGAGAGCATGTGGTGGTCGTCCAGCCGATGACCTCCCTTCATGATGGGAGTGGCCGAAGGCACTTGCTCCCAGAAATTGTTGCTGATTAAAGTTCATGGAGTTCTCAGTACTCAAATAGCTGTTTGGCAGGTGCCCTTGTGGGTTTGCATTTGCTTGGTTCTGGACGTCATATGTATTTTGCATTGGGACAAAGCCTTGAGTATTCACAGCACCATTGACATCACCATAACCCTGGTGGTTTGCAGAAGTGTCAAAGCCCATGTTGCTAGGTTGATGACCTGAAGAAGGTTGGGAACCCATGTAACTAGCATGTTGAGCTGAAGAGGGTTCAAATATCTTGAAACTGGTATTGTAACCTGTAGATGTTTCAAATTCTTTGTAACTGGCCTGATGACCAGTGGAAGGCATGAATCCCTTGGAAGCACTGCGGTGACCCGTGGAAGGTTCAAATGCCTTGTAACCACTCTGGTTGCTCATGGAAGGTTCAAATGCCTTGTAACCACTCTGGTTACTCATGGAAGGTTCAAACGCTTTGTGACTGGTCTGGTGACCCATGGCAGGTTCAAACGCTTTATAACCGGCATGATAACCTGCGGAAGGTTCAAACGCCTTGTAACTAGATTGTTGACTGTCAGAGGAGCTATAACCAGTCTGAAGACTTGATGATTCAAAGCTCTTGTGTCCACCATAGTGATCTGTAACAGTTTCAGCTGTGTTAAAAGCAACCTGTTGGCTTGTAAAGGAACTGATAGTCTCAGCATTTGCATGTTGGTCAAAACCATTGAACCTACTTGTCAGGCTGTTATCTGTGGCACTTTCAGATTGCACGGTGTTACCAAATGCATCAGTTGTCTGCCGTTGGCTCTGAGGAGCAAAACTATTCGTGAACGAGTTATGTTGGTTCACCTGGTTGTGGACAGTAAGGTCCTCAGTTTGTTTGGCATTATAACCTGTCCCTCCAGAAGTCGCAACAGCACCAGAACCGGAAGTCGCAGCAGTCTGAACAGCGCCAGTTGTTCCAGCCTGCATGGCGGCCTGCTGGTATGACTCGAGCGACTGCCACTGCTGGGTGTTGGTATCAAAGTACCAACCTGGGTATTCTGCATAGAAGAGCATGTTGGGTGGGTACTCTGAGGCACCCCCCTGCCCCCAACTCGAGACACCGGCTGTGGCAGAGCCCTCCTCAGCAATCGGCTCAAGCCCTGCATGTGCTGAATTCTGCAGGTACGAAGCGTCAAGCTGCTGCTGCTGTAGATTCTGACTGCTATTGTCCACCACCTGCGCTGCATTCCCGGTTGTATTGGAAGTATCAACCTGGTACCATTGCTGCGTCACCTCATCATACTTCCACCCAGGGTACATGGTTTCGAAATACTTTGGATCTGTGGAATCCACAGCACCACTGCCGGTCCTCTGGAGCTGCCCGTCGGCATTCTGATCGGAGGTGGAGGTCCCCCCGAAGAAGTCCTGATCCGTCACCTGAGCGGCCAAGCTCTGATTCCCGGCGAAGAAGTCGTGATCCGAGGTCCCCACGGAGGTGTCGAGGGTCTGGCTCCCGAAAAAGCTGTCGGCGGCGGCGCCTCCCGAGAGATCAGCAAATGGATCAGCGCCATCGTCCGGCCCACCTCCGAAGGAGGCCCACTGCACCTGCTTGACGGTGGTGTGGAGGCCGGCGCCGGCCTTGGGTGAGCCACCCTCCGGAGGCGCCGCCTCGGTGGCGGGTGGCGGGGCAGGTGGGTCGTCGTCGGCGAGGCTGACGTCGGAGACGTCGCGAGCCAACGCGGCGTCGGGGGCGTCGTTGGCGGGGGCGTCGTCGTCGTCGACGAGCTTGTCGAAGAAGTCGGCGTCGGTCTGGTCGTCGGGGGCGAAGGAAGAGGCCATGCGGGAGGAATTGGATCTCTCTGGGCGGGGGCGGGGGCGGATCCGAGCGGGGGTGGATCTAGGGTTGGTTGGCTGCTCGGTTCCTGGCTCTGGCTCTCAATTGAAATGAAATGGTGGGGCAGAGGCGGAGGCTCACCGGCCGGCGCGGGGCGGCGGATCGGGATCGCAGGAGGAGGAGGAGGCGGGAGGCGGGAGGGGCGGTTGCGGTCACGACCACGCCAGCCGACGTCGCATCGCGCCACCCGTACCCATCTCTTTACCCGTCCCGCTCTCTTCTCTTCTCTTCTCCTGCGTATGCTATGCTTCCTCTCCCGGCAATTTTTCTCACTTCCCTCGTTATTACTGTTATTATTACTTCCTTCCCCTAGGCTTAGTTGTAAGCAAATTTATATTTTACTCTATGAAAAACTTTCCTGCGACAACGATGTTGATGTTTCTTCTGCGTTTGATGTTCGTCGATCGTAACATATCGTCATTATTGGACCTGCTCAGCTTGTTCAGTCGGCTTATCAGTTATCAAACAGTGTTTTCCTCTCCCAACAAATCAGCCGTTTCAGCTTTTCAACCGGCTTATAAATTATTCTATTTTTCGCTAACGATGTACCGGTACTCCACTCTGCGATGAAAATATGATTCGACGTTGGAAGTTGCTGGAGATGGGAAGAGCAAGGGGGGTGGGTGCTGGGTTGCTCCATAAGCACCATCACAACAATCTCACCGGATGTTTTCTTCCCAATCTCATCCCTTGGATAGTTGGATGCCTAGGAGAGCACACATGAGCGACTGAGATGGGCTAGCCCTAGAATGACACAGTGTGCCCTTAGCCAAGCTTTCCTTTCAAAGATCAAACATCCAACACGAAATGGACACATTCACAACATCACAAGCAAATAATAACCATATCAATTTCTTGTCCAACTTAGCTATCATTTAAGTCTAACAAATTAACCAATGGTAAGCTGCACGTTCAATCAGCACAGGACCGTTCCAACTTACAGCTGTAGAAACAAAATGGAACCATTATAACTGAGTTAATGACCCCACTGTTACACTAACCATATACTAATACAACACTCCTGTAAGTACATAGCTAACAGCCTAATAGTAAATGAGATATAAAATGGACAAACATAAAGAGTAACAAATAAGCCAAAACTTTCAATGGGTGTTCTGCAGTTTCCAGTTATATCAAATTCGCCTGCGGTTATCTACCCTTGGTTTCTTGGATGCAGCTGCAGCATTGGAGTTATCATCACCAGATTGTATCTGGTATTTTTCAAGGAGCAAACTTTTAGTTTATCAGCATAATTTTCGTATGCTAAATAATAGACTGCAAGGATAGTCTTTACCTTATCAAGCTTCTCTCTGACTAGCTTTACAGTTGCGTTCATTGACTCAGATGGAAAATAATCCTACAGAAAAAATATATATTTCTCCACATATTGGTAAAGTAGCATTCAACTCAAGGAAAGGAAACCATGACCCATAAAAACAAAAGGACAAGCTACTCAAGTGGCAGGGTACGTTAAAGATGTATGCATTGCAAATTACCGTAGGGTATGTTAAAGATGTACGCATTGCAAATTACCGTAGCATGATATCCACTAAAGTTACAGGTTTGGTCCCTACGAGTTACTTTAGTTAAATAAGCTAATGCAAAGATGTCTGTTTTCTAGACATTTACATACCTTAGTTGAACAAAGTTGATTCATTAGCATTGTAGTAGCATCCTTAAAATATGTCAAACTTAACAAGGAATGATTTCTGGTTAACCAGATTAAACATCTTTAATCATTTTTACCGCGTACCTTGTTAGAGGGCACATGACTGAAACGAGGATCTTCAATATGAGATGCATGATTTGTCTTCAAATATTCCCTGAAGATGAATGAAATGAGCCTTAGAAGCACAGTCAAACTAATGGTTTTACCTAGTCTCAAAGAACAGTCAAACTGTAAGGGTTTTAGCCAAGCATTATTGGTCAATTTATGTTACCAATGTATGAAATGCTAACCTCTTATTGAAATTCATCTGATGGTGGTTTCCACTAGATGATCCCTGAGCTAGAGAATACTGAGAAGTCCCTTCAGGTCTGCCAGCAGACGCTGAAAATGGAAGCAAATATCTCAATCCAAGTTACCAGGGCAAATAAATTAGAAATGTTCATAATACTAAAAAATATTGTTTGTGTTGTTTTCGTAATAATACATGCAAATCTGTAAAGACCAAAGAGTTAAACTGGAGCCACACATTTTATTCGGCCAAGGACTTCTTTTCTCCTAACTTCCAGTTTCTCCTTGGTATCAAGAAGGCTCTCAAAATGAGGTGCATAGGTCACCTGGAGCCTGTTGCCAAGAAATACGGACTCATCGAGCTTCCTCTTTGCAAACCTGCAGAATCAGAGCAACAATTTCACATTTCAAACGGAAGCCGCTAATTCTAGACTTTACTTCAAGGAAAGATGCCAATAGTTGCAGCTGATCGGCTCGAGCTGTATCACTAGCAACTGGACCAACGGATAGAGATGGTTGCAATCAGATCAATCACCTGGCGTTGCTGACCTGTGAGAACTTGATGAAGAAGACGTCGGTGTAGGGTTCACAATCCTCGGCATCCATGGGCTTGCACCTGAAAGGAAAAAGGGGAATCAAGCAGGGCCGATAGGAACATCTGGGAGCGGGAGGAGAAAGAAGGCGAGACTGACTCCTCCACCGGGCCGTACGTCCCGAAGAGATTGGCCAGGTCGTCGCCGCATCCGAGTGACGGCACGTTGCGCACGACCAAGTACCTGCGGGACCAAGCAGCTGGATCACGCGGAGAAGAAGAAGGGGAAGGAAGTAGGTAGGGTTAGGGTCTAGGGAGGGATGGTGGGTGCTACTTGGACTCGTCGCAGACAGTGTAGACGCGCACGGCGGGCGGCTCGTCGCGGTCGCGTGGCATCTCTCCCGCCGATGATCGGAGAGACGGGCCTAGGGGACGCTTCGGAGGCTGCCGGCGCTGCGGGAGCTGGAGGCTGGACGGAGAGGAGGCCCGCGCTGAAAGGAGGCAAAAGCTTGACGCTGCGTAATTCACGCGGTTTTAGCAAAATTTGTACAAATCAAACTCAACCGCGCAAGATCCATGCGTTTCTTTTCTTTTTCTTTTTTTGAATGAACGGGATGTATTTATTTTCAGAAAAATTAAGGATAGTAATAAGGACTTATAAACGGCAAAGAGAAGAGAAGAATTGAATTGTTATCTCGTGTCTCATCAGTGATCGGGAGGTCCGAAATTGGCCCAAAAAATTCCATTCAAATGCTAATTAGTTCAAAGATTTGATTCCACAACACGGACGAAGCAACAAAGCATTTATCGTTTTTTCTGTCATCCACCGGAAATGTGACATCATGTAGAAAAACAAAAATTCACAAGCCATCTGATGGATCATGGATGTGAACATGTCGATAGGCAAAACATTACAAAATGTGTTCCTGTTACTAAGGTTCCGCAACATTTGGCGGCAGCACATTTACAGGTCTGCGCGAGAGACAAAACTTATTTTTTTCCCCCTTCCTCCAAAACCAAGTGGGCAGTATAACATTCACCACTGACATGGGACTCCTCTTCCTCAGAACAAACTAGAGAGGCAGTTAGATGGGGACACCGTAATTTACAATCTTTGAGAGCGCGGCGTTAAGCACTCGCTTCTCCTTCTTAACCTGAGAAGCTAGGCCAGATATCTGCAAGACATGAAAAAACAATCTCTGCTGTGAGTTTAGGTCATGGCCATCCATCTCTAGAAATGCACAATTTGTTGAGAGGCAGAAATTATAGCTCATGCGCAGATACATACAGTACTCATGCTGCTATACATTATTTTTATAAGGTGCGTGTAAAATCGATTAGCAATAGAAATACCACACAGCGTACAGCACAGTTTTAACTAACCACTCAGAAACATGAGATGTGATAACTGGTGAGGAATACTTGGTGAAATATAAGTTGCTATGTATATAGCATTCCATAGCCCAAAGGAATCGTCTGATATTAAATGCAATTTTGGCTGTCCTTAATAAAACTAGATTCATTCTCTATACAGGAGATTCTGAGAGGTCCAACAACAATATACATCCCATATATACAAATGGTACACTGTTTAAAATATTCATTCGCACACACATAATATCCATGCCAGGAGCAATTAGTAAGGCTGCAAAGGAAAGTCTTCATTAAACCCCATATTTTAGAATACAGTTACGAGACACGTATCATTAAAAACTTTAATTTGCTAGAAAAAGTTGATTCCTATGAACATCACCATCTCCAAAGATACAGGCCGATTTACTAACCTCTGATTGAAATTCGGATGCATGTGCTCTGGGAAGCTGATCAAGAATGCCCTTCAGACCTAACAAGACACAATTCATCAAATGTAAAACTCAGATAAAATTATTTCCATACCAGAAGTCAAATATCACGACACAAAACTAATATCTAGAGAAATTCTTACACACCTACTGCCTGTTGTTCAATATCACTAATCTCGTTCAACTCATGTTGAATAGCACGCCCTTCTTCCCTGATAAAGCAGAAAGTATTCCCATGTTATATTAGAGAAATAATAAAGGGAATAAAATGATAAAAAGGAGGGAGGGAGGGAGAGGGGGAGGGGGAGAGGGATATGCCTGAGTGTATTCCATCCTTTCTGAAATCTTTTCTCTGCGGTTGCTGCTCTATCCTGTATTCCATATGCATAAATTAGCCACAAATAGCATCAGAAGTTAAAATAGAAAAAATGTGAAAAAATGGTTCAATTATCTTCAAAAAAAAATTACCATCAATTTTTGGCTTTCATTGGACACAAGATTCACAGTTTGCCGCATGTGATTCACTTCAGCTTGTATGCCAGAAAGTAGGGTCTACAGTATGGAAACTTTCATTAGACAATCAACCTAATTCTTACAGTTTCTAAGAAAAAACAATCTTCCAAGCATCATATTTGATTTTATTTTGACTGTCATGAATCATGTTCAAATTTGTAGTAAAACAACACAAACATGTATCCGAACACTAGCATGTAGTCATAGGTGCATAGCCAGTCATCCAGTACAACTGTAAGAGAATGATAACTTTAAGAAAGATGGTGCATTGTCTTTGAAGAGTGTGAATCTATCAAGTGACAGAAGTATGTAGTAATCAAACTGACGTAGAGATCTTACCTCCTTGCTAACAAACATGCGCCGAACTCGCTGAATAAGGTAGCTCCTTGGCCCTGCAAGGATTCATTCATATAACATTTAATAGTATAGAAAGGCTCAATTTTCAGCCCTTTTGAGGTAATATTGGAACAAATTTCCACTGAATCAGCAAGTTCACTACATTGGAACTTTGTGCCATAGAACCCTAGGCAGCTAAGTATAGGATGGATAGTTTGAACAGTCACAGCAGCCTTATATGGATTTCATGAAAAGGCAAATCATGAAACTAATGTATTCACTATTTTAAACCAACCAGAAAAGGATATCTACATCATATTCTAAGAAAAAGCAATACATTGACTCAGCAAGGTCCCAAAACATCTCAATCAATCATAAGGAATCAATCATAGAGTTTCAAAAGTCTCTTAAGAAACTAATTTGGATTGGCATGTGGTAATTAGCATTTGGAAAGCCTCTAATGCAAACAGGTGAAACTCATTCAACACAGCACGAGAAAGCAAAGAAGTTGCAAGGAAACATATTACTTTTGAACAGCACAATCCCTGCAAGGGTTGCAGAGCCTGCAGCAATGCCTGGATGCATTATCGCCATGATGACGCCCTCTGCAACCAGTAACTACACATTCAATGCTCGAATAAAATGAAATGAATAGCATAATTTCACGAACAAAGAAGAAGCAGCATCAACGAGACATTATATTAAAATCCATAAGAGTGAAGAGTCTGATCAGTGGTAAAATGGTACCTTTGATCTTGCCAAACACCATCTGTTCGTGAGTGGAGTACTCCTTCTTTACCCATTCCAACTCCTCCTGCGAACAGGACAGTAAAAGGATTGAGCTTTACTAAATAGTGCCTAGATCGAAGCGAGGGGAATGGGGCAATGGGCCAAGATCGAGAGGGCGTCACCTTTGCGATGAGGGTGAGGTCGGATGCTGCCGCGTAGGCTGAGGAGGCGGCCGTGGAGGAAGCGGAAGCCGCCGCGCAGGCGGACGAGGTGGCAATGGTGGCGGCGGAGGCTAGGGCAGCCTTGGCGGCGTCGGCCTTCTCGGTGCTGAAGGTCTCGGCCCAGCGGGTGAAGTCAGCGGCGGCCGCCGCGGCGGAGGCGGCGGAGGAGGCGACCATGGAGGAGATGGAGCCGATCTCCGGCAGCGGTGGCGGCGGGGCCGGAGAGCCGCCGGAGCTGGTGGGCGCGTCGGCCATGGTGGTGCGGCGGAGTCGGACGGATCCAATGGACCAAATGAGGAATAAGGAGAAAGGTTGGCGTAACGCTCAGAATACGCTTCCTGACTCCATACACGTTGGAGAAAGGTTGGAGCCTATTTTATTTTGAATAAGTAAAATGCATCCCTTCTTGCTGAAATTTATCCTTTTCTTCTCTTCACCTATCATTATATTCCTCGCAATTACTTAGCTCTTGAGCTATCAACTTTTTGATAATGGCAGATTATTGGACCTTATTACCCTCCAACTGCTTTGCGCTTGAAGGTCCACACCATTGTTCATCTGTATGATTTTCTCAAGGATGGAGTAGATAGTAGAGGCCTAGAGGGAACTTCATTTAAAGCTCAAAATCTATGCATCTATATCAAATGTATCCTGAATCTTTTTTATTAGCTATTCAACTTATCCTAACACCAGTTATCCCAGGATGGCAGCATCATGTGAGAGCACAAATTTTTGCCGTATTTGGATTACACAAAATTGTACTAGCGCACAGCGCACTCGATTACAACTACAAGGCGGGATGGAAGGCAGCATCAGTAATGCCATTTAGGTCTCAACTCCTCTTCTTCCTCTGTCAGTTCCTGATACCGATACCACTGCGATGCTGCTTTACCAACGGGCAATGGGGAACGGACGAAGACCTCAACCGGTTTGGGTACATGAACCATCAAATGCAGCTCACCGTCACCATATTCTTCCTTGACGTTGTCGTCCGGATTGTTTGATGGCACGCCTGATGGCTCCACAGAAATCCACCCAAGCCCAGAGATCGCTATGTCACAAGCAGGCCTGCATTAGACATTGCTACAGATCAGTTCATTAAGCAAAGTACCCAATGAACCAGCTTCTAAAATAGTGTTACACGAGAAAGCTATGGTTCCTAGTTTTCTTGTTATCTGGACAAGATAGTAAGATACCCTACCATCTCCACGGGGCAAGAAGAAAGCTAAGCTGCCAATAAACTATTGATGTAGTACTGACCATAAATGAATGATGGGTAAAGCTATGGCTTCACTATTATTTGCAAGCTTTACCTATCACGTTCTTCGTATTTTATCTTCAACTCGCGAACACCCTGCAGCCCTGCCCATCCTTCAGCTCTCTCCTTACCAGTTGGGGGAGTTAGTGTCACTGCAACTTCAGTCTGAAAAGTGAAAAGAACAACAGGGTCAAAAATGAAAGCACACATTGTTTCAGGTGAGCCTATTTTTTTTATAAGTAGAGGAGCCCCAATTTGATACATGAAAAGAAATTGCATGTAAACACTGAAAGTGAAAGGCATGGCCGTATGGCAGAAATGTGAATCCCTTTCTCACTTTTGGAGGACAGAATCCAGGATTGTGGATCAGAAAGTGGGGAAGAAGAATGGGAGTGGGAGAAGTAGAACAGCAGGAGAAGCAAGTCCCTCTTTCTTAAGTAGAACAAAATTTAACTGGTATTAAACAATGAACTGTCATACCAATTGGAATACGCATACCTTGTAAAATTGGTCGGCTTCAGTGGTTGGGACCACATGAACCTTTAACTTCTTGGGTCCATAGAATGTCAGTCGCGTGCGTGGAAGAGCCTATGTCATCATCAATTGTCACTTTGTCAGTTACAGGTTCCTACTTGGCAAGGGAGTATCAGAAGATAAGAAAAAATCTCAAAGTGAAGTAGAGCTCGTTTAGGTACCTTGACAACATCAATGCGGACAAGCCCAGCCCAGAATAAAGAATTCCCACTCAATTCAACATCTGTATCATTAGCCTGAACATAACATCATGTTCTGAAGAAAAAGATTAGTGTGGAAGTTTTGAGGAAGGAACCTGTGTTCCAGAGAATGAAATATACATACGGGAAAACATCGCCCCTTTAGACGACTTTGTGGTGCGAGGGAAGGCAGATCATCAGCATGTATAACTGCTGCTTGCCTATGGTGAAGATGGACACCTGGTGTATCATATAATTTCTGTTGTGCAAACATTGAAGGATATGTCAGTAGACTTCTAAGTTCTAACTGGGTCTCTAAGTAGAAGATAAAAAATATCAGGATAATCAGAGAGAACACGTATGTCAGTGCATTTCATATTCAGAGGATCAAGGTAATATGCACCTTCAGAAGTATAGATACATTAACATTAGTTACTGAAAGAATTTTTATTTACGAATTGCCAGTGAGCACAGGATATCAAATTTATTGTCTGCACAGCTATATCCATATATATGTTCTCAGAAAATCAAAAGACTAAGCGGAATCATACCCCTCCTCCTAAGAATGCTTCGATTTGAATAGGGCCGAGGGTTGTTCCAGGAACAGCAGACTGTATTGGTTTGTATTTTTGAGCTGCAGCTGCCACCGGATCCTTATATGCCATTGTTCCTACAACAGAAGAAACTCCAACGATCAGCATAACAATGAAAAAAATAAGCAACATTGTTTATGCAGTAAGAGCTACATCATGAATAGAAAACAAATATCAATGATAGGAGAGGCATACTTAGCAAAGCACTGATAAATGCAGATTTCCCAACATTCGCGGAACCCTGTAGTAGAGTATAATATTGGTCAAGTATAACTAAGGTGGCCAACAACAGAAGTACTAAATATCATTTGTATTCTTCAAAGTTCTATTGCCTGAATTAATGAAGTTAAGTTTCTATAAATTGCAGAAATTGCATATAATGCAGTGCACAAATCTCCCAACAGCACTTGCACTCATATTTTTTCCTGCTATCTAACAACACAACACAAAAATACAACTGAGGAGTGCTTACCAGTATATATACATCTCGGCCCTAGTACAAAAGGAAACATCGGTTAGGATTGTGAAACGTACAAGAAGCAAAGGAAGTAAAGATCGACAGTAACAGAGATGATAATTCGAGTATGTCCTAGAAATGGGTAATCTGAATGCAATAACTCTATTAAGAAAAAAAGGCATGCTGACCTTCTTTTCCTGCTGAATCTCTGCTATAACCCCTGTGATGCCAACCAATGACTTTGAGCTTGTCAAATGGACACTAAGGACGCTACAAAATAGCAAGTAATAACAAATACAACTTCAAATGGGTAAAAGCATTTGATGAAAGTACTGTGGAAGGAGGAACAGCAAGGAGAAGATTCCTACTTAAGCTTCTTCTTGACAACTGACTCAACAACCCAGTCGCCTACGCAGTTCAAGTCAGTGTCTCTAGGAAGGAGATCAACCTACAGAAGAAGTAGCTTTGGTTGGCTGACTGGCAACAGAAATAGTACCCAAAAAAAAGATAAGAGTTGATAAAACAAGCACCTTTGTTATGACGAGTATAATAGGATTAGCACCAGCGAAATCGCGTACTCGTGCCAGGAAACTCCCATTGAAGTCAACGATGTCAACCTGCATGAAATGAAAGACGGAATCAGTGACCCGAAAAAAAAAGAGTAGATGGGAGAAAATCAAAGTGATGTATGAGCTTGTTTGACAGAAAAAAGTTAAGTTATCTACCAATTTGACTATCAAGGCTTTCTCGTGGCGGAGGTAGGAGAGCTTCTCCCTGAGTTGTTCCGCGGAAACAAATTGCTTGCCGCCAGGATAACCACCGTGGCCACCAACAGCAGTGACCATATGGCCATGAGACAGCAGCTTACATCTTCCGCACAGGACGGTTCTTAGTTGATGGTGCCTCTTTTTCTGGGCACAGGAGAAATGAAATCAGACCGCTTGCAGGTTTGGTGTGAGACGAAGGAAAGGGGAAGAAGTTGGCAGAATAAATAAATAAATAGTATACCAGGTCGTAGGTGGCGGGTTCGACGTATCCCGGCGCGCCCTCCTCCGCCGTCTGCAGCGGCGCGCCGCATCCGTAGCAGGACGCGAGGCCGGACGGCTTGCGCGCCAGCGCCCGGCGCTTCTCCTTGCGGAGGCGGCGCCTTTCGGCGTCTTCGGGCGCGAGGACGCTCGCGGCGGCCTCGGTGGCGAGCTGGCGGCCGAGGAAGCGGTCCCCCCGCGTGGGCGCGGCGGGGCCGGCGCCATCGGGCGGGGAGGGCGGGGGAGCAGCGTTGGCGGCGCGCGGGCGGTGGTGGAGGGTGAGGGGCCTGGGAGCGGCGAGAGGTGGAGGCGGTGGCGGGGTTTTGGGGAAGGAGAGGAAGGGAAGGTGCGGCGACGCCATGGCCATGGGCAGCTGTTTATCCGGGTCCGGGAGACGAAGCACAGCGGGAGCTGCAGCACGCGGCGGTGGGTGGTAATATTAATATCTTCTTCTTTCTTGTCCTCCCGATCCAAACAAAAATTGAAAGAAAAAAGAAGGCCCGGAGAGCATAATTGAGCCCAGGCCAGCCCGCCGCTGCCAGGGCCTGGACCCTGCACATTGACAGTAACGACTCAGGCCTGCCCTGCCTGTCTGTGGGCCTACTTGCGTTTACCTCTCATCTGGCCGGGCCCCCGCTGTCCCGTCCTCCTCTTGGATTTTTTCCAGTTTTCTTACCATTATTATTATTATTATTATTATTATTATTATTATTATTATTATTATTATTATTATATCACTTCAAGAGCGACAATCTTCCTGGACCCTTTCTATTTGAAATGGCCAACAATTCATAATCTTATGTTACTTTATCTTTATCTACTAGTACTACAACGACAC
Source organism: Setaria italica (assembly GCF_000263155.2). NCBI lineage: Eukaryota > Viridiplantae > Streptophyta > Magnoliopsida > Poales > Poaceae > Setaria > Setaria italica. Next base: position 261,584 of record NC_028450.1, on the reverse strand, counting down.
GTACGTAACGTACGGTCTAGCTAGTCAACTGTGGCCAGCAACTGCCTGGTCATCAGATCACTTGACTTATTAGAAAAATTATGAATCATTATCTAAAAAAAGAAAGAAAAAGTACGAATGACAAATTTTAGACTACAACAAGCCTACTGCAGCTGCAGTACAGCCGGTGGGAGGTCCTAGCGGCTACGTATCGTATGGATCGTTACCTACCTAGTACCTACTACTGCTGCCGCCTACCTGATGATGAATCTAAAGCCGAAAAGGCAGGATAGATTGGGGCTGCCAAGAACGTGTCACGGAACTTTTTTTTTTACGACTGGCACGTCTATTTCATTGATAAAGAGAATTTTTTTACAGAAGTCACAAAAATAGTTAAATTTTATTCTCGCGCTAGTAATGCTGCTAAGGGCCTCGCTCCTGCGGCGATCCACGCGGACACCTCCTCTTTAATCTTCCCTAAGATGGAGATTGAGGAAGATTCATGTCGATTAAAAATTCTTGCGTTCGTTCCTACCAAATTTTCAAGATTATCAGCATCGTGAGGCTAGGCAGCTGTGTCATCGTGGTGGTATTGTTCCACCATTCTAGGGCGTTGTTCGCTTGCCTCCAAGTTGACGGCTTGAGATGCGGAGCTCCAACCCATATTGCCACGTGATCCCAGATTTTCCTTGTGAACCTACATTCAGCTAATAGGCGAACGTTGGTTTCCATTGTTTGCCTGCATAAGGAGCATGTGGGGTTGTGTGACCATCCTCGTCTTGCTAATCGATCTGAGGACCAGACACGATTCTGGAGTATCAACCACGCAAAGAACTTGCATTTTGGCGGCATCCATGTTTACCGGATTGATCATAGGGTCGGTGTGGTAGTGCAACCAATAAATTGTACTTTGTATGCAGATGCAGTTGAGTATTCGTTGTTCGCCGTCACTTTCCATCTGATTGTGTCCGGTTGGTGTTGTTGTAGACCAGTCAGTTGTAGTAAGGTCCAGAGTTGGACAAATTCGCTGAGGTGCGTGGTGGTGAGTCATATCCTTCTTCGTAGCTCTCGTATCCAGTTGTTATTCTGTAGGGCGTCTGCAACCGTTCGTTGTTTCTTTTTTGAGAGGCTATACAAGTTTGGTGTGATATCTTTGGGCCTCAATGCCATAAACTTGTTTTAGTGCCATCTCCAAGGGTTATTGTCATGCACGCTGCGAAGAGGAGTTGCTCAACGTCATCACATGGAGTTTCCATCGCGACCCAGGCCTTTTCCCGGGAAACCCATTCGTGCCATAGCCACCGGAGTCGTAGTGCTCGTGCAAATTTCTAGAGATTCAGCAGTCCTAAGCCTCCATTTTCTTTGGGAAGACAGGATCTCGTCCAGTTGACTTTGCATTTCCCACCTATTAAAGCTTGGTCTTCTTCCCAAAGGAAGCACTTTCAAATCTTGTTGATCTCCTCGATTACTTCCTTATGTGGCTTTAATGCACTCAGGGAGTATACCGGTTGGGCAATCAGGACCGATTTTATGAGGCTGACACGTCTTGCTTGTGCGAGGTTACGGCCATGCTGAGTTGAGAGTTTGCCCGCTGCTTTATCGGCCAGAGGTTGGAAATCGACTTTACGCAGCCGTCTAGTCGAGAGCGGTAATCCCAGGTACTTCATCAGGAATCCAGAGCGTGTGACTGGCAGGCCAGCCAGCAGATCTTGCAGGTCAATGCCGCTGCAGCTTATCGGAGCCACGCTGGTTTTCTCTAAATTGGTGTTGAGCCCGATAGCTTCGCCAAAGTTACGCAATAGTTGTGCAGTGTTAAGGATGTCCCGCTTGTTTTGCTTCATGAAGATAGCTGCGTCGTCTTCATATAGTGTAGCCCGGAATCTTGCCATACGGCCACCTAGTTTGCTAAGAAGTTTCATTACTGTGGGTTTGGAGAGAAGGCGAGGCAGCGGATCAATTGCTAGAATGAATAAAAGTGGAGACAGGGGGTCTCCTTGACGCAATCCGCAGCCATGATTTATGGGGTCTAATGGTATGTCGTTGAGCAAAACTCTAGATGGGCAGGTGGTTAGAATGGTCGTTATCCACTCGCGCCATCTTGGTGGGAAGCCTCTATTTTGCATAAGAGTTAAGAGATAGTCCCACCAGACCAAGTCAAAGATTTTAGAGATGTCAAGCTTCATGAGTAAGGCTAGTGTTTTGTTTCCGTGGAAGCAGTGGGCAATGTTGTGAATGTACATGAAGTTGTCATGGATGTTGCGTCCCTTTATAAAAGTGCTTTGGCATGGAGACAAGTGTTGGCATGTAGGGTGCCAGTCGCAAAGCCAATATTTTGGTGATATCTTTGCAATCGTGTGAATAAGACTTATTGGCCGATAGTCCTGTACTGCATCTTCGCCTTCCTTTTTTGGTATGAGGACGATTGTCGCTTTGTTGAGCAGGTTCAGGTTTGCACATCGGATGTTGTAGAAAGCGTTGATTGCTAGGATGACATCCTGCTTTATGATTGGCCAACACTTCTTGAAGAAGAGTCTAGTAAATCCATCGGGTCCTAGCGCCTTGTCGTGGGGGAGTTGGGCAATGGCATTCAAAATTTGTGTTTCGGTGAAGGGGACGTCTAACCTAGCGAGATCAGCTATTAAGAATGTTAGATTTTCCCAGTTGAGGTCTCTTGTTCTATCGTATGGTGTTGCCATCACCGAGGAGAAGTGTGCTTGGATGGTTTCCTATTTCTCTTGATGGGAAATGGCCCATGCACATTCGTTACACAACCGTTGTATGAAGTTTTTTCATCATCTCCCGTTCGCTTTTAGGTGGAAGAATCTGGTGTTTGAATCTAGTGTTTGCATCCCCTTCCTTTAGGTTGGTAATTCTTGAGCATTGTCGTTTCCGTGCTTTTTCGATGACCACCTAGCCCAAAACCCTCTTTTTCTAGTTTTGATCTGATGCTATGCTCTGCCTCCGTGAGCTCTCTGTTTTCCTGGACGACATCTAGACGTAGGATGACCTCTTGGGTCATTAGTAGCTTAAGCCTTGCATCGGATATAATTGAGCTGCTCTAGGATCTTAACGCCCTTGTCATCTTGTATAGCTTGTGACCGAGGTAGTGAAATGGTTCGGTGTGAGTTGTGGGCTAATTCCATGCTATTTGTACCGTTTCCTTGAATTGCGGTAGTCTCGTCCAGAAGTTTTCAAATTTGAACAAAGTCGGTCATCACGATCCTGATTGGTGCGTGAGAATTAGGGGGCAGTGGTCACTGTGGGATGATGATAGAGCGTGCAGAACATGATCCGCATAGGCCAAGTCCCAGTCTTCATTGCAGAAAAATTTATCCAGTCGTACTAGCATCGGGCGCCTTCTTTCATTGCTCCATGTGAACTTACGGTTTTGGAGATGCATTTCTTTTAATTCGCAGAAGTTAAGCGTTGTTCTGAAACGCCTCATGAGTTGCAGGTTTAGGTTTCGGTTATTCTTGTCTCTTGCCTTGTAGATTAGGTTGAAGTCACCTAGGATCAGCTAGTTTGTGCCAGCGGACGGTTTGAGGGCGTGTACGTGTTGTAGAAATGCAGTTTTTTCTTGCCTTCTCGATGGGCCATAGACAGCAGTTAGTAGAAAGCTTATGGCAGAGTGTCATACAGTGACTATGGCAATGAGCAAGTATCTCCCAATGTGAACGTCGCTAAGTTAAACTGTTCTATTGTTCCATAGCATTAAAATACCTCCCCTTGTGCCCTGTGAGGGTTTGTATGCAAAGCTATTCAGGCGATAACCCCCCAGGAAATTTGCAAGAGCACCGTCAATGTTCTTCAACTTTGTTTCTTGCAAGCAACCAATGTGGCATGTTGTTGATTTGAGTGTTTCGTGCACCGTCAGGCAACGTGCTGCTGCGTTAAGGCCTCGTACATTCCAGCTTAAGGTGTTGAAGTTGTCATGCATCAATTAATAGTTGTTGCGCTCGCATCGTGGTTGTGTTGTTTTCGTTGCCGCATTTGTGCGTATCGAAGGAATGAGAACCCCCGTAGCCGTGGTCGGGAGCATGAACGTAACAGTAATCGCAATCGGCGCTCGTACAGTAGTCCGTTATGGCGCGAAAGAGCCCGAAGGTCAGTGCCAGCAGGGCTCATTGAAGATCAATCTCATCCCGAAGCAACCGACGTGCCAGGCTCACATGCAAGTGAAAATAGGACTTCAAAGGACCAGAGAAGACTTGGAGACGAAGCAGGACGCGAGGGGCCAAAAGGAAGGCCCAGGATGATCGGCCTGAGGTTTCCTTCGTCCTCTTGCCTTCCAATTTTTTCCACGCACTCTGTGAACTATAAATACCCCAAAAAATCCACCGAGTCCCATATCCAAGACGACGTACTCGACGTGAAGCAGCAAAGAAGCAGAAGGATCTTGAGGGACACCTCTCCAAAGAGTCGAGGGCCGTGCAGTTGTCGGGGGTTAGCATAGGCAAATCTTTGCCGGCATGATCACCCTGCGAGGAAGATCATGCTGGAATTCTAGAGCTAGAAGTCATCAAGATCAAGGTAGGATCCCGGTGGAGATCTTGTAATGTACAATCATTCATGGTGAATTAATAGATGTGTTCATGTTCTTAGCAATTTAAGTATCTCCTTTGATGGTTTTACGCTTTATTAGGTTTGCTTGCTTTTTAATCTATCAATCGATGATAGATTGCCTAGGGTGTTCTTGTGGTCATGGTGACTATTGGGATAGATCATCAGTACCCGCAAGGAAGGAAGAATATGGACTCCTACTAGGATTCCTCTCTAATCCTACTAGGATTCATACCTTGTAATCCTACACCGTGGAGTATATAAAGGAGGGTAGGGGTCCCTAAATTGGTAGGCCAAAACCTCATAGAACCACAATAGAGGACCAAATCCTCAACACCAAACAACACTCGAGCGCAGGGCGTAATATACAATACCCCAAACAGGATGTAGGGTATTATGTTACTCTAGTAGCCAAAACCTGTATAAATCTGTGTCTTGTGTTCTTAATTTTACCTTCGAGTTCCAAGTCCGACAATCCCCCACCAACCAATCTATAACCTTGAGATACCCCTCGGTAGGTTGCTGGGTATAAAACACCGACATTTGGTGCGTCAGGTTGGGAGTGATCGTCGAGATCATCGGGCGAGCTCGAAGGACCTCATCATCAAGATCAATCTACTCAACAAGAAGCAAGTCACCGAGTCGGACTTACAAGCAGACAAATCTACACCACGATAGAATCGATGTGCTTCGCGTTCCAGTCGAAGACTTAGTCGGTTTCAACTGCAGGCTGCTGCATGCGGCTCGTCGATATTCGAGTTGGGAGATCAGGCAGACCGAGGGATCCACACCATAATTCGCATGATAATAAAGATATGTTATACTCACGCACGGATTGAGGCAAATAATCATCTCCAGTTACTCACCATGAAAAGCAATTTTGAGGGATTTCTGCTACACGCACATGGAAGGCTACCACAAGACTTCAAAATCATAGCCTAACGTACATAGAAGATGTACATGAGCACTACTACGCCGATGTCCAGCCGCATCAAGTCAGTGACGACTACTCATCTCGAGAAAACTAGTCAACGATGGTCTACTTCGACTACTCTTCTTGACTAGAAAACTAGTCGAGGACAGTCTAATTTGACTACTTGTCTCCACTAAAAAACTAGTTGAGGGCGGATTCCATGTGATCAACAACTAGTTGGAATCAACTCCGACTAGTTGGCTTCATCAACAATCGACACAGCTTTGTCGACAATCGTCCATGAATCAAGCTAAGACACTTTTTTAATTATTTTATATAATTTTTCCAACTTATTTTCCGCATGCAGGGCAACGTGTCAAGTACTTTTTTGTGTACGCTTCTCGACGGAAATTACCCTACAGAGCTACACTTTGCCAATTATTCCTGAAGCATGTTAACCGAGAGCTATGGACTTGGTACACTAAATTACAGAGGCTATAGCCACAATTTGTTTGTGCACTAAGTTCCAGAAGCTCCGCCAACAGGCTTGGTACATCGAATTTCGGAGGCTATGGCCACGGGTTTGGTGCACTGAGTGCTGGAGGCTCGCACTGGCTACACCATAAGGAGGCACAAATCCTATGCGCAGCAATATGCGCTCTCCTCACCAAAAAGGCAGAAAAGTCTTAATGACTACTTTACGCGCAATCGCGCAGTCTTTTTGCCGCAATAGCAACTACTTATTTTAAATATCTTCTCTTAGCGATTGTTAATCTACTTGAGTAGAATATGTCTCAATTCGTGAAAGTCTCGGATCTTCTATCATGCCTAAACGCTAGGACGCTACACAAAGATCTCCGTAGCAGCAGTACCAGTACACATACACGAGACAAAGATCTTACATGCAGTGGCAATGGCTAAATAGAGACTGAGAGCCTAAACGTAATAGGCTAACTACTCAGAAAAAATATGACCAAAATAAGAGAATGACACACAACATTTACATTACATTCATCACTAATAAAATTCAGTAGTTTCAAAATTCTACAAATAGTCTACATAATGTATGCATCTCTTTTTGCAGGTTGAGCTTCAATGATGACTTTCTAGGATGCTCAACGTACATCCAGTGGCTCCGATAGCTCCCAGGCTCGGCAATTAAGCATCAATTACTACTCAAAATATTTTCAATGGCTAAGCTAGCTTCCAAGCCCGAGGGCTAAGCGCCAAATAACTACTCGACATGGCTCCTACAGCTCACCTAGCACATAAGCTCGGGGGCTGGACACCGTAAAACTACTCAGATGTGGCGTGAAGACTAAAGTTTACTAGACCCTTGAATTGATTATTTAATCATACCAAGGCTCGAGGGCTGATAAGCTACACCGAACAGTTGATTTTTTTCAAGTGAAGAAAGAAGATTCAAGATTTTATTGACCCTCAACCTGATACTTCGATTCAACCTAAGGCTCTGGGGCTACTCCATATGGAGTGCGACTTTCGCTACCCTCCATATCACATTCCAAAGATGAAGATTACAAAATCAAGATTATCAAGGACTTGAGCACACCATAGCCTCATGGCAGTTTTGAGGAACTTTGAAGATTCAGCTAGACAAAGTATTTGAGGAGCACTAAAACTACTCGACGAGGATCTGAAAAGTATTCGAAGACTGCTACATTCGACTATGAAGTGCTCAGGGGCTTGTCAGGGATAGATCCCCAGTACCCGCAAGGAAGGAAGAAGATGGACTCCTACTAGGATTACCCTATAATCCTACTATGATCCATACCTTTTAATCCTATTAGGACTCCTCCTTGTAGCCGACTAGTAATTCTGCCCCCTGGAGTATATAAAGGAGGGCAGGGTTCCCAAGATCGGTACGCTAAGACCTCATAGAACCACAACAGAGGATCAAATCCTCAACACCAAATAACACCCAAGCACAGGGCGCAATATACAATACTCCAAAAAGGATGTAGGGTATTACGCTACTCTAGCGGCCCGAACCTGTATAAATCCGTGTCTTGTGTCCTCGCTTTTACCCTTCGAGTTCCAAGTCTGACGATCCCCCACCAACCAATCTACTATCTCGGGATACCCCTCAGTAGGTTGCCGGGTATAAAATACCGACAGTGACCAGATTTGAATGCCTGATCTACTGACGAGTATGACATGTTCTTATGATCATGCCCTTAACCTGCTTGTGCTGATAGAGGTGATCGTGATAGGATCTTTTTTGTGTAAGGTGGGAGGTTTCGAAATCCGGACCAGATGTGTAGATTTATAGATACTTTTTACTAAGATTATATCTATGTTGCTTTGCTATCCATGCTCAGAATTACAACATATGCATAGTCTAGGTTGCTCTAGATAGGTTACCTTTGCTCTATCTATTATCTATTTATACATGCTTAGTAGATTGGATCTGCATCTTTCATAATCACCAAGTTAATACTAACAATGCTAGTTGAAATAGATCTTGTGCTATAAGTTCCACGGGTTCATAAACCTTGGGAGAATACTCTAAGGGAACAGCTACAATTGATCCGTATGCTTGCAGTTCACAAATTAGCGTGCTAACAGGCGTCGGCAGAGGCCAGAGCGGAAGGGTCCTCTTGGACCGCGTTCGCCTGCTAGGTGCCGTCGGCTATAGGCTCCATCGTCGCCGCCTGCGTTGCCGCGAGCTACAAGCGATTCAGCGCTCGGTTGACCTCCGCCACCGGGGAAGCTGCCGTCATTCCGGTAGTATGGTCGTTCAGCGTCATGGTGATGTTGTCGAAGACATGCCTCACCGGTATCAGTCCGGCATTGTCAGGTGCTGGCGCCTTCTTGAGCGACTAGGATCCATTCCTAGCCCCAGTGCAGAAGGGGCTCACACCATCATCGATGCCGATGGACGCTGCCAGTGCATGCGCCTTCTGGACGTAGTCTACCGCTCCGTTCACCCAGAAGCTTTGCTACGTCGTGGGAGCTGTTGGGGTGGCCTGCTTGCACATTGCTGATTCCAGCGCAGCCTGAAAACCATGCTTGAGCGCATCTGCTTGGGCATTGAACAAGGCTTGCAGTGCCACTAGCGCTTTGCTCTTCAGTTCTTCAGTTCATCCCCTATCGGGAGCGCCAACGTGAACATGCTGAAGCAGGATCTGATGCAATTTCTTGTTGCGTTCAGGCCCAGCTGGCATGCTGAAGTAGGAGCTGATGCAGTGTCTTGTTGCGTTCAGGCCTAGCTGGTTGGCCGTCGTCACCGACGGGATCTCCTCGGAGCATCGCTGGCCTCCTCGGAATTCCGCAGCGCGGCAGTGCGGGTAGCGGGTGTGCTCACGGTGCATGGGGTCTTAGTCGCATCGAGGCTGGCGTGCGCGCAGGTCCACGCCGTGCTCGGGGTGGTCATAGTCGTAGTCGTCCCCGTCCTCGTTACACTGGTTAGGCCAGGTGAAGTTGCCCTCCTTGCAGGAACTTCTGCCCATGTGGGCCTTGTCCTTGCTCCGTCTGTCACCGCGCTCGCGATTGTCATTGTACCCGCTGCGCTCCCATCTTGGCTACCGCTCGCCACGGTCATCCCTGACGCGTGGCGGTAGGGGAAGCCTGGAGGGTATCTGGCACGCGCGTCAGCTGGGGCGCCGTTGACGACACCATAGTGCCACACATAGGGGCGACGGATTGGGGTGAAGGCTGCTGGATCCACCACCGCCCATTGCAGGTCACAAGTCACCGTTGAGTAGTCCTCAAGGAGTCCCATGTGGATGAAGACCTCATATTGCACTCTCTGCTGCCACCTCTCTGGCGGCATCTGCGAGACGAAGACCGCCGACGACTTGTCCGACGACTTGTGCATGAAGACGAGCCACACCTGCTTAGGGATGTCACTTAGGTTCGCCGTCCACGCCCACAAGTCGATGTACCTCGTGTTAGTTGGTTGCACAAGGTTCGAGTTGTTGCACTGCAGCGCACACTTGTTGCTGATGACGCGCTCCACGATCTTCGGCGTCCACGCGTGCCCCGTAATGCCACCAGGTAGAGGCACACCCTGAAGAAGATGCGCATGCCCAAGGCACTGCCAAGGCTGCGCCATGTCCTCATGCAGATGTCTAGACCATGGCCTTGGAAACGACCACGGTGGCGCGCTTCCACGTGCTATGCTCAAACTGGATCAGGAAGGGCTCCGGGTGGTGGACGGTGACAGAGAGGACGCCACGCTCCAGCTGGAGGTCCTCAAGCAGCAGCTCCTCGATGTCCCAGGCTCCGGCGCTGCGCTGCAAGTGGATGGCCCATGGGACAAGGGTGGTGCTCTCCTAGTCACGCGCGTCCCGTTCCAGATCGAACGAGGTCGGAACAAACACCGTGGCCACGTTTGGGCGGGTGTCCGGGTCTTCAATTGCCATCAGTGACGTACCGGCACGGCGTTCTGGCAGCAGCGGCGGAGGTGGTGGTGGTAGCGGTGGCGGTGGGGGTGGCGGAGGCGGGAGAGGTCGGGGGCAGTGGTGCTGCGCGGTGTGGTGCAGAGTGGCGTTGTTGGGTGGGGCAGTAGTGTTCCCAGTGCCCCGAGCGGTGGCAACGGAAACAACACACTGGATCTTTGTAGGCTGCAGCGCGATGGTCACGCACCAGGCAATTGAACCACCTCCTAGCCATAGCACGGTTGAATGCTAGTAGTGTGGCGGTGGTTGGCTACCTTGAAGAGCTCCTGCGCGGCCATGAGGTCCAGTCATGTCGGCCGTCGCATCGAGGGATGTTGGGCGATGTGTGGTGTGTTGAATGCCGCTTTCGGATCTTGGTAGGGATCCACTCTTGCTGAGCTGTGGCCGCTGGCCTGCGTTGTGGCTCCCTGACAAGCTCTGACCGTGCCGTATGCCCGAAGTAAATGCGGCTCCTTCGCGGGGGGCGTTGTGGAGTTACCCTCGGTGGTGTGCCGTTGGGGGTAGGCCGCTGCGGCGCATTGAATCTGCCGGATCTGGCGACGTCCGCATAGGTAGGCAGCAGATCCGGTGTTGCAGACGGTGGATCTGGTGAAGCTGGGACCCAATCGACCTCGTCAGCTTGGGGGGCGCCGTGGCGCGATGGGGCCGGCGACGAGTCAAGGAAGAACCGATCTCAAGAACTTTGGGCCGGCAGGGAGCGAGACCGGGTGTAGTTGGTTTGGGGATGGGTGCGAAGGTCTGCGAGTGCAGGTTGCGGCGGAGGATGCGGGGTGGGACGGCGGGATCTGGCCTCGCCAACTGGTGGTGTCGCTGCGGCGGCAGCCGGGGAGGGGGGAGGGTCGGGGGGCTGACCCCACCCGCAAAAGTAGATTGCTTACTTTAATGTTGAGCTAGTCAAGCTGACACAACAATTTGGGCTACGCTTGGGCCATTTCTGACGCGTAAACCTTCCTGGACATCGAAAAATATATACATAAATGCCTTTTTTTTTTTTGCTTTTGTGTTGTAATATGGTGTGTTACAAAAAATAACACACGGTAGGATGCCCACCAACTCGCCGTAGGGTTTTGTTGCGTGCAACCATTATCCGACTAAGCATAGGTACTCGTATTTTTTGTTAGTTATTCTTTTAGTGTTAAGAGACGCGTCTGTCGATAGCAAATTAAGTATGCAAAAACGTATATGAGTGTATGCATTTATACTGTCTTTATTAAAAAAAATCCACAAAAAGAGTGGGGTTATATATATACATATTTTCATGCTTGGGAGCAGCACATACGGAGTACTCTTTTATATATATAGCTAATAGTCAATGTAAGATATATTTGGATGTCAAACTTTAGAAAATTTGAGCCATGGACGTTGCTCTGAAGCTGTTGAATAATCACCCAGCCATACATATGTGCGACTTGTGTCGATCTACTTACTTGTACATTGATGGATGGATGGGTTGGGTGGTTTCTTGTCCATTGGACTGTAGCTTATTATTTTGCGTACGTACTATTGTATGCATCGGTCGTTCCCTAGCCTAGCTACTAGCTTCCTTGCTTTTGGACTGCAGCTTTTCACAGAGATGCATGGATGTTATGATCATAAGCCCTGAGGCATGGCATGGCATTGCATTGCAACGGGGATGCATGGAGAGATGACACATGCATGACACCAGAGAGGAGGATCGGAGGAGGAAGAAGAAGATGCATGGGAAGAAAAGAGAAGCACTGGTGCATGCAGTGCTGTCACGGCGGTCTGGTCCGGCGCATGCACTGATGCACATGCAGACGCACGCCGGTCTTGTCGAGTGGACGTGATGAGCGAGCGATCGAGGTGACCCACGTAGGCAGGCATCCCGCCTTTCTCTATTCTTTTCTTTCTTTTCGAGTCCTTTTCTTTTCTTTTCTTTTCTTTTCTTTTCTGCTCTCTCTCTCTCTCCCTCTGGACTCTGGAGTCTTTGGGCGAGTGACCGAGGCAGGACATGGCACTCAGAGCAAGAACAAGAACCAAGAAGCGTACTGGCTCAGCATCAGGTACCCTGGTCAACCTCTTTGTCCAATCAATGCAGGACACGTCACGCAACGGGCCCAATAGCAACGGGTCCGGCCCGTTTCCCATCCCTTCCCCGGACCGCTCGTAGTATACGAGTACTACTACAGTGCAGCACCCACCGGCTATTGCCTGCGACTCTTCTCTCTCTCTCTCTCCGTGTCGTCGATAAACGATAATGGATGGATGGACAGGGCTACTAGCTATACTACTACGTACGTACTAGCTAATAGGTAGATAGGGTAGGCCTATTTTTTACAGTTACAACCCCAGAGGACCCAAATATCCCACCGTTTCCTTTCCGACCTTTAGAAGCGCTACCTCTCTGCACTTCCACGTATATAAGCAAGCAGGTGAGCCACCAAATTGAAATGGCAATGTCATGCCATCACGACACCACGGCCCACTGGGGAATGCGACTTTAGTACCGAATTCAAACCACCTTTAGTATTACCGGTTGTGCAACCTTTAGTACCGGGTCAAACAACCGGTACTAAAGGGGGACTTTAGTACCATATGTTTATACCAACCGGTACTAATTTGGAGGTCCCCACCCGACCGCCCTTCCTCCTCATCATCACCGGGCGGCCACCCTTCCTCCTCGTCGGTCGAGCCCGGTCCCAGCCCTCATCCCCGCCGCCTCGCCTCCCCCGCGACCCCCTTCCGGCACCCTCGCGCGTGGCCCCCTCACCCGACCGGCCGCCCTCATGACGCAGTCCGCTGGCCCTCTCGCGCCGCTAGCCGCCCTCACCCAGAGAGAGAGAGGTGAGGCCACGCACCTCGTCCTGCCGTGTCGCCACCCCTCAGATCCCGCCACCCCGCCGCGCCTCTGCGCTCTCCAACCACGCCGCCCTACAGATCCGAGTCGCACTGTGGATCTCGTTGCTCTACACACCATCGCCCGCTGCAACTCCCCGCGCCGTCGCCCACCACTCCACCTCTACGCTCCCCCACCGTTGTCCTGTCGCCTCACCTTGCCCCGCCGCCGCTCCTCACCGGTGTCGCAGTGAGGGGCGTACGGAGGGGAGGGGAGGGGCGCCTGGAATGGGATCCGGTGAGGAGCGGACCGGGGAAAGAGAAGGGATCGGGCCAGGGTAAGAGAAGGGACCGGGGGATAAGGGAGAGAGAAGGAGGTCGTTTGGGAGAGGAGCGGATAAGACGGAGAGAGGATCAGATGCGTGCGGACTTCAATCTAGTGAAGTCCAAATTCCGGGTCCCCACCCACCAATTAGTACCGGGTGGAGGCTCCACCCGGTACTAAAGGCCCTCAAGCACATTAGTACCGGTTATCGGGAGGGGGGGTCACGGGAGCCTCCTTGGGGACTAGCTGTTAGGCCCGATATTAATGCTCATATTAGTTCCAAACCAATACACAACCGGTACTGAGCCTCAAGATGAATGATCAATTTTCCCATAGTGACATGATGAGCACGTCATGGCACACCACACACCTATCATTCGCTCGGTCAGATCACGGCGCATACACATTGATCATCTGCACCAGACCGGACCACCAATTGCAAGCTAGTTCCATCATCCCTTGTTACTGCTAACAAAAACTTATTCAAACGCATAGATCGAGTCCATGGATGGGCATCATGTTCAAAAGTTATTGTTATAAAGGCCTAATTCCCACTTACTTAGCACTCTCTGCTGAGTTAATTTCTTAGAGAAGTAAGATAAAAGTTAAAACATCCTACATTATTTTAAAATGAAGGGAGTTCCAAATTATAGGTCGTTTTGACTTTTCTAGCTAGACATAGGGTATATCTAAATGCATAATAGAGTCTATGAATCTAATAAAATTAAAATGACCTATAATTTGGGACGGGTTAAACCGCTGCTTAGCTTACACTAGCAGGGAACAATGCCGATGATAGTATGTATGACAGTGATGATGAGTCCTGCTCATTCTCTATGACAATGCTACATACCGCCTCTGCTTGGGTGTCAAGCAAGATTCAAGGATGGATATGATGTTCCTAAAAGACTGGTAAGTTGTCCTCATCTTGGTATTTTTAAGAATAGAGAGGGGAATACCACCTGGTATGTATATACTATAAGCTAGGATCCAAACGAAGAGGAGACAAGGGATCAGCGATTATATTCTTCTCCAAGAACCAAAACTAATCCGGCCTCTTCCTCAGCAAACAATCAGTCACTAGTAATTTACTACTGATTAGCTGCACTTCCCGATGCACGATTTTGCTTCTCTCCACACGTGCAGGGCACGTGTGTGGCGACGGTGGCGGTGCCATGCCGGCCGGTAGCCCCACAGGCGAGCTGACGTCAGCGTCCCCTTTCCTTTTTCTATTTTCTTTTGCTCTTTTGCCTTTTCTGGACAGGTCCTTTTCACTTGCAATACCCCTTTGTTTACACCAACGAAGGATGCAATATATTCTTTGGGCCTTGTTTGGCCGGGCTGATGGTACTCCAGCTCGACCATTGCAGTGCGCAGTGGTGTTAGAGGAGCTGAAGCTAGAGCCGGAGCCGAAGGAGGCACAATTGTGACTCCTCCGGCTCCTCCGTCGGATGTGAGAGGGAGGGAGAAGAGAGAGAAAAGAGACTCCGTGCTACAGTACGGTTACAATGATGCAATACTGAAATGCCAGGGAGCCGAAGCCCCATGAAGCTGCACCAAAATGGAGTTTTTAGGTTTGTGTTGCTCTATTCAACTACTTGAATCGCCCTAGTATAACGAAAGCTATACTTTCTCTTTTCCTTTTGTAGCACAAGCTCTGTTATCCTTTTTCATGGGCAACAGAAACCTAGATTGTGATTATCCCTTGAAAGCATCGATTATGTCGAAACTTATGGCAATTGGATGATCGAATTCAAACAAGCCACGGGCAGTATATATGGGAGTATCTTGCTGGACATATAGAAGCCAAAGATAAAGCCTCCAAACCTCACCATGTAAAGAGGACAAGGAGGAAGCACAAGTGAAGTTGAGGCCTTTATTTGTATTTGCCGGAAAGAGCAAGAGTCCATTCAATTCAAACCGGGACAATAAGGGCAGGGGTATCTAAATAAGGGCATGCCCGAGGGCTGCTTTCCAAAACTGCCAGAAGATAAAGCTGAGGCACCCAGAAGCAAAATGGAAACCAAACAGACCGAGCCCTCTACCCTCCCTCCATTAAGACAAGGCCATCCCCATCCTCCCCTTGTTCCTCCAATCCCCATCCCCATCTCCCCCCTCCCCCTCCTGCTGTGACTGTGCTGTGCATTCGCATTTCCAAATTGCAATTCAGGTTAATTTGTTACGCCACCAGCAGCATGTAACCAAGCCAAGCCAAGCAAAGCAAAAGCTTCACCATCACCGCCGAGGTCGAGCAATGGTAGCAGTAATTCATCCCCACTGCCACTGGAGGTGAGTGGTAGCAGCTACCTAGGAATAGGATAGTAGTAGGGAGCTCCCCCCCCGCCGGCCGGAGGACTTCGCCATGCAGTCCGGCTATGGCGGCGTCTCCGAGTTCCAGCAGTTCATCATGGACGGCGGCTTCGCCATGTCCGCCCCGCCGCCGCAGCAGCAGCCGCCCCAGCCTGCCGCCGCCCCGGAGCTGGGCGGGCCCTTCAGGTACCAGCCGCTACACCACCACGCCCTGCCGCCGCAGCACCACCACCACCACCACGCGCCCCACATGCCGCCGCACTTCGCTCACTTCGGCGCCGCCCCGCCGGCGCAGTCGCAGGCCGGGATACCCTTCACGCAGCAGCTGCTGCACCAGGCGGCCGCCGCGGGGCACCACCTCCAGCTCTTCCACGAGCAGCAGCAGCACCACCACAAGCCCCCGCCGCAGCAGCCGGCGCCCGCGAGATGGGCTCCGCAGCACCACCACCAGCAGCAGCACCAGCAGCCGCACCACCACCAGCAGCACCACCTGGGATTCGACGTCGAGGCCGTGCCGGAGAGCTCAGGGGCGGGCGCCGGGAGCGCGGCATCCGGCGGCGCAGCCCCTCCGGGAGTCCCCCCGTTCCTGGCAGCTGCCATGAACTTCAAGCTGGCGGTCGACGCCGGCGGCGGCAGCGGCGCCACGGGGGGCACCGACGACGCCCTCAACGACGGGGGCGGCGGCGCGGGCGGCGGCATGATGCTCCATGTCGGTGGCGGCGACGACGAGGCGGCCACCGAGAGCCGGCTCCGGCGGTGGACCGGCGACGAGGAGACCTCCATCAAGGAACCCACCTGGTAGGACATCTGGATCTTCTTCAAATCTTCTCCCAATCGAAATGGATTCCTCGCCGATTTGCTTCCTCCACTGCTAGCCTAGTGGTTCTTGGCGCAAATTGAATGAATTGAAAAAAAAGACAAGAGGTTGCATTGCATCTTGTTTGGTTGCTCTGCTTGGGATGCTCGTGGGGAGGGAGCAGAGGACGACCAATAATAGTGGCATGATTGAGAGAGAGGCGCCGCTGGTGATGCTGATGGGCATGGCGATTCCTCCCGTCCTGCTCAGTGCTCAGCCTCCAGCGGACATTGTCACTCGAGCACCTACTTTTCAGCTCCTCCCCTTTTCTCCCATGGATGATTACCTCACCCAAAAGGTTCCGGCCGGTGACATGCAACGAGAAAGCAAAGGCCGCCGCCCGCATGCATCTTGCTCTTGCATGCAGCATTTCAATTCTTGTTCTCACTCTGCATTGTTCGTCTTGTTGGATGTGCAGGCGGCCGCTGGACATCGACTACTTGCACAGCACGAGCAGCAGCAAGAGGGCGCCGGGGAAGGAGAAGGTAGCCACTCCAGAGTCCCCCGCGCCGCCTGCTGCCGCTGCGGCCAACTACTTCAAGAAAGGCGACGACAATGCCGCTGCCGCCGCTGCGTCTGCCGCGTCCGCGGGTGGCGGCAACTACAAGCTGTTCAGCGAGCTGGAGGCCATCTACAAGCCGGGGAGCAGCGGCGCCCAGACGGGCTCCGGCTCCGGCCTCACCGGCGACGACAATGCCATCCTGGAGCCGGCCATGGCCGACCTCCCGGGCGTGGCGGCCGCGGACGCGCCGCAGCTCAACGCATCGGAGACGTCGGCCGGGGAGGACGCGGCGGCGGTGGTGCAGCCCCCGCAGCCGCCGGCGGACGCGTCGCGGCGCAAGCGGAAGCGGCGGCGGCAGGAGCAGCTGAGCGCGTCGGCGTCCTTCTTCGAGCGGCTGGTGCAGCGGCTGATGGAGCACCAGGAGAGCCTGCACCGCCAGTTCCTGGACGCCATGGAGCGCCGCGAGCGGGAGCGCGCCGCCCGCGACGAGGCGTGGCGCCGGCAGGAGGCCGACAAGTTCGCCCGCGAGGCCACCGCGCGCGCGCAGGACCGCGCCAGCGCCGCCGCGCGCGAGGCCGCCATCATCAACTACCTCGAGAAGATCTCCGGCGAGACCATCGCCCTCCCGCCGGCGTCCGGGGACGACACGAGCATGAGCCAGGACGCGGCGGCCGGCAAGGAGCTGGTGCCCTACGAGGGCGGCGGCGGCGGTGGCGACACGCTGCATCTGATGAGCACGTCGCGGTGGCCGAAGCACGAGGTGGAGGCGCTGATCCGGGTGCGGACGGGGCTGGAGGGGCGGTTCCAGGAGCCGGGGCTCAAGGGCCCGCTGTGGGAGGAGGTGAGCTCGCGCATGGCGGCGGCGGGCTACGGCCGGAGCGCCAAGCGGTGCAAGGAGAAGTGGGAGAACATCAACAAGTACTTCCGCAAGGCCAAGGAGAGCGGCAAGAAGCGCCCGGCGCACGCCAAGACATGCCCCTACTTCGACGAGCTGGACCGCCTCTACTCGCGCACCGCCGGAGCCACCGGAGCCGGCGGCAGCAACAACAATGCCGGAGACGAGGCGGCCAAGGCGAGCTCGGAGCTGCTGGACGCCGTGGTCAAGTACCCCGACGCGCACGGCGGCCCGCCGGGGTTCATGTTCGACAGGGAGCGTCAGAACGAGGGCAATGGCAATGGCGGCGCTGAGGATGGGAACGACGACGACGATGGCATTGCCAAGCGAAGAGCCGGCGGCGACGATCAGGAGCAGGAGCAGGACGACGAGGTGGAGAGCCATGGGCATGAGGATGAGGATGAGTAGAGCTAGCTAGCTGAGGTGGATCGATGGATCTCTCTAACCCCGGCCGAGCAGCCGCATGCACGGCCATGGCAATGGCATTGTTAATTTGCTTATTAATCCGTTTCTTTGTTTCTACTTGTTATTAGCTCCTCTCCGGCCTGTTACTACTTATATGTTAGCAGCACTACTGTTACTACTACTACTACTACGGTACTTGTTATATAAGATGATGATGATGATGATGCTGGCCATCTAGCTTATTAGCTACAAGTAAGAGAGATGATTGCTTACTTAGTTTAAGGAATCATTTGCATGCATTATCAGTTTGTTTGCTGGTCTGATAGTATGAGTCGTCGATTATCGTATACTACTATTATATATATAGCTGATATTGTATATACATATAGGTCCTAGATCATATCCTGGTTTTCAAATAGGCCTTGGAGTCAATGTCAGAAGATGTGTCGGCTGCGTCCCTGGCACTAGTTTATTTCTCCTCAAGTCTCACGAATGCGGGGCCTGTTTGTTTCAGCTTATAAGCCGGCTGAAAAGCTAAAATGGTTAATTTGTTGTGAGAGGAAAATACTGTTTGATGGCTGATAACCCAGCAAAATAAGCTGAAGTGAACAGACCCGCGAATGCAAATGCTAGTGTTTTCAGCGAAACAGGAAGGAAAAAATTGCGCATTGCAGCAGCAGCAAATCGTGATATCCTCGATCATCACAAGTAATTAATAAGCAATTGAGTCACCATCATATATCTGTGTCGGTAGCGCGGCAGCAACAAACAAATTCATACAAGTATCAGCCGATGGAGCTACTAGGTTGAGGTGTATGCATGGATGGAGTTGCAAATGGAGCATCTCTTTATATCCGGAGAAGAGATACTGCGAATCTATACAAAATTATCTTTCAAAAATCTAGTAAATCCAAATACATCTTGTAATGTAATCTCAGCGCAATACTATTATAATGCTCAGCTGGGAAGTGCATTAATTGCTGGAGACAAGATGAGACCTAGCACAAGAAGCTAGTAAGTATATTATGGCCTACTACGTACGAATGCAGTATGATTTTCTTTTTTCCATCGAGGATGTATATTTATTTATATATATATAAAAGGCATTGCTATATTATAAGCTGGTCCTAACAAATTACTTACAAATTTAGGCATGCATGGGTAGTCTTGCCTGCTTGTCGACCGATGGTCAAATTTGGGTGCTCCTCCTCCTTTGACCATGCACATTATTTTTCCTGCAGAATGAAATCCTATTTTTCCTTTGCGTGGAAACTTGTGAACACGCACGCACGTAGCTGTCAACCTTGTAGTAATTGTAATTGTACTGCTAATCACAGAGACAGAGGGAGAGGGAGGCCTTGTTTAGTTGGCCAATTTGGGAGGTGCCAAATTACTGTTACAGCACTGTAGCACACTGTAGCGTTTCGTTTGTATTTGTGAATTATTGTCCAAATATTAACTAATTAGGCTCAAAAGATTCGTCTCGTAAAGTACAACAAAACTGTACAATTACTTTTTAATTTCATCTACATTTAGTACTCCATACATGTACCGCAAGTTTGATGTGATGGGGAATCTTCTTTTTGCATAGTGTCAAAGTTGGAAGTTGGGAGTAACTAAACATGGCCGGAGATTAATGGATTAGAATTTCGTTCCTGCAGAGTCCGTATCAATCTGGCCTCATTATCTTATTCCTTCCCTGAAACACCGAATCTCGATGCATGCATGGATGTACTTGGAGTAGCGAGAATTCTAGAGGGCCGGCCGAGACTCTGATCCTGCGTCTTCACTGTTCTACTTGGTGTTTAGACCAAACCAGCTGACTAGACCAAACCAGCTGACTATTAGCTAAGGGGGTGTTTGGGAAACACCTGTTAAAGTTTAACACCTGTCACATCGGATGTTTGGATGCTAATTAGGAGTACTAAACATAAGCTAATTACAAAACTAATTGCACAGATGGAGTATAATTCGCGAGACGAATCTATTAAGCCTAATTAGTCCATGATTTGACAATGTGGTGCTACAGTAACCATTTGCTAATGATGGATTAATTAGGCTTAATAGATTCGTCTCGCGAATTAGCACAAGGTTCTGCAATTAGTTTTATAATTAGCTCATGTTTAGTCCTCCTAATTAGCATCCAAACATCCGATGTGACACTGTTAAAGTTTAGCACCTCGTATCCAAACAGCCCCTAACGAGAGGGGGGGAGAGAGAGAGACGCGTCGACAGAGGTCTGTACAGTACTAGCAGTACAGTCCAAAAGTGTGACGTCAGCGAAGGACGTTGTGGGCCCCCCATCACAAGGACCACCAGCAACCAGCAGGCAGGCGCAGCATCCCGTCGTTTTCCGTCCGGACCCCTCGTTTTCTTCCTTTCTTGCTCCTCTCCCTTCCATCTTTTTGTCATCCAAACGCCACTCCTTCCTCTTCTCTTTTCTCCTGCTTGCTCTCCTTTGCCCCTCCTAGGTCTCCGTCGGGTCGGGAAATTAACATATCTCTTTTCAACACAAAATTCATTAAAATCGCCCAACATTTGCATTAGGCTCCGTTTACTAAGTACTCCCTCCCTCCATCTCAAATTACTATTCGTTCTGTTTTTTCTAGATACATAGTTTTTACTATGTATCTACACATAATATATCTTTAGTTACATAAGCTACGTATCTAAAAAAACCCAAAACGAATAGTAATTTGGGATAGAGGGAGTAAAGGGAGATCGAGAAGCAACATATTCTATTATAAATGCACAAATTCAATTTACTATGCTGAATTTTGGAGAAAGAAGAGAAGCAGGTTTGCCTCAGCTCCTCGACCCATACCAACACGTACAAAAAAGTTGAGTTCGTTCTCCGCATTTACATAAAGCGAAAATGTAGATGTTTCAGTGTTCTTGCCCTACCTCGATCGTCTTCGACGCTCGATCGATCCCTAGCTACGTGTCTATCGCTATCGCCCTATTCTATCTCAATTGCCTATCCTTTTCAAACGAGGGGGATTGCAAGTCTTGCAGCGGTACCCATGGCCTCAGATCCTGTCATGTGTGAAGCATGAGTATATAGAAGATGGATGGATGGATGGGTGAGGCACTTGAATTTTGGATGGGCCCACCGTACCCAATGTACGTACGTATATGATACATGCCATCGCTGTTTCGTTGGTACGTACGTGTGAGTGAGTCCCATATGTTGTTGGAATGAATTGAAGGACCATTGCATGCATGCATCCTAGCCTGCTATACACACACAATTTTGTGCAAATTTTGTGCATATTTTGCTGGATCTGTGTGGTTGGTCGGGAATGCATGCAGATCCAGCAGAACCTACCTCTAAGGAATTGAAATAATAAGAGATAAAAGATTGATGAGATGGCGGGTCACGCACAAATTGCCAACGCATTCATGGACACCGTACCAAAGCAGATTTAAACATTCACTACAAGTCGCCACGCATTGGTCCACCACGCCCCCCGTGGGCCCCCTCCTTAGCTAGCCTGGCCCATCTCTCATATATATATGTATATATGCATATGTGGGCCCACCACATGTATCTGTAATCTGAGTGTGCGATCGTCGATATGGTTTAATTTGCTCGCGTATTTATTTAGAGTGGATGTCATATGGATGATATATAGCATTACATATGCATGATCATTTGCATCAAAACATTCTGATTTGCATCAAAACCGTCCATCATGCATGCTCACCTCCGATCCGATCCTTATAATGCGAGGGCAAGGCCATGGAATTGAATTGGGAGGGGTAGGTTTGGTTTGGCAGTGATGGTGGGCAGGCATGCATGCATGATGACACATGCTCAATATCTCTCGATAGATCCATCGGTGTCTCACTCTCCATCTATGGGGCCTGCTAGTCTCCCGACACGTGGGACCACACAAACGCAGAGTGAGAGACGAGAGGCCAAACTTGCATTGTCCGCACACGTACATGCCTGCCCATTCTCCTCTTGTCGCGCGCCTCCATCACCCATTCACCCTAGCTCATGCAATGGCCCCATCACCACCAAGCAAAGCAATGCAATGCAACGCAAGCTTCTTGTCCTTTTGCTTGCTCGTTGCAGCCAGATTATTTTATATTGTATATGTCGTCGTTGGTATATACTATGTATACACACACACGCTCTCTTAATAATATCAAGTTGATGCATCGCTTATAGGATATTCGTCGTGCTTTATATGCATGTATGGTCCTTGTTTATTGTTACGACGGATCGGAATCCATAACGACCGTCTACGTATATACGTAATGCATCAACTACTATACATACATATATAATTCATCGATACATCACAACAATTGACAAGGTATGGTATGGAGATGAGCAGCCACGACACGATACGACACACAGCACAATAGATCGGGGGAGTACGTAACTGCCGCGGATATTTCAGGACTGAGTTGCAGCTTTTTCCGAAAAACCGATGCTAGTTTTACAGTTTTATGTCAGGAAGCTCAAGCAAGCGGACCCATAGATACAGATAGATTGATCAGTTTCAATCTCTATCCAGAAGATTATTTGATGTACTTTGTATATATAAACAGGCAAACAGCCGATATGAGAGTTAAATCAGCATTTCCAGATACATTTCATATTCTCGCAAAGACTAGTAAGTTGATTACAAGTTAAGTGATCGAGCAAGAACAATTAAATTATTACTTCAACACTGCAAAAATGTGATTTAATTTTCAAGAGCATGTAGTACCGTTGTCTGTGCATGCAGCCGTGCAGGGTAGGGGACACACATTTCGATCCGGCCGGCCTGTCAGCACTCAGCCACCCAGCAGGTGTCGTCGGTGCAAACAGCAGCAGCCAGCACCTTTGCGCATGTTTGATATTCAGCTCTTATCACGAATGTTGGATCCTAATTAAAAGGATTAAACATAAGCTAATTATAAAACTAATTGCAGAAATCCTAGACTAATTCACGAGGCGAATCTATTAAAGTCCTGTTTGGATACGGGGTTTAGCACCCTTTAGCACTTGGGTATCCAAATAAATGTGCTAAAAGTGGTGTGCTAAAGTTTAGCACACTCTTTTTCATTGGCGCACTTAAGGGGTGCTAATAGTGCTAAAAGTGGTCCCCCTCCACTTTTTCCCACCATTGCTCCCCTCTCTCTCTCCTCCGCTGCAATTTAAGAGGAGTAAATGAGGGGTAATGTTGTCATTTTCCACCAAAAGTGCTAAACTTTAGCACAGTATCTAAACAGCCCAATGTGCTAAAGTTTAGCATTGCTATCCAAACATGTCCTAAGCCTAATTAATTCATCATTAGTAAATGGTTACTGTAGCACCACATTGTCAAATCATGGACTAATTAGGTTTAATAGATTCATCTTGCAAATTAGCCTCCATCTGTATAATTAGTTTTGTAATTAGTTTATACTTAATACTCCTCCTAATTAGTATCAAATATCCGATGTGACAGGGTTTCAGCCCCAGCTATCCAAAAGGGGCCAATAAATATGCGAGGGATGATATGCAATGATGTAATAATTAATTAACCATACATGTATATATGCATGGATCGCTGTTCCATGCATTATTGGCCTGGGGGAAAGGCTGGCCATCGATATGGCCGGATCCAACGGAGGAACCTCACTCATCTCTGACTGCTCATCGAGCTGACGGCAAGCATACAGCTAGCTAGCCTACTACAACAGTATAGTGGTGATGCGGGGCATGCCCTCCAGTAGTCATGCATGCAGTCCTGTCCTAGGAAGGAATACTGCTATTATTAAACAATCGAATACTTGTACTGATATTAACAATTATAAGCTTATTTAATAACGCATATAAATTATACAGTTAGTTTAATATTTCAAATTGCCTTACACACCACAATAAAATGTGCCATGTTTTTTCTTTGCAAGGGGGGATTCAGCAGTAGAGATGGCTTAGCTTACAATTACCCTATTGTTGTCGTTATTATGGATGTGTGTGTGTTTTCCTCTCTTTCAACCAACTCCATTGCATGTACAAAACGGGAGGGAGCATGCATGGATTGCTGAATGCTGCTAATGGGAAAAGAAAACCAATAATGCACCAGTCACTGTTCACAGGAGGGCCAATAATGCAGGAGCCTGCCCCATACATATATAGGCCAGGAACCTAGCTAGGCACTAGTCAGTTAGTCATAGCATGCAATTCTGACTTTGAGTCGAGAGAGATCACCGATGCATCCTCTGCAGTCAGCTGTCACCAACGTTCGCGAGCGGCCTCATCACACTCAATACTTGACAGGAAGAGGACAGGTAAATGCAGCATGCTACTCTGCAGCAGGTAGAAATAAGGAAACCGCAGCAAGAATGGCACAAGGGAAGAAGGATCATCATCATTCAAGGTCAAAATAGCAGAAGAGAAGGAGCTCAGGGGGGACATCACCATTTCAACATCCCACCTAGTACATGTACAAGGCTACAAGATAAAGCTGACATGAGCTTGCTTCATTGCAAGCTCCCGGTACAGATGTAGAATGTGCAACTGCACTCGGGAAAACTATGCTATGCTTGGCAAGGAAATTCTTCAATCTGGACCAGAGCTTGGGTTTCCTGTTTGTCGCTCGCTGGACCGCCATCTCATCTCAGGGAGCAACTTCCTCTTCTCCTCCAAAAGTTGATCTGGTACTCCGATTCTCACAAATAAGCCACGATACAGCGATAGATAATTGGTACACAGGAATTTTTCACATATAGTAATAATTATCAGGCCCACAAATCTGCAGGCAATCTTTTGACAAGCCTGAAGCAATGTAACACCTAAATCTGCCTGCTCATATAACATACCCAAGATAAGCAATCAGCGAGAGTACTGAAGGATACAGCATACCAGAGAGAAAATATACAGCAGCAATCCAAGTCTCAACACTTTTTGCAAGATAAGCAACGGGAATCAAAACCATATACGTTCATTACAATACCAATGTTAACTGATACAAATTATCCTTTTAGACTCACAAAACAGCAAACAAGATGTTCTATCCATTCCTTTGGAAACCAGAAGACTATATATTGCAGGCAACGTAGTCAACACTTTCTGTTTGGTGACTATATACAATCCTATGACAAAGTGTATTTTTATATCTCTCTGTAAAGGTTGAGCCTGTTGGTGCCACCAAGCATCCTGTTAACTACAGTTGCAGCCGCTGCTCCTTGGCTTGGAGAGGTGATTTCTGACGAGTCTTCTCTGATCTTCAACGACGACACTGCTTGGGCTGCTATGAAACCAGGGCAGTTAACTGACTGATGGAATGTTCCTTGATAGTACGGACCTTGGAGGTCCCTCACTTCTCCCCAAGATGGCATTGGCTGGCCAATCCCCCAATCAGCCCACCTCCCTTTGGGAGCAAATGTGGCATGGCTGGCGCATATCAGTCCATCTGAAGGATAAATATCAGTGGCTTGTGCATCGACAGTGAATTCAAAGCCAGCCGAGGGATCCCAATGGTTGCACCTTCTGTGCTTGTTTAGCATCAAGTGGCAGGGTTCATCGGAGTCTTCACCTATGAGAACATGAAGAGCGACTGCTTCAGCTATCGCAGCACCTTCCTCGTCCAGCCTTTGCTGTTCTTCTTTCTTCTTCTGCTTCTTCTTTTCGAGCTCTGAGATAATGGCAGCCGAGTTTGCCAGCGCTTTCTCTAGCCTACGCCTCTTCTTCTCGGCCTGCTTCTGGCGATCCAGTTCATCCTTGGCCTGTTTCTTTTTTCCTTTCTTCAAGACTTTGCCTGCCTGATTGCTCATGATAGCCTTGTCCATGTCAACTGTGCCTGCTATTTACTATTCCCAGCTAAACTCCTCTACCAGCTACTATATATAATTAGGGAAAGACAAAACCTTCAAAGTTCATTGTTTTGGACTCCTTGCTAGGTGGTTTCCTAAGAGCCCCCACCCGTCTATTTATTTGCAAACCAGCTACTGCTAAAAGAGAGGGGGGTTGAGCGCGGGCAGGATGCTACACCCACTCAGGTCTGAATGAGTATCTTATCTTGCGGAAGATGCAATCCCAGAAGGAAACAACAGGGGAGAGCAGGAGCGAGAAATGGTAGGCGCCTGCTATTTCATCTACGGTTAGTCTTGTCCCAACTTTGTTGCTGAGCAGGTCCTGACCCATCTTAGTAGCACCAGAATTGGAGTAGAGCCCCAGCCAACCAGCTCATAAGGATCCTTCACTGTGGCAAGAGAGGAGAAATAAGCTTAATTTGGTTGAGATCATGAATTGTAAATTTTATTTACAGCAGAGACCCAATTGTTTGTAAAAAACGGTAGTATTGCGAATGAAGGAAATTGCTAAATCTAGTGAAATGCTAAAATTGGACCTTGCATCTGTGTGGTCGGTCTTGTGAGAATATTATTAAGAAGGTAATCGGGAATTTGCAAGTACCTGGACTAGAAATCACGGACCAGTGCAGCATATTAATCGAGTGGTCCTAAACTAAATTAAGGCAGTCAACATGAGATGAATTTTGTCCTGCAAAGGAAGCGATCTGAGACTGGTAACAGATTCAGCAGGGGGGATGTTTTCTAGGGCAAAGAGAGGTGAATTGCTAATCGTTCCTAGGGGCCAATTTTTCCGCCTGCCTGCCGGATCAAATCAAGCAATTGGGCAGCAATTGACCAAAGCAATTGCACCGCAGAATTAAATTAGAGGAAACACGATTCGGGTAAGTAAAACTGTGGCACACGAGGCAACCCCCGCAGGGTGGAATTGCAGAGCTAGCCTCCGATCCGAATGGAGGTAGAAGCAGATCCGGGCGAAATTGAAAGAGGAAACGAGGCGGAATCAGTTAGGAGACGGTACCTGCTTGGAGGCCGGCGAGGGATGTGGATCGAGCAGCGACCGGTGGCTCCTTGGTGCAGGGAGCTGGGGATCTGGGCGGGCGATCCGTCGTCTCGGGGAGCACCAGACTCGGAGGGAGAGGAGATAGGAGAGATGGGGAAGAAGGAGACGGGGGTTGCTTGGCGTCGAGGAAATCGAGGCGGATTTTCCCTTTCCCTTGTGCCGCTGTCCCTGGCCAGTGGGCCATCCAAGGCACGTGGGGGGCGCGTGAGGGATGGCGGGATCGGGAAGCCACCGCAGCACGTGGCCAAACCAAATGGATGGCACACTCGCTGTTCCGTGGGCCCCGTATGCCTTGTGGGCCGCACTATCTTTGAGAGAGGGCCTTTCCCCGGCAGGCAGGCAGGCTGCCGCCACCACCGCACTGGGCCTTCATGTAATTCCATTCCACTTGAAAAATATGCTCTACTGGGTGGGAAACACCACCAAAGCTGCACATTAATATATAATTATCTGTGCCCAGATAGAAATATAACTTAGCAGTAAAAGTTAATTAGTAAAAAGTTTCCTCTTGATGTTGGAGGCATGAACAAACAGCCAGCGTACGTAGGAGGTGATACCAAATAGTTATTTGTAGGAGGTGTTTATAAACAAATGACTGCAACCAGAATACGTATGCATCCCCAGCATGCAAAATATGTTATTCATCGACCAGAGACCGTGTCCTCTTCTTTATCAACACGTATGTATATCTTAATCCAAGAGCACGGGGGCATACATGCATATATAAATACATCATCATCGATCAGTTGATTGATTGCTAGTCATCATCATGCGCTAGCTCTCATGCATCGTCGCCAACACTAGTATTACTCGGCCGTCTCCTTCCGATTCCGATGGCCAACTCCGTCTCCACGTCCTCCATGCGCACATCATCCTCTTCTTCTTCGCCACCACCAGCAGCAGCATCCACACGGCCCTTATCATTCAGCTCCAGCAGAGGCAGGGCTTTACACTGCTGGTACAACCACACGACGTATACGCAGTACATGGATCAGTCAATGACCTACTACTTTAATTTGCCACAAATTAATTACCTTCCTTTTTTCCCAATAAAGCACCTACAACATTCTGCACGCACATATAGTCGATGAATTAAACATCGATTATTTCATATTACTCTCGTTATATACGTACCTGATCGCGGAGCATCGCATTCTCCTTCGAGAGTTTCTGCTCCTGCGTATACAGAAACACTTTCTTATTAATTAGTTTTGTATATATCTCAAGGATTTGGTGCATGCACATGCTCAATAGCATACATACATACCTTCTCCCTCAACTCCAAAATCTGATCCATCAGCTTCTTTTGCTGCTCAGCATCCATAGATAAAGCAAATTTCAATAAACATCAGTGATGACTGTATGTATGTATCATTAACTTAGATCATGCAATATGCTGCAACAAGCACTAGCTAGGAACAGCTAGCTAGCAAAATAACTTTGCTTTTGCTTGCCTTCCTTTGCCTGATGCTGCTTAGGCTCTTCTCCAACTGCAACTCCAGTTCCTGTAGCTCCTGAATTGAACAAGATCCAAGGCTCTCCCCAAGCAGCTTCCTGCACACATACAATGAATTGTATTGCTTACAATGATATTCCTAACATCAGCTTGATATGATTTTCCTTCTCATTTCTAAAAGCAAGAGCTGCCAGCTGTCATCACCTCCTGTATGCCTCAATTGCGTCTATCTTCTGTCCCAACGTTGTAACCTCATATTTCCACTTCTGTGTACATATAAACATCACACGCACACAAATCAATTCAGGACTGAGAATTATGTGTGTGTGTGTGTATTGTCACGGAGAAGACAATGTGCATGCAGATTGCAATGACATGATACTACATGTTGTGCATACTTCTTGCTCATTTTTGGATATTTATGCATTAGATGAAAAAAGTTTATTTATTTGATGCAACTGATAAAAGTAACCTAACAAACATATATATGAGATGTGACATGTGAACATAATTTAACGAGGGAGGGAAAGGATTGGATTGGGTGTACCTCTACACCTGGTTCATGAACTTTTTCATTTGTAGGTGTGCCTTTGGTGTGGTTCAGGTAGCGATCAATTGTATTCTGCAAGCTGAGAATTGTTCCAAGTGTTACTAGATATTCTCATTGGTTGGATCAATAAGAGAACTGCTCCATATACCACCACTTGCCTACAACTCAGTAACCATGCGCATTTAAATAAGAATAATCTAAGAGACACCATCCCAACGGTTTTAACCTTCCCGTCTTTGAGTTATACTTGAGTTGTAAGAAAATGTCTGTACGTATATATGACAGTGCTACAACTTCAGTAGATATGTTGACAGTAAACTAACACCATCTTCAAAGGGACCCAATCATATTTTCAGGTGAAAATGATCTTGTCATGTGCATGGATAAACATTTCAGCCGTGTAGGTATATATATGTTTCTGGTAAACCAAATAAATAAATAAAAACTTGACCAAACTAGAGGAACTAGGTGATTTGAAAAAATAGACTCAAGTTGAAGGTGAAATACGCTAGGTAGGGGTGTATGCCCATGCCTCACACCAAATAAATGTTTCGGATTTAAGATTCAAGATCCCACTGATTTTCTTGCTTTTTTATAATAACACAAAAAAGTTTTCAAACACAATTTGAGAGAATACATTATATGCACCTTTCATTCAGTCTCTTAAAATAATTATGTCAAATTTAGTCAACAGATGATATGAGATGTTGTTTCTAACTTCTGAGTTCATTCAAGAATGGTACACTCTTATCTATAGATATTGCACTCTATCCATACTACATGATAGAACCTCAATATAAAAATGCACAACACATATATTTATGGGGCAATATCAATATAATTCAGCTAAGTATCGTCCAACACTCTTATTGTGCAAAAGATATAATATAGCCAAGAGAGAATCAAATACATGATATATCACAAGGGTCAACAAAGTCATAATGACGCATGTGATTTTATAGAGATCCGTCTTGCCTAACATTAGTATCAGGTATCAATCTATGTACGGATTCTAAAAGTTCTATTTTAATAAAGAGATAATTAAACTTAGGAGTTAATTAAAATGGTATATAAAAGAAACCACTTGAGTATGTACATAATTTCACAAATGACCTCTGCATATGTTGGCCTAAGTTACTGGCTACTAAGCTAATCCTAACTGTAGCAGTTTTTTTATGAACACAGACAGACAATATGAGAGAACAATGCAAGTCACGCATAATGATCCTTAAGGATAGCTATTTTTATTTTTTTAGGTGTAAAACATATAGGTCATCTATATATATAGGTGAGTAGGATGGCCACAGCAAACAATTGTATACCAAAATCTCAACACAGTATGATTAACATTTTTCTTGTTCACCCGGTGCCGTGGAAGTATTTGATTTTATCTTTCTAAGATTATTAACTCGTATGTCTTAATATCCCCTAATCGAACAAAAATATATATATTTTTCCTGCTGGATCAAAACCCTTAATTAGAAGAGCTCTTTTAATTTCAAAACAAAGAACTGGGAAATAATTCTGATTGTGCATATTTTTGTAGAGGCTAAAACGCATGCATTATCATGCTTTTGTGCCTATATACAGTAGTCGGGTTACTAATGACTTGTGCACCATAGATAGTTAGATACGTTGGTCTCTGGCAGATCAACTCCTCGTGTACTTTCTGTCTTTCATGCATACATTGGCTGCCATGTGTAAACCGAAAAGAAAAATTAACCATGGATAAAGATCCACCTAGAGCTCCCCTTTTTCTCAAATAATCCACATTAGCACATTAATAGTGTTTGAAATATATAGTGAGTTCACCATAACATGATTGAAGGAAATCACCGTGTTCTCAAAAAATCCTGGAAAATATAATAAAAATATACTAATTGCTTAATTTTCTTTTTTTTTTGCAAGAATACGTACATGAGCTAACTAGATTCCCTTAGCCCTTAGAATCTTTTTATTGAACTTGACTGAGATTCAGTTTTATTGCTGCTAATGGTCGTGCATATTGTCCATTATTGTTTTCATTGGTTTGGCTTTCATAAGACCACATATATGGTCACCGTTAGTCAATTACCATTGATCCTTCGTACCTTACATTTATCTAATTTGATACATTTGTGAACAGCATGTGGTTTGAAGAAATAGAACAAAATAGCATACGGTAAACCTTCATTATCTAATTAAGGGAAATGATACATTTACACATATTGATGAATTCTGCACTATTAGGGGAAAAAAATGCCAAAGTGCATATTATGGGAGTGAATAATTGATGGACACCGTCCTTGGCTATTCCTTTTGTTTTACATACATTCTTTTCCTCTTGAGAGGTGGAATTATTATGTGCTGCAGTTAAAGGATCTTTGCACAATGATGCAAAAGAGAGCAAGGACAGGAGAGAGAGAGAGAGACAGTGTTTCTTCACTGTATTTCATGTACTACTAGTGACCAGAAAAATAAGTTTTTCCATGCTTATATATGCATAGCAGTATATACAGTTAGATACATGCATGGATTGCCACTAATTAACGAAATGGAGGTTAACTAATCCAATTCATAAGGTTTTTCAGAGAATATATATATGTTGTACAGTTAACACAGGAAGAGGCCGGTGTGTTTCTTGGGACTGTATTGAGAGGCTTATATACCTTTTAAGCCTGCTTGAAAAATGGGGGAAATGAAAAATCAAGCGAGAAAATGAAAACAAATCTACAACTAGGTATTTTGGAGCTAGCATCATATTGTTCAAAGTCAGGATTCTCTTTTCCCGGTAGTCTGTGCAGTGCGTATGTATCTATATATCAGTGCTGTAATATATAATATCTAAAGTCCAAGAAATAATATGTATGTGGATCTACCGTACCGGAATGTAATAATATCTAAAGTACTTGGGAAAATAAAAAGGAGAGAGAATATCCATGATAATTGATCAGTTCACAGTGTGTGCAGATGCATTTTATTTCATGTACTGTGCTTGGTCGATTAATCTTGGAATCAACCCAAGCTCATGTTAGCAATCTATATATTTATGGGGAAGCGGACGTACGGAACGGGTGATGATGCCATTAGGGCTAGGGCAGGCGAATAATGGAGCGAGCGAGGGAGGGAGGGCGTACTCGGTGGCGGAGGCGAACTGGTAGAGGCGGCCGCGCGGGGAGAAGACGATGAGCGCGACCTCGGCGTCGCACAGGACGGAGAGCTCGTACGCCTTCTTGAGGAGGCCGCTCCGGCGCTTGGAAAAGGTGACCTGGCGGCTGGTGGTGTCCTCGATCCGGCGCATCTCGCGTCGGCCGCGGCGGCCCTTCTTTTTGCTGGCTTCCGCCGGCAGGATCTGCTGCCGCTGGTCGACGTCTCCGTCGGGCGCCGCCGCCGTGGTCACCATCGGGTGGGATGGAAGGGTGATGGATCTGCCGTACGACGCAGGTAGCGGCGAATCGAGGGGAGTGCCAGCCGGCCGGGCTTAGGGGGTGTTTGGCAGGGAGGGGCTAAATTTTAGCCCCTGTCACATCGGATGTTTGGACACTAATTAGGAGCATTAAACATAGTTTAATTACAAAATTAATTGCACAACCCCTAGGCTAAATCGCGAGACGAATCTATTAAGCCTAATTAGTCCATGATTTGACAATGTGGTGCTACAGTAACCATTCGCTAATGATGGATTAATTAGGCTTAATAGATTCGTCTCGTGATTTAGCCTAGGGGTTCTGCTATTAGTTTTGTAATTAGCTCATATTTAGTCCTTCTAATTAGCATCCGAATGTGTGATGTGACAGGGCTAAAGTTTAGCCCCTGACATCCAAACGCCCCCTTAATCTGGTAGCGTTGGGGATTTTATTTGCAAGGAAGGGATGCGATTTGGAGAAAAAACTGGAGAAAGAAGGAAAGGGGCAGTTTTTATTACTTAGAAAGGAAAGGGTCGGAGGAACCACAAATGGCAACACCTGGCTGGCCAGCTCCGCACTACCACCACCACCAACCCATTTACAGTAGTATCTGCCTACCTGGCTAGAGTACTTGCCCAGTATCATTATATTCATTTGTTAATTTGATTCTCCTTCAATTCCTTGTTGCCCAGCCACACTTAATTCTTTTCAAGAAGCTCTTAATTCTTTTCAAGAAGCTCTTAATTTCAAGAAGCTAAGTGTGCATGCATATTGTACCCAAGGGATATCGAGTCAAGTAATTTGTAGATCGTTGTATAGCGTGGAGCTCTCCATTACTAGGCCACAAGCTATGCTTGCTAAGAAATAAAACCTTCTGTTTTTGTCGTTTAGACAAGTGAGCACCTAATGAGTAGTTCTCGATGAATAATCCCTAAACTCATTCTCATTCCTTTTTTTCTTTTTATTTTGAGATCTGAATTATTTGTGTGGATGAGTTCTCTGTCGACTCAGACGTCTACCTCGAGGAAATAAACTTGCATCCCAAACGGGAAAAAGGAAGAGCATGTGTGCTTGTAGCAAATTAAAAGATTCAGAGTACAGTGGGTATAAAAATAAGGGAACATCTGACGTATCCAATAACAGGCAGCTAATTAAACGAATCTGAAATAAAAAATTATAGAAACGGCTAGCTTCGGTCAAGGAAAACATCCGAGACATTAGGCTATTAGTCATTAGGCCATTGGTTGACGTGATGATAAGGATGGGACAGACGGGAGCGGCACTTGAGAACTGGGCTGCTGACGGGATTCCCTAACTAAAGTTGGCCTCGATCTCGAAATAGAAAAGGAAAGGAAAAAAAACCGAACCCTGGCCATTGGCAGCATCCAAAAGGTGGGAGAGAGACTCCGTGGTAGGAGACCAACAGGGGAAAGCGTGCCCATGCCAGTATGCCACCAGGGCGCGCCGACGTGGCAGGAGGCTATTGCTTGCGTGCGGGACCCACAGGAGTACGGTGCGACGGGACCACCCAGCCAGATACCGACACGTGGATCGGCGGGCTCCCCGACGACCACGACAGCAGCGGAAACGAGGTGGGGACCGCCACGCGGCCGGGCCTGCAGTGCACGGCCCACAAGGAGGACCACCGACGGAACGGAAGCGTTTTATTTTTACAGGAGATGAATAAAGGTTGGAAATAGCATAAAACCCAAATAAAACTAGAAGTTGCATGCCGTCATCTCATTTTGGGATGAACACTGCTGCGCTTATAAAGCTAGCAACACATGAATACAATACAAGAGTACACAGCAAATTAAACTGAATAATGAGCAACAATAATGCACTACATTATTGGTTATAGCAGTATACAAAACAACATGCATGGCTTAATATAATAAAGATTCCCAACGAGAATGTGTGTCTGTATATATAAATCTATATGTATCATCATCAATAATATGATCCAATGAATGGGTAAGCTAGCTAGACGCATTCGTCGGCGGCGTTGTTAGCACAAGCAGTAGGGCCGGCCCGCAGGAGGGGGTTAGGGCGTAGTAACGGTAAGAGATAAGTCCAAATAGTATTAAGGGCCTGTTTGGTTTGAGTTGCTTATGCATAAGCAACTTAAAATAAGCAAATAAGTTGCTTATGAAACCAATCACTCTTGCTTATGGGGTTGCTTATTATAAGCAAATAAGCAACTCTTGGGTTGTTTATGGTTGCTTATGGGGACTAAAAGGTGTACTTTACACCTCCTACCCTCATTCAACGCACTCTACTCCTCTCTCTCTCTCTCTCTCCCCTCCCCCATCGCCGGATCCCCCGCTCCCATCGCCCGATCCCCCGCTCTCGCCACCGGCGGCCTCCGCCCGCCACTCCAGCCCCGCCCCGACGCGCCGCTCACGCCCCGGCCCGCCGCTCCCGTCCCGCCGCCGTCGGCGGCCTTCGCCCACCGCTCCCACCCCATCGCCGTCGCCGGCCACCTGCTACTGCTCCCTGCCCACCGCCGGCCCTGCGGATTTGGTCGTGTGCAGGAAAGAAGAAGGGTGGGAGACACCGACGATTTGGTCGTGTGCAGGAAAGAAGAAGGGTGGGAGGCAAAGAGGGGTAGCAACACAAGGGGCAAATATGACAATGTCCACCTCATTCAATGCTCATAAGCAAGGGTATCCAAACAGCTAGACTAAAAATAAGCAACTCCAAATAAGCAACTCAAACCAAACATGCCCTAAGGTGGGGGTCTAGAAAAAGATAGCCTTTGTTACTGATCCGCGCACAATGGTTCATAGTAAAAGGTGACATTAAGGTGGGCCCACTTCATGGTTAAAAAAAGAACCCAATTCATCTACCGCACCCCCTCATCCCTAATTCCCTATCGCCTCATCCTGCCTCTGGTCCTCTCTCCCGCTCGCATCGCACGCCCGCTGCCCCTCGGTGGAACGGCGGACGGGCGGAGATCAAATAGGAGATCGTCAATTCGCTTCTGTGATCAGGTGATTCGATTGCCAATTCCCCAATTCTCCATACCATTAATTATTAATTCACTGTCACAAGTTATTTAATCTCAACTGATTTACAACTATTGTGTATATATAATAATTTCAGCAATGTGGGATATCATGTTGTCTAGAAAATATGAATCAGGTAACGAGAAAAGGAAAAGGAAAAGACGTGTGGACTAGTTGATAGAATCACATAGAGGAGCTATGGATAAATTTTACAAGAGTAATCAAGTTCCTGAGAGTAATACAGGCACTTTGACGAAACCAAATGAGTTGGCAGTAGTTGTTGTGGATGAACCAACTAATGGGAATCAGGAAGAAAATGTTAACATCAACGTCGATGCTAACATTGTTGGATGAGATTGACATCAACCCTATCGTAAGTGACTTTGCATCGAGAAATATTAGAAGAAACTTTTAAGATAATATGTATAAATAATTTGATATGAATATTACTTTTAGATACATTTAAATATTTCTTGATAACATTTCATATTTGTCATAATTTTCACCCTGGACCTTCCAAATCTAACTGGCCCCGAGTGGTGGTGGCGGGGCCATGGTCGTCGCCGGCGGCCGGCGGTTGCTGCTGCTGCTGCTGGTGTACCTCGGTGGCCTTTCCCCGGAGGAACACGTAGAGGCCGACGACGATAAGGAGTGTACCCAGCAGGCTGCCGACGGAGACGAGGGTGCCCAGCAGCAGCGAGTCCAGCACCGTGGTGGCCACCAGCGACAGCGAGTTAAACATGGACGGGTAGATGGGCCCCCGGCGCGCGATGGCCCAGGACATGAGGCAGAAGGTGGCGCCCGTGTTGAAGGCCCCCATGTACACGACGGCCGCGAGCTGCAGGTTCCAGCCCAACCGCCACGACGCCGCCGAGCCGCCGCCGGCCTGGAAGAAGGTGACGGCGGCGCCGATGAGCAGCGCCTGCAGGGTGCCGGAGACGCAGGCGAGCACGGTGGAGAGGTACTTGCAGGGGAACTCCCTGCCCACCCGGGCCTGCACGATGAACCACAGCGCGTAGGCCACGCAGCTGCCGCAGAGGTAGACGGTGCCCAGGCCCATGTTGTGGTGGGCCGCGGGCACGGTGGCGGCGGGGTGGTGCCGGAGCATGTGCGTGGGCCACGGCGGGCGCAGCAGGGGGCCCTTGTAGAGGCTGGCAACCATGGTGCCGCCCACGCAGATGGCCGTGCCCGCCATCTTCATCCGCCCCGCCAGCTTCTCCTGCCGGAGCACCACCGCCATGGTGAAGGTCACCATCGGGATGAGGTTGAGGAAGTTGACGGAGTAGGCGGCGGTGGTGGCGCGCAGGCCGTAGTAGTAAAGACCTATCCCCAGCACGATCCCCAGCAGCGCGCTGATCGACAGCCAGCCAAACACCCGCAGGTTCACCTTGCGCAACATCCCCCTGCATATGCAATATTGCTTTGTGTTATGTATTGATTTTTATTTATTACAATATAAAGCCAAGTTGTTTGTTAGAGGCAGGCAGGCAAGCAAGATTAGCATCTGGAACAGCATGCATCCTTGTCTGCCTGTAACAGCTATGGATTCAATTGTATTCTGTCTCCATCATATCGTCCGAATGAAGGAAGCAAATGCCACAACTGCCGCTACACCACAGCACCATGGCAGCACGGCACATCGGTCTGTCCCATGCCTTGTTGCCTTCAGATCGATATGAGCAGGCACATGCTGAAAGCCTGAAACTAGCTAGCTTCTTGCATTATATTGCATTGCTCACGTTCACGTAACGTAACCAAATCAGTTATTCTCCTCCCTCCGAAAATAGCTAAAAGTCATGGTAGCGTCTGGCATATTTTAGGCATTTGCACGTGAACCTATATGTGTATAGAGGATGTGTACGTGTTTCAGTTTCCATTTTGCTTCTCAAGACAAGGCATGCAGTGCGCTATGCATTTTCATAACAAAGCAGGCAGCAGGCAGCAGACGCAAACGCAACTGCGCCGGCATAGCACAACGGTGATGCAACCCCTGGTCGGTTGGCCGATGCAATGCATCATGCATGTTATCATATATAGTATGCACACACATACTGTACTGGGAGTACAATACAAGGGTCCTCATAATCTTTTTTTTTAGTGGCCGATAGTTTTCAAGTATTCATTTCTTGTTTTTACAACCAGTTTTAACAAATTGGCAGCAACATATATAGTATTATTACCAACAGTGATGGTAGTAGATAACTAACATAAGACTACAAACTACTGTCCATTTCAAAATAGAAACTTCTGTGCGTGGAAGATTGTAATTGCTCTTGCAGTGGTATGTTTGAAAAAACTATTAACATGAACTAGAGCAAACTTACACACATATATAAGCATAGGATCCAAAGCATAGTACTATGAGCATGCATGAATTGAAGTTAATAATAATAAGTTGCACACAGTTGGAGCTAGCGTACCTGTCGAAGTAGAAGGCGAAGGGAGCGACGATGATGGCGCCGATGAGGTTGCGGTAGGCGAGGAGGACGAAGGGCTCCATGCCGACGTTGAGCGCGAGCTTGGAGAGGAGGAGGGCGCCCATGGTGAAGGCCTGCACCAGCACCATGCTCGCCGGCAGCATCACCGCCTCCATGGACCACGACGACGAAGCCATCGTCGGCGTCGGCGTCTTCTTCTCACCCTCCTCCACGGTGGCCATGCTGATCACCACCGCCTCCTCCTCCACCTCTGAAGAAGAAGAAGGTATGTATCCCTGCAGCCCAGGCGGCAGATGATCGATGCCCATATATATATAGCTAGCTCAACTGCCTATCGCGCATGGTGGATACATACGATGGACGCAATATAATGCAATGGCTACTAGTCCAATTCGATCAGTGACAGCTTGCCTAGCTAGTATACCTGAATAGCACTTGCGTAAGTGCAGGGCAGTCTTATTAAGCCATGTCTGTATACCCTATACTAGTAGGAGGAGGAGGGAAAACTCTCTATCTGCTTTCCTCGTTGATAGCAAATCCGTCTATTATATATACGTATTATGAAACAGTTGGATTGTTGCCTGGTCAATCCGTACCTATTATCATTCAAGCAGGAGGAGGAGGAGGAGGGAAAACTCTCCATCTGTTTTTCTCATCGATAGCAGATCCGTCTATTATATATACGTATCATGGAACAGTTGAATTGTTGCCTGGCCAATCCGTGCTTATTATCATTCAAGCAGCAGCAGTAGGAGGAGGGGGGAAAACTCTCCATCTGCTTTTCTCATCGATAGCAGATCCGTCTATTATATATGCGTATCATGAAACAGTTGGATTGTTGCCTGGCCAATCCGTGCCTATTATCATTCAAGCAGCAACAGGAGGAGGAGGAGGAGGGAAAACTCTCTATCTGCTTTCCTTTCTTGTCCGTTGTATCTTGAATCAATTTATATAAGTCGTTGCATCATATCATCTATGCAATGGGCAGGATGGGAGTGAGTTAGTGAGCACCGGCAGAGTTTGGTTAGGGTGGACAACATATACAGCAAGCAAAGCATGTCAAAAAGAGCTAGTATATAAGTCACCAGCTAGTCATTCAAAAAGCTATCCCTCCCAATAGCTGTTCCAGTATGGTGGACGCAAGTTAATTTCACAACAGATCGATTGATCGATCAAGACAACCGATGCATGTTAATAATTAGTATATATATATATTTAGATAGGCAAGTACTTGTTGCATGATTTAATATATGATGAGAATACGCATGAAGGACCAAAGATTATATTATATCACGCACCTAGCTAGCTAGCTTGCATTGGTACTTTATTTACTACCTAGTGAGCTAGTTAGACAGTTCAAACACTACCAACGGAGAATGAACAACAACTAAGCGCATCCAGGCCTTAAATTTCAAACTTCAGTTAGGCTGCGCATCTTTTGTTAGCTAGGTCATATATGCACGCGGTCAAGAGCAAGAATTAAGTGGCGTATACATTGCTCAACCATCACCTAGATATTAACATGTACAAATCATGCATATAATGATGTTGACAAATCTTGCCTATGAGTGAACACACTCCACACAACATTATTTTATTTCAACTGCTAGTATGAATATTATTAACAGCACTTGCCTATTATTATCAGCCTTCTCACTGGATCCTGCATCCCAAGATCATTTTGTTATATATACTTACATGCATGCAATGCAAATGGGAAAAGAGCGATTACATATGCACTTATGAATTGGATGCTTTTAGTATTTGATCCCCATGAATCTATTACCATGGATGTTGATGCTGCTGGCATTGTCCGCCTCAGATCGATGATCAACCACAACCAGTATAATCCAATACCTCACCACTCATCACCGCCTTGCCCAGTTCCTAGCTATCTCTATTGATTTACCTGTATATGAATTAAATCCAGAAGCAATAAGTCCAGAAGCAGCTGGGAATGAATTAAATCAATCAAAAAATTTGACCAAACAATCTGAGGGAATTTACCTTACTGATGTTTAATTATCCCTCTGTGTTGGATCGGAGGCTGGTGTGGACTTGGAATTAACAATATGAAAACGGTTTGATGTAATTATTCATATCCATTTGCCACATGCATGTTTTAGGTAGCTGGGGAATCAACCAGGGGAAGAAGGAAAACCTTTTGCTTTTAGTAGTAAACATGATGACAAGCATAACACTATAACTAAGACGACGGAAGGGATTAATGAAAGGCTACCAAGACGAAGAAGAAATGTATGTGTGGTTGACCATGCGCATGGATGCTAGTTGTTGGTTTGTTGGAGACGGAGAAACATGGTCGTCAGATATGGAGCAAATGGAAAATAATCTTATATGACTAGGTCTTGTGCATGTGGGGTTTGCATTTCGGTCGTCGGAGTTCAGATTATATAGGATCTGAGTGGAACGTATGAATTTCAGCCTCTGCCTTTTTTTTTCAGTTATAAACTGGAGGAGACACGGAAAAGGTGGAGCTTAGCAAACATGTGACATGCATGTGAGACTGCCAAGAGCTATGTATTTTTTTAGGTGAGAGGTGCTATGTATTTTAGCTGTATGGAAAAATTTTCTTATTTTTATGTATTTGTTTTTTAAAAATGATTAAAAAATTCGGTGGCACAGATTCATTTGAAATCTTACCTCTAGGAGGTAACTTAAGTACCATGGGTCATAATAGAGAAGTCGTTTGCTCACCGTGAAAGCGCTTGCATTAGGAGTCATTCTTTACGTACTACCGCTTGGTAGGGAGCAAATCTTTCGAAAATCTATCCGGGATAAAGCAATCGAGACAAAAAGGAGGTCTTTAATCCCGGGTTACTCAACCGGGACTAAAGACCTCTTTAATCCCGGTTGGTAAAACTAATCGGGACTAAATGATTTTGCGCCAAAAAAATATTAGAAATTCCTGGGAGGCATGGGATTCAAACCCACGACCTCACACGTCGCGTGCAACTTTCTTGCCATCCCACCTACACAGCACATCTAACTATATAGTGGATGCAATCCTTTTGTATTAACTCGTGGGAATCCTTTTATCCAGGTTGGAAATACCAACCGGGATTAAAGACCCCCTTTTATCCTAGTCGGGGATAAAAGGAGGATCTTTAATCCCAGTTAGTGTTATCAACCGGGATAAAAGGGTCAAGAGATTTAGTCCCGGTGGTAACACCAACCAAGATTAAAGGGAGGTCTTTAGTCCCGGTTGGTGTTTCCAACCGGGATAAAAGGTTGAGGGTATTTTTTTTTCCACTAGCGTTTACAATCGGGACTAAAAGGGCTCTTTAGTCCCGGTTGGTGAGCCCCCCAGTGTCTGAGCTTTAGTTTGGTTGGTGAATCTTTAATCATAGGCTAAATATTAACCGGGATAAAAAGGACGCATGGAAGGTGTACAACAGGTCCAATGGTTGTATGTTGTTCCGGACTACAGACCCAATGGATACTCAGGTCTTTTGGATTTTACTTGACAACAGACCTGTTCGTAGCACATACAAGCAGACCTTGACTTGTCTCTCTTCTCGAGAATAAAAGTAAACTGATTTCTCTTGTTTCCGGAAACGGAGTAAATCGAACAAAATAGTACTTTTTCTGAGATCTCTTGTAT
Organism: Setaria italica; assembly: GCF_000263155.2. Classification (NCBI taxonomy): domain Eukaryota; kingdom Viridiplantae; phylum Streptophyta; class Magnoliopsida; order Poales; family Poaceae; genus Setaria; species Setaria italica. The sequence goes on along the minus strand of NC_028450.1, from coordinate 220,305 downwards.
CCATTTCCATTATGCACGATTATCTATCATACATCCTCTGGTTGTTGTGTTGCTTGCTTGGATTTTTGTTCCGGCATCGGTACATTGCTGGATGGAGCAGCATCTGAATCTGATGCCTCTTTGGTCTTTGCCCAGAGGACGAAGTACAACCCGGCAATTACAAGAGCAGAGCCCAGGGCGCTGGAGAATCAAAGCACACCATATTATTTACTCTTTTTTTTTTAGCTTCAGAGGAATGAACAATCCAGCTGTGATGTTGAAATTGAAACAGATTTTAATTTGCAGATGGAGTAGATGAGGGTGATGTCTACCTTCCAACATGGAGCTGCTCATGCAGAGCGACGATGTTGATAGCACCTGCTATAAGTTGTATCAGAGGTGTGAATGCAGTGGTGAAGACTGGACCTCTCTGCTCAATGCACCAAGACATGGCCAGAAAGCCAATTCCAGAGCCCATTATTCCCTAAGAGAACGCAATGGCAAATTTTTTAACCAAGAAATGTAATTTCCCCCTTATATAATAAATAATAAAACCAATTATTACCACAAAGAGCACAGTGATGATCTGAAGCTTGGTTCTGAGGATCCAGACTGACAGGTCCCTCTCTGTAGCCAGCCCCACAGCAGCCATCTGAAGGAAGCTGAGCAAGAACATCAAGGCATTTCCAGAGTAGAGTGCTGGGTACTTCTTCCCCAGCCTTGACTGGAGGATGAACCAAAAGGACCAACATGCTGCGCCAGCAAGTAGGGCCACAGACCCAGTCACCCATGTATGTGCACCATGACCATGGCCCACACCCATAGTGGAGAGCTCCATTGGTTGCTGGGGTTTGGTGAGTGATGGGCCTTGGTACAGTGCAAGGATGATTGCCCCTGTGAACCCTACTGTTGTGCCAATCACCTTTGCTATGCCGGCTCCAGTCTTGAGGTCTAGTTTTTCCATCCTGCACTAGTCGTTAACTAGTTACAGCAACTAACATGCATGGTGTATAGTAGGAAGTAAAAAAAAAAACTACTGTAGTAGTGAAGGATTACCCAAAAGGAAGTGCCACAAGGAAAGTGAACATGGGAGTCATGTTGATGAAGGCACATGCAAATGTTGCTGTAGTGTACCGTAGCCCCACGAAGAATAGCCATTGGGTAAGTGAGGCGCTATACATGCATAGAACAAGGAAGGCCGATCGATTAGCACAACACAGGAAGCATATATGAGCAGTGATGGGCCGGGAACTTTTACTTACCCAAGCACTGCACTGAAGAAGAGATACACAAAGATCTCCAGTGTCAGCTTAGGCCTTGTCTTCCTATCATCATCGATCATAATTCATAAATTGAAACAGCTAGCCAGCGATTAGTAATCAGATGCACAGAGGCATACCTCTCTCGGAAGTAGGCGATGGGGGCGAGGAAGAGGAAGGCAGTGAGCTGGCGAAGTGTGATGAGCACAGTGGTGTGCATCCCTTGGTTGAAGGCCATCTTTGTGAGCGTGTTGAGCACGGCGAAGACGACGACAACCGCCAGCATTGTTGCCGTGGGCTTACAATCACCCCAAGCATAACGGCCCATCTCGATCGATCTCTGCAGGGCCATGCGCAGGCAGGAGGCTATTTATATATTCAGCAAGTAAGCAGGCCGGCCAAATGGCTACTTTGCTTTATGCGCACTCAAGTCAAGAACAATACCATCGATTAAGATAATATATGTTTGCAGCTGACCTGACCCAGGGAGGGATATTTTTGTAGACCATTGAAACGGAAGGCAAAAGAATCAAATCGGAGAATTTTGTGCGTGTAACTTTATGCTAAAATTTAAGAGGACAAAGGGGATGCTTTGGAAAAGCTAAGCTTATTGCAATTTTCTTCTTTATATATACAATTTTCTTAATTAATAATCTTGCATTGTACTATTATTAAGTGTAATTTGGAACGGAGAGAGTAATAATATACACACACAAGAAACGACGTAGGAATCTATATCGGTATGAGATGAGATCTATCGGCATGGAGTCGTGTCGAGGCATCAGATGTTAAAGAAGAACATCACACAGCACCTCTCAGAACTAAAAGCGTGATCCAACAACAAAGTTAAAAAGCAAATCTGATGGAGGATATATTGTCAATGTAATGCAACGGTCGTTAGCGATAGCTTTTCGCGGGTGCCCTGCAAATCTGATGCTCTCCTCCATACACGCAACGCAACGACGCAAGCAGATACTATAATTCTATTATATTGTATTACTCGATCATGCATTTGGATATCCATCGGAAATTGGCTTTAGTTTTTCACGTTTGGTGCAAAGCCAAAAAGGGCAACAGGCCAAGAAGCTACACGCTGGAGCGTTCTTTGCTGACGTGGCTTCCTTTGCCCCCAGGTAACAGAGTACAGTTGACTGGCTTGACTGGAGGCAGAGAAGGCGAGAGGCGACGGGCACCACTTGCTCCTCACCTCGTGTCCTCGTCTCTCTTCCACTCATCTGCTTACCCGCAAAGCAAGCAATACAAACCCAATCCACTCCCCTCCTCTCGTCTTCCTCCATCCCATCCTATCTCTGCGGCCACGCCATGGCCGCCATGACCGCCGCGGCCGTCTCTCTGTCGTCCTCCCCTGCCAAGGCCAATGCCGCCGCCGCGCTGTCCCCGTCGTCATGCAGCCACTTCCTGGCGTACCCGCGGCGCAGCGCCGCCGGCCGGGCGATGCGGGTGCAGGTGTCGACGACGGAGACCGCGGAGGCGGCGGCGGCGCCGGTGAAGAAGGCCAAGATCTCCAAGAAGCAGGACGAGGGGGTGGTGACCAACAAGTACAAGCCCGTGGAGCCCTACGTGGGGAGGTGCCTGCTCAACACCAGGATCACCGGCGACAACGCGCCGGGGGAGACGTGGCACATGGTCTTCAGCACTGAAGGTGAGTTACCCTACAGGGAGGGGCAGTCCATCGGCGTCATCGCCGACGGCGTCGACAAGAACGGCAAGCCGCACAAGGTCAGGCTCTACTCCATCGCCAGCAGCGCTATCGGGGACTTTGGCGACTCCAAGACCGTGAGTTGTTTCAATTCCTTGTTGTTTCTTCTTCATTGCCAAAGGATCGGATCGGATCGGAGTTACAATATCAATATCTGCTATGTACTGTACGCAGGTGTCGCTGTGCGTCAAGAGGCTGGTGTACACCAACGATCAAGGGGAGATCGTCAAAGGAGTCTGCTCAAACTTCCTATGCGACCTGAAGCCCGGCTCTGAGGTGAAGATCACAGGGCCAGTCGGCAAGGAGATGCTCATGCCCAAAGACCCCAACGCAACGATCATCATGGTGATCGAAATTGCATTGGATCGGAAGAGAACTGATTTAATTAAACATGTCCTGATACTGATGCATATTGTCATTATAATTTGCAGCTCGCGACGGGTACCGGTATCGCTCCCTTCCGCTCCTTCTTGTGGAAGATGTTCTTCGAGGAGCACGACGACTACAAGGTTAGTTGGTGCTCCAACCATATGAACCAACCATATGTTCCAATGAATGAACATACTGATATCCGTATATGCAGTACACCGGGCTTGCTTGGCTGTTCTTGGGAGTTCCGACAAGCGACACCCTGCTGTACAAGGAGGAGCTGGAGAAGATGAAGGAGATTGCTCCGCACAACTTCCGGCTGGACTTTGCGGTGAGCCGGGAGCAGACGAACGCGGCCGGGGAGAAGATGTACATCCAGACGCGGATGGCGGAGTACAAGGAGGAGCTGTGGGAGCTTCTCAAGAAGGACAACACCTACGTCTACATGTGCGGGCTCAAGGGCATGGAGAAGGGCATCGACGAAATCATGACCGACCTCGCAGCGAAGGACGGGATCGACTGGTTTGAGTACAAGAAGAAGCTCAAGAAGGGCGAGCAATGGAACGTCGAAGTCTACTGATGATGGATCCATGCATCGAACGAATCCCATTCATACTAGCTACATACAGGCGTCATCATGTCAATACTACATCCATCATTTTGTTGTGCAAGCTAATTAATTAAGCTCCATGATCAATTTGCCTGCTGGCTTGTTGCATTGCATGCGTCTTGTATGTCTTGTATGTATGTATGTATGTATGCATGTATGTATGTATCCAGTAGCCGGTCAGTCTATTGATTGAGATGCACCCTGATGAGCTCAGGTGAACTCAACTTGCTGTACAGTGCCATTTCATTTTTTTTTTCGAGAACGTGCTCAGGAGAGCATGGTTATCTTTTTTTGGACGAAAAACAAATGCATGCCTACTCTTTTGCCTTCCCCTGTTGCTCTGAATGTTGGGCCCGCTTAATAGTGGAAGGGCAGCAGATACATGAGAGCAGGAACAGCAATATATATGACTATTATATGAAAAAAACTACTATTCGTTATCCCCTCCTCTTCTCTTCTTCCCTTTCTTTGCTCTCAGCAGCAGGAGTTTACTCAGATGCTTTAGCTCTCCAATTTTTCATTTGTTTGTTTATTTATTATTGGTCACAAGATCATCCCGACTTGCTGCTAGCATTAGCATTAGCTTTTTTTGGGGATTAGCATTAGCATTAGCATTAGCTTGACCTGATTTTTGGATTTGGAGTTGATTTCCGTTCCTTTTTCTCCCTCCCCATGGCTTGCAACGACAGCCCATTTGGAGTTAAAAATGGGCTGTATCGCACGCATGTGATACGATGGCCCACTTAAAATTAACATCAGCCCAGCCCAGCCCAGGAAACCATCCGATCAGCCCACCCCACCACCCTACTAGGGCACGCTGCCGCCCTCGGCCCTCCCATAAAAAACCGCGCTCGTCTCCCTCGCGACCTCCCCGCCGCCGCCGCCGAAGCCTCCATAGCCGCCGCCGCCGAAGCCTCCCGCGCAGCCGCAGCCACAGACCAAGATGAAGACCATCCTAGCCTCCGAGACGATGGACATCCCCGAGGAGGTCACCGTCAAGGTGGCGGCCAAGGTGGTCACGGTGGAGGGGCCGCGGGGCAAGCTCACCCGCAACTTCAAGCACCTCAACCTCGACTTCCAGCTGCAGGAGGGCGGCCGCAAGCTCAAGGTCGACGCCTGGTTCGGCACCCGACGCACCATGGCCGCCATCCGCACCGCTATCTCCCACGTCCAGAACCTCATCACCGGGGTCACCAAGGGATACCGCTACAAGATGAGGTTCGTCTACGCTCACTTCCCCATCAACGCATCCATCACCAACGCCAACACCGCCATCGAGATCAGGAACTTCCTCGGAGAGAAGAAGGTATGCCACCCATTTTTCTTTCATTTCACTGCTCATATTATCAAGACTTTACCTTTACAATCATACCTACCCATGAGTGAATTGACGATCTCAGTTTTGAGATGTGGATGGTTCCTTATGTAGTAATAATGCTATAGCTATAGCCTGTAATTCTCAAGGGTCTCGATTTACCCATGTCCAAATTAGGCTCAATCGAGTGGGGGATGGATCACTTGTATGCTGCTGCTGTTATTTTAACATGATGTGAATCCTGCTCACTGCAGGTGAGGAAGGTTGACATGCTTGAAGGTGTGACCATCCTGCGTTCTGAGAAGGTCAAGGATGAGCTCATTCTTGATGGCAATGATATCGAGCTTGTCTCTCGCTCTGCTGCTCTGATAAATCAGGTTGGAGTCCTTGCATCTCTGATTTTACAGCATTGAATTGTGTAAATGTACACTAATTTAGCCCTTTGACCTGTTAACTTCAGCCACTCACTCTTTATCATATTGTTGACACCTTAAAATTATAGGATATTACTCAGTGATAGGTTCCAATGTTCTATGTTCGTTAATAAATCAAGCATGGTGCTGTCCCACTGAATGGTATTTCAGTCCAATATGATAACAAAGTGTATATTCAATCTAGTAGCTTGGCCTGATTCTGGGGACGTTGCAATCTCGTTGCATTACAAACTGCAAGTGTGACCATGATCTTGTTAGTGAACCTGCATCCTACCAGTTCTCCTGATCTACCATCCTAAACTGAGTTGTTGTTTTGGTTGTAAACAGAAATGCCACGTGAAGAACAAGGATATCAGGAAGTTCTTGGATGGTATCTATGTGAGTGACAAGGGTCCCATCGCTGAGGAGTAAGGAGCTCTTTGTAGCTGCTAGGGAAAGCTGTGTTAGAGAGAGTTGGGGTCATCCTTTTTGTGCTGTGTTATTGGATCAGTCAGTTGCGAACTTCACAAGTTTTGGATCACTCAGTTGCAAACTTCACAAGTTCATCAGTTTGTACTGTTTTAGGATGCTATGTAATTGGAGGGGTGCTTCTATGCTATCGACATTGTTTGTGAGAGTATTTTTGTGTTCATTCATGTTCCCTGCATATCTCCTCCGTTCCTGGTTGATAAAGAGTTTGATGTTGGACCCTATTACCTGCCCATCTGATTTTCTTGTCCTCGTACAATCTGTGTATGTGTCGCCCATCTTGTTGGATGCAAGCCTTTTAGGGGGTGTTTTGGGAGGAGGGGGTTAAATTTTAGCCCTGTCATATCGAATGTTTGGATACTAATTAGGAGTATTAAATCTAGACTAATTACAAAATTAATTACACAACCCCTAGGCTTAATCGCGAGATGAATCTATTAAGCCTAATTAGTCCATGATTTGACAATGTGGTGCTACAGTAACCATTCACTAATGATGGATTAATTAGGCTTAATAGATTCATCTCGCGATTTAGCTTAGGGGTTTTGCAATTAGTTTTGTAATTAGCTTATATTTAATCCTCCTAATTAGTATCCGAACATCCGATGTGACAGGACTAAAGTTTAGCCTCCTCCTTCCGAACACCCCCTTATTTATGTTTAATATAATCTACCACGGTTAAGGTTGACAGCGATGCATGCATTCTGCTGGCTGGCTGTAGTGCTGAATAGAATTTGTACCTGTTTGATGGCTGGTAGATGGATGGACTGAATGTTTATGAAGGAAAACAGAAACAAAGATAATTCGAATCCAAGAAAAGAAAAGTGTGGGTGAGGAAACGGAGTTGACCAGACAATTCACTACCAGCTGATGGTGCAAAGAGCTTTCTTGGGAATTTTATATGCTGAGTGCATCCAGCTTTTCTCAACTTTATTGGCATCTTATTTGGGTCACTAAAAAAAGGGAAACGTCAGTGCTGAGGCTGAATCATGATTTTATAATCCACATTTGTGTTGCAATTTGATCTTGCGATTTGCAGATGAATATATGCATTTTCACTGTTAACTTTCAGCTGGAGAGCAGCAAGGAAGGTAGTATGCTCGCAGCACTTGCCCCTTTCTTTTGTCCCCCTCATAATGAATGAGAGCCGTCGCATTTCCGGGACATCGGCTAGTGGAAGGGCAGCCCTATATGTATATATATGGTCCCTGACTAGATCTTTGGTATATGAACCTAGCTAGAGCATCTTGGTACACATTCATTGACAGGGTCACAACAATGTGGGGAATGGCACACCTGGATGAGTGGAGGCCGGTGATGGCAATGCTGGTCTTCAACCTCATCTCTGCTGTGATGACAGCGTTGGTGAAGGAGGCGCTCCAACAAGGGCTCAACAGCCTGGTCCTCATCACTCTTCGGCAGTTGGTGGCAACCGTCTTCCTAGCTCCCATAGCCTACTTCAAAGAACGGTACCTGAAGATTCTGCATGGTGGATTGCAATGCATTGATTCAGGTACTAACTAACTGATCATGCTATATATGCTAGTAATCTGCTTCGTCTTCTTTTTCATTCCAGGAACACAAGGCCGAAGCTCACGGCAGAGATCTTTGTGTACCACTTCTTCAGTGCAGCGCTTGGGTACGACACATGAACACACATCGGCTTTTTTCTTTTTCTTTCAACACATAAAACATACATTGACCTCACCTGGCACGTGTGTGCTTGATGTGCAGCGCTGCGCTCTCACAGTACACCTTCTTCTACGGGCTCAAGTTCACGACTGCGACGTTCGCCATAACATTCGCCAACTTGGCTCCAGTCCTCACCTTCTTGATCGCCATAGCTCTGCGGGTGGAATCACTCAACATGAAGAGCAAAGCAGGATCTGCAAAGATCATCGGGACGCTCATGTCGTTCGGAGGGGTGCTTCTACTAAGTCTCTACAAGGGTGTTGCCGTGACACAACAGAGCACTGCTGCTGCACTGAGCTCATCTCACCATGCAGCTTCCTCTCAAGTAGGTATTGACAAGAAGAGCTGGATGCTGGGAACTGTATCATTGCTGGCAAACTGCCTGTTCTTCTCCTTTTGGCTGCTGCTGCAAAGCCGGCTGACAAAGAAGTACCCGGCGCTCTACTCCAGCACCGCCATCATGTTCTTCATCAGCACACTGCAGGCCGGAGCACTGACGGTGACGATGGAGAGGCACTCATCAGTGTGGATTGTGACAAGGAGGCTGGAGATCCTCACAATCTTGTATTCAGTAAGATACCATTACCATCTCAACTTTACAGTTTACACTGCTTGCTTAGGCATGAAAAAGGCTCCAGTTATTATCCCTAACTATTCATGGATGACACGATGGCCATGCAAGGAAAAAGTCCATACTAGCAACGCGTGTCAAAGTAGCTTTCGGAAAGCGGTAATTGCAGCAACGAAGAAATGGTAGCATATTTAGTCTGAGCGCAGTTTGCCCAAAAGGAGAAAACACTAGTGAAACCTTTTGTCCTTAGTAACTTCCACTGACCATTTTTTTTAAAAAGAAAACTCGATATTGCAACCCAATAAGCTCAAAACTGTCCACCACTCGCTCCACATCCGCGCTTGTGTTAGGCATTATCCAATTTTCTGGCACAAATCTTCCATGCATGGCCAGATCGACTGTCAGATTATATTTCAAGGATAGATATATTGTAGAGAAATATACCTGGTACCTGGTATGGATTATGCAGGATGTTCACCAAAGAAATCAACCTCTCTTCGAAACACTACAGGTATATAATACTTGGTTGCATATGGTGTTAGGGCATCATGGCATCCGCAGCAGGCTTCCTGATAATGACCTGGTGTGTCCACAAGAGGGGTCCAGTTTTCACTGCAGCCTTCATCCCCATCATTCAGATCATGGTAGCCATCATCGATTTCTTCTTCCTCCACGAGCAGATCTATCTTGGCAGGTGACTAAGATACTCTTTTCCTGTTCAATAATCATTATATCTCAGTAGTATGTACCGATTATTCATATGGATATGTGACTGACATATAATTTGTGTTTTGGGTTCAAAAAACAGCATTCTAGGTTCGGTGCTGATGATATTTGGGCTTTACCTTTTGCTGTGGGGAAAGAAGAAGGATGCGTTGGCATGTTGTACAGATAACAAACAAGTGGATGAAGAAGAGGCCGACAAGGAGGAGCAACAAGCAGAGAAATCATAATTGGGAGGGATATCTATAGATATGTGTATACAGTATGCACCACTGTATCTCAGAATATTCATAGCTTTTCTCCTCATTTTTCCTAGTAGTATATGGATATACATAGAACACCATGTGCAGACTACTGCTCATTCCTATATATGAAGAAATAAGCCAAAATTTGGAGATTTCAAATCAAAATTGAACATAGCAATAACTTACAGTATCTTTCTTGGACTCTTGGTCCTTAATTAGATTTATTATTATCAAATGAAATTCTATATATATAGCATTCTGGTCTTATTATTAGTATGTTCTGAAATGATCAAAATTGTCAAAGCAATAACTTACAGAGGATGCTGGTTCTCTTGGCACCTGTTAGCGGTGCTGATGAGCTCTCTTTAATCTGAGCATGGTCTGATATGATGGGTCCTGACAAGAAAAGGGAAATTCGATGAGCATATGCTGTTTTCCCAATTAATCGAGCACTAGCTAGGCTGCTAGCATCTAGCCGCTCGATCTACAGTACCTGCACCTGCATACATGCTTAAAAAATGGTGGACTTGTAGATAGTGCAGGGAGGATCTATAGTTCTGTGGACTTTATTCCATGCCATAGTCCTTGCAATTCGATCTATATTATTATGACTCATGAAAAAGTGACATTCTTTCTTACTGTGGCACCTGGTGGTTAATTATTTTTAGATTAAGGAAAAGGTCCGGCCTCAAGGTGGTTAATTATTTGATGATCATTTATCGAATTCGGCTGATTGATCATGCATGACGTACAGATATGCAATTCATCAGTGCATCTGACGGATGCCATGTGTTAATGGAAACCCAAAGAAAGAAAGGAAAAAGGAAGCACTCTTACTCTAGAAGACGACCTTGCACTGTACTAAAATAGCAGTGTCGTCTTAGGCGGCTAGCAGAGTAGCAGTGGTGGCGGTGGATCCATGGATAGATGCATGCGTGCATGCATGCTGAAGCATTCAACGATGTAGCTGAGGCCTCTCGACCGGCCTACCTGCTGCATGCTAATAGAGGCATCGATCCATGAGGCGACGGGAGAAGAAGAAGAGGTCTCCGATCCATCTCCTCCGAGCGTCTTTCTTGGATAAATAGCGACCCTTCCTCCTCCCTTGCCTGCCGCCGATCCATCCATCCTTCCTTCCTTCCTCTGCGACGTACGTGTATATATAGTACAAGAAGAAGATCGAGACATCATTTAGTTGTTACTGATTAGCAGCGACAAGGATCGACAAGGCAAAAGGATACATAGCAATGGCAGAGATGATGAGTGGGTTCACATCGCCGCTCTGCCTGCTCCTCCTCCTCTTGGTGGTAAGCATTGCACCGGTGGCGCGGGCGGCGGAGATGGAGATGGAGTTGGTGCCAGCAGAGGAGTCGTCGTCGTCGTCGTCGTGCGCTGAGCCGGTGAGCGTGGAGGCGGCGTGCCGCGGCGCGTCGGAGACCCACGCCGGCGTGGCCTACGACCACTGCGTGGCGTCGCTGGGGGCGGACCCCCGGAGCAAGGAGGCGGAGGCCGGCAGCATGCACGGGCTGGCGGTGCTGGCGACGAGGATGGCCGTGGACCACGCCGCCAGCACGGAGTCGAAGATCGAGGACCTGTCGGAGCTGGAGGAGTCGCCGCACGCGCGCGCCCGCTACAACCACTGCCTGGAGCTGTACGGCGGCGCCGCCGACCTCCTCCGCGACGCGCTGGACAACCTCAAGGCGCAGATCTACGGCAAGGCCATGGAGCAGCTGTCCGCGGCGCTGGGCGCCTCCGAGAGCTGCGAGGACGCGTGGAAGGGCCAGGAGAACGCTGCAGGCATCCCCGTCGCGGAGCACGACAGGGAGTACGGGCGGATGGCGCACATCGCCCTCGGATTCACGCACGCCGCCGCATGATCGACCGACCATATTCAAATCTGCATCTGCTGTTTGTATTTCCATGTTTTGATTTGATTTCAGATGGCCTTGATCGGATGGATTTTTCTTTTACTATTTTCCGTGTGCGTGCGTGTGTTGATTAAATATGTGTTGTAGTTCATCTCATAGATGAGGAGGGAAAGGAGGAGGAGGAGGAGGAGGAGGAATAAAAGGCTTTTTCATTAATTCTTCTTCTTCTTCTTCACAACAATATAACACAGCAAACTTGGCATTCAGTTGCCATCCGACTGATGATCGACTTGCTTACACGCTTGAGCCACCTGGGCTCGGACAAAAGAAAGCACCAGGCGCGTGAGCCATCCACCACTATATATGGACGTGGGTCTGCGCACTAAACAAGAGTAACAAGAGCAGCAGCAGCAATCAATATGGCAGCTTCATACATCACATACCATCCCTGCTGCATCATCTTGGTGTTGCTGCTGATCCTGATGCCCATGCCCTGCGAGTCGTTGGATATCGTAACCGATACCTGCGAGAGATGCAGCAAGAGCGACCCAAAGGTGAACTACACCCTCTGCGTCTCGTCTCTTTCAGAGAGCAGCAGCCAGGAAGACCTCCACGGGCTCGCCATGGTTTCAGCCAGGCTGGTGAGGTCGGGTGCGGTGACCATGGAGACCAGGATGGCCGAGCTGAGCAGGAAGGAGAGGCCATGGTCCCCAAGGAGGTCCTGCCTGGAGGCATGCACTGGAGTGTACCATAACTCGCTCTACGACCTCGACACCTCCATCGCAGCCATAGACGAGAGAAGGTACGGCGATGCCAAGACATCCATGAGCGCCGCCACCGATGCGCCTGTCACCTGTGAGGATGAATTCAAGGAGCAGGGCTTAGAGCCACCCTTCAAGGCAGAGAGCAAACTCCTGTTCCAGCAGGCGGTCATCTCCCTAGCCATCATCTCCCTACTATGATGTGTTTCAGATCCAGTATCAGCATACTTGCAATTATTAATATGGAACTAAGATACTACTAGTACATGACATGATATACATGCGCTTGTTCCAACAGGCGGTCATCTCACTTTATATATATGGATAGTTAATAAACCAGACAAGCAGTCCCAGGGCCTTGCATGCTCTTGATAATAAGAGCACAAGGATGCATTGTGCAGCCTTCCTTGTTGCTGCGAAACCTTCCTTGTACACCGCAGCAATCCACTCCGCCAAGAAATGGACATCAACCAAGCCTTTAACTATCCAGCTTGGCAACCAGCTCCATAAACCATCATCGATTCACAATCTCAAGCTATCCTTCGGTTAGCTTCAATCGTGGAACAACATTCATTGATTGCAATTCCTGGAACCAAATAAGAGGACCACATGAGATCAACTGTAAATGGCATGTGGACCAATTATAATATAGCCTGTACTATTAACACAAAGCTTCGCTAGGATCCTGAGAAAGTTGGGTTCTACCTGGAATAAAAGCTTGCAGGCATATGGCAGCCTCATCTTGGCCATATTTTCCCCGTTCTTGCACATTGAACAGTACGAAGTCTTAAGTTTATAGTTGTAGTACCCCAGCAAGCCACATTTTCTGCAAACCTGCCCCAACATTCAAATCCATAAACAAGGTAAGCCCAAAGACATTTAAGTGCTTGATGTTGGCGCTGAAACTAAACTAAATATTGTACTATGTTGCCAAGGGATATGTTAACTCTTTTGAAATACTCAACCATTAACAGAAGAACACTTGATTTATCAGTTCATTTTCCTGAAGAGAGAAGCTTAAATGCTTAGCCACCCGATATAACATTTACTCTTTTTTACTGTATATGATTAAAAGCTATATAAAATACTACCAGCCTTAAGACCTGTTTACCCACTGAACAATGATTATCTACTGAGTAGCAAGAACAGGAAGGTTCCGTAATCTTACTGATCCTAATACAACAGCATGAGCAGTTATGCTCCTTGCACAATTCCAGTCTCTGCCAAAAAGAAATTCAGAAACTACTTGGAAATCACCTGGACTTGATATGGATCACTGGATAGAAGTAGACGTTCAAAGATCAGCATGCTTGCACCATATGCAATCAAACAGTCACGTTCCATTTCACCAAGACGCAGACCTATAGGAAAGGAATATATTAAACAAGGGAACCAACATAATAATAATAAAACTGCAGAGTATATAGTGTTGAAAAACCTCCATCGCGACTTCGCCCTTCAGTAGGCTGCCTGGTTAACAACACTCGTGGTCCACTAGCTCGAGCATGCATCTTATCAAGAACCTGGAGAATCATCAAGTTAGCAAAATTGTTTACAGATTCAACAAGTTCAACTGGAATCCCAAACAAGACGAAAATGCTGCAATAGGCACCCAATAGCTTGAGATATCCAGAAAACAAAAAATAAGAACGCAATATCAAATTCTAAAAATCTTATCTCAAGTTTTTCAACAATCTTTAGGCACTGCTAAAGTGCTAATGCCTTAAAAACTAATAAAGTTACTTGCATCATGCAAAATGGCATCAATAGGGTAGGTCATGAGTTAAGCTAAGCCTGCCCCTACATTACTTTTTATAAGCTAATTATAAACTACCTTTTCTGTATCTATAACCACTTCTCTCTACTGAACTACAAACCAGCTTAGTACATATCCATAAATAACGATTTTGTTACAACCAGTTGCACACGAAAGAAGGTTGTGCTCTCCCTTTCATATCCGCCTTTGACACCTCTATCAAGACCAACTCATTCCCCATTTACTCCCTAAGGTCACAAAAATTGTTGTTTTTGAAATCACCAGTTAACAGTCTCCAAAATGCAGCTCCGGCCACCAATTTCTCTTGTACTTTATCTGCAAACCTAGTAAACTATATTGTTACGGGAGTTCTCTCAGTGGGAATGTAAATTGACGTTTTCATATGTTAGGCCCTATTACTCAAGGACATATTGATAGCCAATGTTTAAAGAGTTAGACCAGACAAGTCCCAGAACAACACTATTGTGTGAACACTAAACAAGAGTACAGCGTGACACATGGCAGAATTAGAAAACACAGCCTCAATCAAGGTCAACCAAGAAGGAACAATATAGCTAAACTAACCGTACCATGTGCTTCAGTTTCTGATAGTAGATTGGTCCCATGAAGATGTATGCCTCCAGAGGATGACCTAGAATGCCTAAAATGGGGGCCAAAAATCAGCTCTGAGGATCCATGGCAGGCCCAAGCAGCAAAGATGAACACCATACATAGAAAAAAAAAATCATTTGGTGCTTAAGAAATAGGAAATATAATGTTGTACCAAAGAAACTAGCATGATTAGAATAATGGAAAACAGCTATGAAGCTCCAGTTCCACCATATCTAGGTTTGCTAAGTCTCCCTCCCATATCTTCTTTTTTCTTGAACACGCAGAAGCGCTGCTTATCTTTATATTAAGAAGATGAAAAGATATGGGACTCTAAGTCCCATATCTTTTATAGCTTTATATATTGTGTATGTTTACAAAATATTCCCGGTAATTTCAAATTCTGCAGATCAATTTTTTTTAACTTTGATAATCAATATATGAAGAAATAAATAGTTTGGCAATATAAAATAGATGTTACTAGATTCATCATGAAAAGTGTTTTCAAAATATTTAATTATCTTCATTTGAAATGTCATATTTTCTAGAAATTGTTAGTGAAAGATTCCCCTTGTAGACTATCAATATCCTATAAGACATTGCAGGGAGTAACAATTAGCATTTGTAATTTTGTTCATTAAGTGATTGTACATTGGTCTAGCTTCAATCCGCATACTAGCCCAAGCAATACGGGGCACAACATGAAATTTCAAAGTGTGCTTACAGAAAGTAATTTTATAATTTAATATTAGAACACACCTGAGTACAAGAAATCTTTTCCATTATAGCTGAAGCCATGCTTGATTAGAGTATTGCTAAAATGAAAGAAAAAACAGTGTTAAAACAATCAATTAGACAAACTTGAGATGCTAGTAGGACAGAAGTATACCTTATGTCTTCCACTTTATCAGCATTACCACTTGGTTCACCAAATGCACTGCCATAATGGAATCGACCACAAGATACACCAGCCTTTCCACCAATAAGTTCAATCATTTTACCTATAGTCATACGACTGATGTGACAAAAAGAACAAGAAAAATGAGTCAAATGGGATGGAACGAAAATTTGTACACAAAAAAATAGACCAATTTAGGTAGATAACAAAAATTTAAATTCAAATTTCTGGGCACAAGTTTACTGAATTCAGATTCGATCTCTTTATTTTAGGTCAAGACTCAAGAGTTTCAAATTGTAAAAAACAGATACGATAGATGGTGGAATGAACTAGATACTAAAATGTATGAAATATAGATAAAACATGGAGTCTTTGAGAACCAATTTTTTGAATGTGAGCTAGATTAACTTAAAATCAAAGATTTATTTCCAGCTAAAGTTTACAGGAGTGCCAAAGTTATTTTATCCATTTCATAAAATATATAAAGGGCAACGTTCAGAGCATACCCAAAGCTTAAGTCAATGTACAGAGCATGCCAAACTGAGTATGATCTTAAGATGCCAGCAGTCCACTAAACATATCGTGTCAATATCTACAACTCTTACTACTTACTAAAATATCCAAAGTGGAACAAAAAAAAAAAGAAATAACGCATGTTCAATTTCTAAACCATTTTCAAGCAAACAATCAACCACAGAGCTGACTAAGGGGGTGTTTGGATCCCATGGGCTGAACTTTAGCCCTCATATTTGGATGCCAAATAGAAGGATTAAATATGAGCTAATTGCTAATCTAATTGTACAGATAAGGGCTAATTGGTGGTTAGAGCCTATTGCACCTAATTAGCCCTTGATTAGTCCATGTTTAGCCCATCAACACATATAAGGGCTAAACTTTAGCCCTCCTGTTTTAGCCAATCCAAATACCCCCTAAGACATGGAAAAACATGTCCATAAATAAATGGTTGCACAAAATACGGACATTGTATTCAAAGACACATTAGCGTTCATGGGAGGAGGAACTTAGCCAGATTAAGAAAATGAATGAAGAGAATTTTTTTCTCGAATAATGAAGAGATAAAACATGTACAAATATAACAAAGCCAATGTCAAACCTAGGGAATCCATGTGGATTCATAATTAAATCAGGGCATATTCCCCTCTCAGAGAAGGGGAAGTCCTCCTGCTGAACAATGGTGCCACAAACACCTTTCTGCCCATGTCTGCTACTAAATTTATCACCAACCTGGCTCACAAACAGGACAGACAAATTTAAACCCATCTTTCTACAGTTGAAACCAAGTGAATGCAGCAAATTAGCCATACCTCTGGCCTCCTTGTATGGCGGATAATGCATTTAATAGATAGCTTCTCATTTGTATCTGAACAAAGCATTACACGATCTACAACAGTAGTCTCACCATCAACACCTTTGTAAATGGCCGGTGAGTCCTTGTAGTCCCTAGGTGGTAAATTTTAAGACCATAAAGCACATATAACATACACATCATTCAACATGATCAGAACTTCTGAGCTATAAATTAGAAGATACAAATATAGAACAAAATAATGAAAGAAAACACAATAGAGGCGAATGTTCACCTGTCCATTAACGGTGCACCAGCACCTCTTCTATCTATAACTTTGGGAGATTGCTTGTTCACATAGACATCATGATTGCGAATTATTTGACCAGGTGCAGCAATGCCATCTTCATCCAGTGCCTGTAAATAAGTTATGTCGGACAATAGAAAGAGACGGAGACAGAGTAAACACCAAACAAGCACACACAATAAGAAAATGGAAAAGGCTGTTGCCAGCAGTCTGTTAATTCCTTGGACACTTTCATCATTCATTATGTATAGTACTAAAAGTTGGAGCTCAAGATGCATGCTAATTTGAATTTACACTCAAGTTTATAGCAGAACAAGAATACAGCTAAGGCCAAATTTACGTGGCTTCCAGAACAAAAGTCAAGAAAACAATGCAAAGGTTCTACGAAATTGAGCACATAACTACCAAGGAATAGGTTCCCTTTAAATTCAACTTCCTTTATGTACTTCTACAGAAGTCAATGAATTGGATTTTGTTCTATGAACCTTATGATCAATATAGTTAAAAAAAGGTTGAGAGCAATTACTTGGACCTTCACAATGTACAGAAGTTTCACAATCCACCCCCCCCCCCCCCCCGCCTCCCAAAAAAAAATCATTTCATGTTAAATTATCAGTCCTATTCTTACCCGCATATTTTGCTTTACCAAAGCACCATCTTTATCTCTTTGTGGTTTAGCGATCCTATCAGACACACCTTCTCCATAGTACTCCTTTATAACTGTGTACCTGCAAGATGAGAACAAAATAGTCACTATGGAAACCAGTACAGTGGAATTTCAGACATGATCCCAAGCACTCCAAGTAAATGAAAGAGAAGTGTCGATTGAAGTATATAGAATTACTTTTTCATTGCTATGCAACGACCGAAACCTCGATCAAGGGATGATTTATTCATTACAATTGCATCTTCAATATCATATCCACTATAACCCATGACAGCAACAGTGGCATTCTGCCCAGCACCAAGCTTGTCGTATCCCACCTGAAAAGGAGTTCTAGTAAAATATCTGGTACATTAAGCTAAGACAGTCTGCGGGTCAGAGACAAACCAATTCAATTGTTTTGGTTGTTAGCAGTGGGCGTTGTGCATACACTAGTAAGTAGAGTAGTGAATCTGCTCTGAACAACTGCAGCACATTATAGAGAAACATTACTTTCACCTCATAAAGGAAAGAAGCTAAAATCAACATAGAACCAGAATATCACAAAGTCCAACACATCAGAAAGGAATTAATTACAGAGTAAATTGCACAAAACACCACCTTCAGGAACTGCATTGTCACAATTTTTCCATGAAAGGGACCATGCCAGAATTGCATTGCTCCAGGAAAGTAACAAAATTACAGTGACTCAAGTCCGTTAAATGTGTACTGCACACCAACCATTTGTAAACGACAAGCGGCTAGGCATAGTCCTGGATGAACAAGGAGCACACAGGGCTCTCAGACCTGTGTACAGTATTTGCAGAAGCATCTCCGAGGGGGACACTAACCAAAAAACTCTCAAACTTCCCAACTATTGGAAGAGGAAAAAAGATAGCTAAGAACTCTGCTCCAAACAGCTTTGTTGGGGGTGGCACACTTTTTTCTCGAGCATTCCACATCCTAATTGTATTGTCACGGTTCATTGGAGGGAACTATATAAACAGGGGGCTGGGGGTTGGAGGCCATAGTGGTCATCAAGCATGACCAATCAACTCAAGCCAACACAAATATCTTATCCAAGGCTTGTATTGGGCAATTAGGAGTGCTCACAAGGATTAGGCTTAGATAATTCTGTAGTAGTAGATCTTGTATAGGGCAAAATCGAAGGGTCGAGTAGGGTTGTGCGAGTGACAATCACTTGTACTTTTTTGGAGTAACGTTTAAATAATTTGTGCTTAGCCAAAACCTTATCCTCCTGTCATAGTTGCTTCCACACTATCATCTTGGGTTCCTACGTATTTAACAAATCAAAAGAGAAGCGAAGTGGTTCCTTGCCTGATTATATGCAATATTTCCCATCGCTTGCTTACCCATAGCACACTGAAAAGGAGAAATATCAATAGAAAGTAACCAAAGAATCAACGGGATATATCAGCAATAATTGGTATCCTTGCCTGATAAGTATTACGTGGAGATTGGTTATGGTGTGGATAAGGAATAAGTCCGGATACAACTCCTAAGATAGACAATGGCTCTATTTCAATGTGTGTGATGCTGCTTCTTTCAACATCATCTTGATCCACATGCTCATACAATGCAATCTGTTCAAATCAAATTAGAACACATTACATTACAAATAAACCAATAAATCACACAAGAAAAGGCAAACAGATCAGGATATACCAATGCATTGTTCTCTTCATTGACGTCAAGATATTCGATCAATCCATCACGCAGAAAATCATCGAAAGAACGAACACCATCCTAGAAGGTAATTTCTCATTTTTGTGAGACAGCTAATAAACCAATGAAATGGGTCAAGATATTATGAAACGCATATTGCTAACCCTCAGTTCTTTCATATGATGCTCTTTGACCCTTGATATTCCCTTATCAGCAATTATAAGTGGGCGACATACACGACCACCATCAGAGGCAATGTGAATGCAATGCTAGAAAATATAGTTACAAGGTTAGTACCTTCATCATATCTTGTAAAACAAAAACAGAGCAAGGAAATATATTATCTCAGAAAAATTGTAAAACAAAAACAGATGCAGATCACAAATAGTCAGTAAACAGAACTAAACTTTCTTAACTTGGAGAGCAAACCACACTCAAGGTATATCCTTTGAATTACTGTGGTACATTCATAGTACTGACTCGTGAGACTTAAATAACGAGAGCAAGAGAATATGGCCACTGCAAGCTTATGGAAGCAAACTCCGCCTATTTTGTTCCCAACACATGTAAAGAGGGTTGTGGTAGGTCTGGCTATCCAAAGCATAACCCTATCTGAACCTGGTATCAAACGAGCAAAGCTTGTGGAAGAACCAAATACAAGATTCATGGAAACCACCTCAATATCAGCTAGTAGTAGTTTTTTTCCCCTTTCCCTTTTGGAGACACGATTAACTCGGCAAGATGTGCCATTATGATATCAAAGAATTATCGGACTCAGAAGTATTATGATAACGAGGACATTGCTACGGATCTTGCAGGATTATTTGCATGACCGTAGTGGCACACGCCTGTAAGCAGTATGACTGGTTGGGCCCTCTGCTCCTTCGGGAGTGTTCTTTTTTTTCTTTTTGCTCATGGCTGCATCATGTGGCCATCCATGTACTTTGGTTCACAAATTATTTCTTCTTAATATAATGGCAGGCAGCTCTCCTGCCGGTTTGAGAAAGAAATAATAAGGACATCAATTTTCAGATCTAAATTCAACTTCCCTTCCTAGAAAGTTCAACTTAGCCCTCTATCTTTCACTGTCATGAATTCAAATGGAGAGTAACCACAAGCGGACTTGCAATTATATGCCTCAAGGATTTAAACTATTCGTTGGCTTCAAATCATTACCGTCGATTATTGAAATTAAGCTTTCAATAGCAGTTCTTTCCAAGGTTGTATAAGTTAGCAGTAATAAGCTTTAACTATGGAACTTTATTAACTCCATTACCACCAAAGAGTTGAGTTTAGAGTTGTTAGGAGTCAAGGCACACATTTATTCATTATCAGTTATCAAGGACACAATCATCATTGCATGATGCTAAAATTATTTTTGCTAATAGCAATCAAGGGATGAAACGATACCTGTTTCTCATTTACAAAAATGCTTACAAACTCTCCAATTTTGCCTGATCGACGCAAGTTTCTCATAGCGTTAGCAAATGTCTGAAAACAACATGTTCAACTTGATGAAAATAATGAAAGACAAATAAGTTAAACACCAATTTACCAATTCAAATTCTATCAGACCTGAGGCTGCCTGTGTTTCCCCAGTATTAATCCATTGAACATCACCAAAAAAGAACCTGGTGCATGTATTTCTTCTCCAGACAGAAGCGATAAATCTTCCACACCAAGACTTTTACACTATCGTAAAAAATGAAAATATTGCATGTAAATTAACTGGTACAAAGTGTTATAGTCGAAAGGCAAACAAAAAAAAACAAACCAGATTCATCAGCGGGCCTTCCTCTTGATCTGTTGTAACGTGAGTCAATAGAGCCAAATTTTTCGTCAATCCACAAGCTTCTCCTTCAGGAGTATCACATGGGCAAAGCATACCCCACTGTTACCAATAAAACAGTATATCAGCAAGCATTTTTTATATATGATGTAGAAATACTGCTACCATGTCTAACTCACCTGACTAGGTTGCAAAGCACGTGGCCCACTTGTTTTCCGTGTCTTCTCAAACTGTGGTGTTATCCGTGTCATGTAGCCTAATGATGCCATGTACGATAGCCTAGAAAGAACCTGCATAAAAGCAGAAGTTTGAAGAACCTAAAAAAAGGTAATAGTATAGAGGGGGGGACAAATATTAGTTTTCAAGAATTGGTACCTGTGACACACCTTTCCTATGCATCCTAAACCGTTTAATATCCCAATTTCCTGTAGAAATAGCCCTCTCCAAACCAGAGGTTATGGATTCATGCTTTATCAACTGCAAAAGGTGGAGGACTTTTTTAAGAAATAAGGTATCTGCACATCTCAAAGTGATTAACAATTACAATTAAAGATGTTGCATCATATTGAGGAGATGTTACAGTGTTTGGAAGGTCCTCTAAAATATATGGACCATTGATCTTATAATGCCAATTTAAGAACATGAATTTGGTAAATGTGGGCAGTTTTATAATTGTTCTTTGAGTTAACTGTCCTCCTATCGTGTAAGAAATGGCCATCTAAAATTCCATCCCTCCAATGATGCCTCTCAAAATACCGACTAGCGAATGGCAATTGCGTCCTACACCGCCTCCCTTCACCGACAACCCTCCTCCTAACTCCCACTGCAGCCTTTGTTGCTGACTCCCTGTCCCTGGTACACTCAAAACTAAGTTCCCTGTTTGCATACTAAGGCCACAGTAGTGGTGAGTCAAGAGAAATCTGATGGTTCCAAGTATTGAACTCAAAAAAGGATAAAGTTTGATTACAGATCTGCTAGTAGTAATTACCCTCCTCTCTAATTTGATGATAGAATAAAACTATCTTTCTACCGTTCGATTTAATATTCAAATTGGCACTTAATCCATTTTACAGTAACAGTTCACAGCCACAGCTTAAGTACCTTTTAGTAGGTGTCTTCTACTTTCTGACCATTGGATTTGAACAACCAACATATATTGTAACTCTCAAGCATGGTAACATCTCTCAACAGTATTATATGCAGAGCAAGATGGATAAATGTGCAGCCAAAAAATTGTAGCCACCCTCAGTACCTCCCTTATCAAGTTCCCATAACTAACTGAATGAAGACTGCATTTCACGAACAGCCAAGTTGTTGTTTTTAAACGGTCAAGAAGATTATTTAGGTTCTAAGATTTGGGAAAGGAGCACTAAGTGATGAAGCTGATTAGGCTCTGTTCCATGCTGCGGAGTAGATGCAGCAAAGATACTTCTTTTTTTCATGCAAGTCTGCTCACCTAGGTAACATAAGCGAACAACAACTATCATATAAAACTGAATATAACACAGAAAAGGCACTCAAAAGCGCTATTAAGGTGAGCCTTCAATTGTGGGTTATCAAATGAATATCGAGATTACCTGGCTGAAATCTGAAGGACTAGAACGAGTCTTGTCGCTATTTTTGTTCATGAGCTCTACAGCTTGGGAATTCATTGTTTTGAACAAATCCTTCAAACAATAAACAGAATAAGAGGTACTAATATGATGTTTACTAAAATAATATGAGAGAAAAAAATACCTCAAAAAGCAGGGATATTAGTTGACCAGACAGCTCCAGCCTCTTATTCCCTACATAATCCTGAAATATGTTCAATAGAAGATGTCAATAGGTTGGTAAACATGTGATCCTAATAAATTTGTAAGTAGAAAACATTTCATCTTTGTTCAAGCAAAACTCTAGGAGAATTTCTTGCTGTTAAAAACTCTTGTTCAAGAAGAGAAGTTTCATATAAACAGCAATCCCACTACTAACTTCTAATGTATTTCATTCCATGAACATCTAATCGCTTGGACTACATATATCATAAAATAGACCCCATCACATTACATTACCCAAATTGAGGAATATTATTATTTGCTTCATTCTAGTACTGACAAGGAATTCTAATTGACTACAACCAAATGGAATATACAAATATTTTACAGAAAATTATCTGAGACATCAAAGGAAAGAAAAAAAAACAAAAAAAAGGAGTGGGTTTTGCATAAGCTGGCAAAGGATCAAGACACAAAGGTCAAAACAGAGTAGACATGAACTGTGTTGTCCTAGTCGCCATGCAGGGTCATGACTCATGATGACCAGAGCTGTGCTAGACTCTGCACAGCTTGGCAGACACTACATGCAGCCAATTATATTTCAGTACAGATGGAACATGTTTGGTTCTCCAAATTAAAAGGAGCATGTTAGATTTCTTGATTATCAGTAGATTGTCATCCTTGCCCCAGGTTGTGGATGATAGAGACACAGCATGTAGCTATAGTTGCGGATAACTTGCCTTATCATCAAAGGTGTTAGCATTCAAGATTGCGTCCATCATGCGCCTTAACATTACGCCAGTGTATATACATTTTTGTCGGAAGTTCCCGTTCTTGACCTATAGGAGATATTGACATGAATATAAGAACAGTAGATTGCAAGCAAAAGTTAGGTAAAAACAATTCTCTCACCGGCACATGTGCAATAAACACATCACGTAGGATTGATTTCGATCGACCCTCCTGAAAGTGACAAAAAAAAAGCATGTCAGACGCCAGAAGATTGCGCCGTTCTGAACGCATATTTTGGAACATGTGCGCCGTAGAAACTTAATATATAATGAGAAACAAGTTCACAGCTTGCCATTTGTTCCTACTCTGATAAATTTTTAGAATATACATACATGGAATTTTGTAGTTCGCACATATTTGATAGCCAAAAGTTCTTAAATGAAATGAAAATGATTGAGCTACAATTAGTTACCTTCTGGTTTCCTGCACCAGGATATGTGACCTGAAAAAAAAAACAGGATCATGACTAGCAAAGATGCCACACTTGATACATAGACGTGATTACAACAGAAAATTTAGAGTTGGGTTACATCATGTCAGTGAAAAAGTAAGAGGGCATGACTGCAAATCTCTAAAAGATAACTCTTTTGGGCTAATTGTTGCAAGTCGCTATGTAGAAATTTGAGAATCTACTACTCTAGTTTCTAAAATGGTGTCAACACTGAAGTACTTAAATTCTGGCCGTATGGAAAAAATTTCTTTGCACGACTTTTACCTAAAAATTTCTCATCGCATCCTTGAATACAAGAAAATCTCTAGTTCACTGGTTAAAAGGTTCCTCTCCTGGTTCAGTATTTTACTGGTTTTGATATTTCATATTACTTTCAACCACTATTGTTAATGCTTCCACAAGCACTTCAACCTTCAGTTGCAGCCTACCATCTTCGCCTAGTTTTGTATTTGAAAGATTCATAAAACATATACGGAAAAGTATGACAAGTAAACTTAATCAAAAGAACATTTCCCTCAGCTACGACGAAAACAAAATAATCAATAATGTAGATCCTAGTAACCCTGGAGTGAAAATGAAGCCTAAGAATGCACACCCTGGATCCCCCACCTTATCCAACCCACAGGGCGGGGGTAGAGAGAGATTGAGAGAAGGGGTAAGGAAGGGAGGGGCAGAAGCTGATATAATCGGTGTGACCTCCATAGAACATAAAGCCCCTCCAGAGTAGTAGAACCAGAGACTGCCATTGCAAATGTAGTAAAAGAATCTACAAGCGAATGCTTCTGAAGACAGAATACATAACTCGGTAACAAAGGGATCTACTCTAGCAAAACTTAGAATGCTCATTGTGCAACATTTAGTGCATTGTGATCCATTCGGCATAATTAAAAACACAATATATGGTTTAATTGAGTGATGGTATTAAATTTTTTTTTAGTTTGAAAATCTTACCTTCTCATCCATGTACTGCAGGGCTTGCTGTTGTGTATATATTCTCTCTGAGGCACATTCCTGAGAAAGCAGAAAACATGTAAATAGTATAAAATACAAAATATATGGAGAATGACAAGAAAAAAGGGTGCAAAACAAATATTTGAAACATAGCACAAATTCAAGATCCAATTATAAAGTTACCGAGAGGATGTCCATTTTATCGTTAAGAAAAAGTACCTGAATAGATGGGAATAGGAGGTCTCCATATCTTGGATCTCTTCCAACCATCTGTACAACCTCTTGATCACTTTCCATTCCCATAGCTTTCATGACCACTATTATTGGAATCTGTAAATTTTAAAGCTCAGGAGTCGGAAACAAAGGTATGAATTGCCAACTTACTCCTTCCATGTCATAATATAGGACCCAACAATCTAGTGAGCGTTCAATGTGCCAGGTGTGGAATTAAGGAAAAGGAAGGAAATTTAGATCATGGTGCTCCTGTTAAACAAGAAAACTATTAATTTAAATGTTGCAAGATTACCTCAGTGCATTACGAACCTGAGTAAGTTGGGAAAATAAAATCCACTTGAGACTAAAAACTGACAACTGTGATCACTTGGCAGTGGCACATTGATGTTACTTTCCAACTTAAATTTCTCTCAGTAGGTATAAGCATGTAATTAGAGTTAGCATAGTTAGCTGTTACAAAATTCAAAAGTAAGGCTCTCAGAAACACTGCTAAGTAGATAGGATTTGCTAGTTTGATCTTAGAAGATAATTAGGTTCAATCATGCCAGAGTAAAGTAACTAGGCAAACAAAGAAGATGCCAGGCTATTTCAATGAATCAGGAGCTTTTACTTCTTAAAAAATTATTTCCTTCGGTACTTCCAAAAGAACAATGACATACACAAAACATCCTGAATCTACTGTACTAATGAACTACACCAACAATCACACCCAGTACCACGAAATTAATTTATTACACAAAGTAATAGAAAAGGAATGATATACAAGTGCATAAAACCTCATTAAGTAAACATTTGGTTTTGATGTGTTCCCTGTCTCAAGATTTTTTAAAAAAAATGGTAGGGTCCCAAATGTACTGAAATGGAAGGAGTACTTAACAAGCTAACTGGATTTGTAATGCATACCGGTTTCGTGAATTGATTCAGCTGTAGATAGATCTTCTCCTTATCCAAAGTAATCACCGTCTTGCTTTTAATTTCATGTGTGCTGCTGGTAACAGATGCAATCACCCTAATTGACAGAAAATACAGGTGCTACCGTAAGATGTTGAATATTATCCCACTTCACAAGGGGTGCTAAAGCTATAGGACCAAAGGAGCTAGGAATGAAATGCCATGTGCAAGATCACGCAGGAAGAAGTTATTTCAGCAATGAGTGACCAATGGAGCTCAATGCCCCATGTTGACCATGATGGTTGGAATTTGAGTTTCCTAGCAACTTCTAAACTAATCTGAATCGAACTGCGGTTAAGAGTTGGAAAGCTGCTTAGAAAGACGCTGACACATTACATGACAGTAAGTTTATGAATAAATAGGTCCGTAATGAGTATGACCTTCCTTTACTATCGGTATCTATAATAATACGATTCTTCGATAGCTGTTCTTGTATTAGAATGACCTGAAAATGAACAAATATTGAAAGATTGTTAATGCACAAAGCAAGCATTAGAAACTTGCACGACAAAACCAGAAGAAGTTACAGTTAGCCATGTAACTAAATTAGTGCTGTTACCTTCTCAGTTCCTTTGACTATGAAGTAGCCACCAGGATCAAGAGGGCATTCACCTAGGATCATGGTGGTGAAACCATGAGAACAATCAGTAAGATATGAAGATGCTTTGTATGATGAAGAATTCGAGAAATAGACCAACCGAGTCTTGCTAGTTCAGCTTCATCCTTTCCATGCAGAATACATGCATAACTTCTAAGCATAATGGGCATGTAGCCAATGAGAACGTTCCTCTGATGAGTAAGTAAGTAGATAAGGTGAGTAGTAGTTGTTGGTTTTCTTTTGTTTTTCCCATCAAGTGTGCAAAAAGGTACTTGGATCAGAGTAATGGGATTACCTTAAACTGCAGCTCATGCTGCTTCCCGACGGTATATTCGATATCAACTTTTATAGGAGCAGAATAACTGAATGAAGAGATGAAAAATGTTAAAATCTATCTGTAGAAAGTGCAAGAGATGGATGGATGGAGATGGGGGAGGCTTACGTGCGGTCAGTAAGGCGGCAAAAGTGCGGCGTGATTTCTTCGACTTTGTAATCAACTTGAACTGAGGGCGTGCCAACATGGACGTTTGTGTACCTAAGGTAGATGTTTGGGTCATTGCGGGCCTCAATCCGATTGTTTGCCTGGATGATGTTCCTGATTCCCCTGGTGATGAAGTAGTTGAAGGAGTCGATGTGCTCCTTGACGAGCCCTCGGACCTTGAGGAATGCGGGGAGGAGCGCGAACTTGTCGACGGGGTTGGCGACCGGCGCGGCCAGCGAGCGGTAGGACGGTGGAGGCACATCCTTGTCCTTTTTGGCCGCATCGTCGCCTTGGGGGGGAACCGTCATGGCGGCGGCGGCGGCGGCCGGGCGGTTTAAGAGGGGTTTAGGAGCTGAGCGAGGCGGCGGCGGGGGAGAGGAGCGCCGCCGGGGCCGGGATGGGAGGGAGCTCTTCCTGATTTCTACTATAAATAATAATAATAATAATAATAATAAAGGAAATAGCAAAAATAAAAAAAAGGAAGTAAAATGAGGAAGAGGTCGGTTTCGCTTGTACCTTGGGCCGCTGGGTGTCAGCCCAAGCGGACGGACGCCCAGGCCCAGCGAGGACGTGGACCATGACCGGCCCATGTACATAAAAAAAATCGCCGTTGCCGGGGATCGAACCCGGGTCGCCCGCGTGACAGGCGGGAATACTCACCACTATACTACAACGACCTTCTTGGTAAGCAAATTTAAACAGACACTGATCTCCGTTTAATCTCGGCCCAGTTAGGCCCAATGGTTAGGATGACACCGGAAGATAAACCAATTCCTGTGTGACATTCGAAATTTCAATCTTCTTTACGTGACACCGGCTCTAAGTTTCGTACCTTCTATGATCTACTGTTAGATTCACCAGTGACACCGTTAAATTTGATGGGGAAAAGACCAAAATACCTATGTGTGCATTAACACAAGGTATAATTCCCTCCTATGACATTCTGTACGCAACCAACATTGAGTTGCATTTATAAGACACCCAAACATGTTTACGATGGATTAAAGGCAATATTAACCACATATATTAAATATTCACAAGTTGACATGTTGAAGCACACTCCACAGGTTCACAGGTTGTAAAATCAACATTGAGCATAAATAGTTGACAGCATACTTCACAAGTTCAAGTTCACAAATTCTAGCATAAGTTCTAACACATCTAAGCCAACATAAAATCACCAACCCTTACAGAGGTTCTCATATGTTACCACAAGTTCACGTGAGAGCATCCATTACACATCATATTGTTACAAAAGCAACAGATCACTTGATCAAAGTAAGATCACATCAACTTCAAAGACTAAGTCTCCTCTTCCTGCAAGTGCCCATTGCAGGACTTGCAGGATTGTTCTTCTTGCTTCTTGTGCCTATTGCAGGACTATCAATTGGAAGCACAAGCTTCTTTGCATTATCTTTTGCTACCCTTCCCTTCATCCCAACCTGTTTCTTGCCTCTCACCTTTTTTCAACAGATGGAGCAACAATTATTTGCTCACTTGACACATGAGAATCATTTGAAATGGGATCTGGTTAGAGCCAGTTGCTGACCTGCATGTATGAATGTAGTTGGCACTAAGAATCAGATATAGTAATTGAAGAAAAAAAAGGCAGCACTAAGAATCAGATACAGTAATCTAGATGAAAATAGAGACCTTACTGATGTTTCAAAACCAGATGCACCTTCTCCTTTTTCTTTTTCTTAGTTGGAGGTTCCAAGCTGGTTGACTGAGGTGCGGGTTGCTATAGGCGAATCTCCAATTGATGAAGTTTTGATCTTGGAGCAGATGGCCACAAGTGTCTTGATCTCCTCTTCTTTCAAGGATGACTGCTTCCAAGCGCAGGCAGGAGTTGGCGACGTAGTCTGGTCCGTCTTCCCATACTTAGGCGCCGGCAACCGCGGCTCCTTCTTCTTATCAGACTTTTTCTTCTCTCCCTCTATGGCAGGCTTGACAACAGCAGCTTTCCTCCCCATCCTAGATGTCGCGAGCTTCTTTATCGCACACGCTCGGGGCTGAGTGGTGGGGGACGACGATGCTAGCGCTCGAAGATCGGGCAGCAGCGATGCTAGGGCTACATTATAGAAGTTGGAAAAGCAGATAGCAAAGGTAAAATGGAAGGGATTATTTCTTCCGTTATTTATAACCGCGGCGTAGTAACAGCAGCGTGAATACAAGGATTTTGGTTTAACGGATCCTCCGGATTTCGGGCATCTGATTAGCAGTTACCTCTATTTTTTGAAGAGATAAAATTTCCATTTAGAGATGGTCACGTTAACCAGAGATTGACCCTTATACCCACCAAACTAGTCGGATAAAGGCTCAAGGACTATGTGCCATGTGCCCATCGACAAAAAGTTTTTTCTCTAGATTTTTAAGGGAAAAGTGATGCAATTCTTCGATTCAACCTAAGACTTGGAGGCTACTCCATATGAAGTGCGACTTTCATCACACTTTCATATAAAGGTTGAAGATACAAGAATGAGTTAAATGAGGATTGAGCATGTTCTAGCCGCATGGCAATTTTTGGATCCCTTTGAAGATTCAACCTGATGAAGAGTACCAAGAATTAGTGAGTGAAGTCTGCAAAAGTACTCGGAACTGCTACATTTGACGAAAAAGTACTCGAGGGCTTGTTGTAAGGTTTGGACAGTCCTAAATATAGGGTTGTACATCGAGTCGTATTTGACATAGAGATTATGATGTAGGACGATGTAGTCTACGTGGCAAGACATGAACTAGTTGATGATTAGGAAAACTACTTGTAGCAATAAGAGTAGAACTCGTCTAGTCGAATCCGACTAGTATTCTTGTAACCAACCGACCTGTAGCTCTGCCCCCGACAATATAAGGAGAGGCAGGGATCCCTCTAAAATAATTCAATCCAACCAACACACAGGACGTAGGGTATTACCAATCTGAACCTGTCTAAATCATGTGTCTGCGTTTACCTTCGAGTTTCTGATCTCGATGAGCCCTACTAACCAAAACACTACCTCGGACACCTCCTTCGGTAGCTTGCCGGATCTTAACACCGACACTTAGTGCATAGTTTTATTGCACTGTTACCGATTAAGAACCTGGTAACCGAATCTAATGATTTCATGAGATGAAACTCCTCTCTCATAAAACTCCACATTCTCTCTCCTTATAATGACTGTGTCAAATCAATAAAATTATTGATGTGTTACAGAATTTAATGCTCATGAAACTCCCACGAAAATCAACTATTGAGATTGGCTTTATTAACATCCAACAAAATACTTAATTGTTATGAGTACTACTGGTGATTGAGTGAAAATAATTACTAGATCTAATAAGAACCACGCTCCTCATGAATAGAGTGAATAGAGTGAGGTAATAATGAGTCGAACAAAATGGAAAGGAGGCAAAAAGTGAGAAAATAGCCATTCGGATTGAGCACTCTTAATACTGGCTGGGTGTTATCGGCTGGATGGATCGTCTTCCTCGTTTGGTTTCCTGCCGTCGCTTTCCTTCTCAGTCCAAAAAAGCAGCACAGGTCAGCCCCTCCCCTCCCTCGCCGTGCGGCTGCGGCGCCCTTGCAGCACTTTTTTTTTTCTTTTCTTTCGGCTTTCCTTCCTCCGCTCTGCATCCACATCCTAGTGCTACCTGCCTGTCCAGGATTCGATTCGTTCTCTCTTCCTGACCAGTCTGATCCAATTTCCAGAAGAGGTGGCCGAGATCTCCTTCCTTCGAGAAAGCTCAGTTTGGTGGTGGTGAAAAGATTGGACTTTGATTCCATCTCGTGCGGATTGGAGCGAGCCACGGTTCCTCGCGGTAAAAGATCTCTGCTTTCAGCGCTCGGTTCGGGGCGGAATTCGATCCAAGCACCCGCCGCTACTGCCTGCCTAGTGTAGTTGGTTGTTGACAGGATTCCCTTCAATTGGAGTTGGTTCGTTCCATTTCGGTGCTACAGAATAAGGAAGGAGTCAACTTCGTGGGTGGAGTTGAAAAGGGCAGGCTTCATCTCCACCAGTCAGCTCTGTGGGCGATGGCGACGTAGAAGGAAGGTGGTTGACAAGCAGCCAGGGCAGGTAGAGGAAGGCAAGCACGGAGATGGCGGAGGCCATGGATGGAAGCACCTGGGAGGACATGATGAGGAGGATCCTCCCCCCGGGCACTCCCATCCCTGAGGCGCCGCCCAACCTCGACTACTCCATCGCCCTCGAGTACGACGGCCCGCCGGTGCCCTACGACCTTCCCAGGGTAGACCCCGTCGAGATCCCTGCAATCCCCACGGCGGAGCCAGTGTCCGGCCCCCAGGTGCCTGGAGGGCTCCCCGTGGCGCCCGTCGTTGAGCCCATCCGCCTCCCTGTCTCCAGGATCGCCCGCTGTGCAGATCCGGTGTCCATGCAGGTTGGTGGCAGCTCTGAGTCAGTCCTGCACAATGAGGAGTTCGACGACGACGACGACGACTCCCGCACACAGTCGCACGGTTCAGCGCAGAGCTCACCGGGGCCGCAGAATAGGCCTGAGATGCAGGAGGGCAGGAGAGCGCCCGTGGTCACCTTTGGCTTCACGCCCAACAGCAAATACGAGAGCAAGGAGTTTGAGGAGATGTCTGAGCAGTACGTGGCCGTCACAAAGAAGGAGAAGAGGAGAAGGGCATGCTATCGCTGTGGGAAGAGGAAATGGGAGAGCAAGGAGTCGTGCATTGTTTGCGACGCAAGGTACTGCAGCTATTGTGTGCTTAGGATGATGGGATCGATGCCAGAAGGCCGCAAGTGCGTCACCTGCATCGGCCAGCCAATCGATGAGTCCAAGAGGGCGAAGCTAGGGAAGAACTCCAGGACACTTTCGCGGTTGCTCAGCCCGTTGGAAGTAAGGCAAATCTTGAAAGCTGAGAAGGAGTGCCAAGCAAATCAGCTGCGGCCTGAGCAGCTTATTGTGAACGGTTGCCCATTGAGGCCAGAAGAGCTGACAGACCTGCTAAGTTGCTCTCGGCCTCCTCAGAAGCTAAAGCCCGGAAAGTATTGGTATGACAAGGAGTCAGGCTTATGGGGAAAGGTAAATCTATTAAGAACAAAGCTTGTGTATTCCTGTTTCCTAAAAAAAACTTGTGGATAAATTTATCTTGGTTTCTGCTAATGAAACTGCCTTTTTCTGATAGGAAGGAGAAAAACCAGACAGGATTATTAGCTCTAACCTCAATTTTACTGGGAAGCTTCAAGCCAATGCTAGTAATGGCAACACCCAGGTTTTTATTAATGGGAGGGAGATAACAAAGATTGAGCTGAAAATTCTGAAGGTAACCGTCTTGCCAATTATTTTGCTTTTACAAAATAGAATCCTATATTGCTTTTGGCCAAGCAGGCTTTACTCTTCTAGAGCTGCTTTTCTATGGTTCCTGGTGGTTATCATGAGGGAGGCTAGCTGTTGAGTCCCTTTGGCCTAACCTCATTCATAAGGGGTATTCTTTTTTTTTAGCAATTGGACAATACCTGGCAACTACATTTACTTTCTATTTTTGGTCCAAAGTTATCAATTTATCATTGCATTTGCATGTAGTCTGTTTGAATTTCACCAACTATAAGTGTTCCTTTGTCCTACTAAGTTCTCATTATTGTTTTAACTGCCCATCTATTAATGACTGTTAATAATAGGTCATCCTAAACCATTTAAGCCAAATAATGATATCTTATCCAATATATAATCAATGTTAGTTTTATACTTTAGTGAATTATAGCACCGTGTGATGTGAGCCATGTTGTCGTTTCTAGCAAAAACTTTCTCACCTATTCATCCTGTTAATTTGAGTTCCAGTACATTAGTTGACTTGAAATATGTTTTTTCTGCCTTTTTTAAATACTCAAATTATGTGCTCCACTCTTTGAATAGTGACCACTGCGAATTAAAAAGAATCAGATTCGTCCAATTTTATATGTTGATCGTTAAGACTTCTGGTGTAAGCGGATCATTATGGAATTTGATATATGCATAATAATGACTTAAAACTGTTGTCCTTTTTTTGGGTTTTCCAGTTTCCTGCACATTAGGAAACTTTCCTAAATGCAACAGTTTTGCCGTTCTGGGTATCAAGATATTAATTCATCAAACGGAAGTTCCCTTTTGCATTCAGGATTAGCATATTGTAGCCAGCAGCCTAGTACGTCATGTTTCTGTCTTTTAGCTTGAAACTGAGACCTTCAGTTCACAGACAAGATCCAAGAGTCCTTATACCTACAAAGACACAAGGGTGCACTGTAAAAGAGATTATTCATTTGTCTCATCACTTGCACTGTGCTTGCAGGTTGCAAATGTTCAGTGTCCCCGTGATACTCATTTTTGGGTCTATGATGATGGTCGTTATGAGGAGGAAGGACAAAACAATATCAAAGGGAAAATATGGGAGTCTGTATGTATCTTGGTTAAAAGGAATGTGTAACACTGTTATTGCTTAGAAAGCTTAAGTCGGGTATGCTTATTGCTGATGATCTTTCTTTTCCTACCATGGCCAGGCTCTGACGCGTTTTGCATGTGCATTGTTTTCACTGCCGGTGCCTCCTGGGAATTCAAATGGAACCAGAGATGAAGTTCCCTATTCAGCAAGAACTGTCCCTGATTATTTGGACCAAAAAAGGATCCAAAAACTTCTTCTTCTTGGACCGCCTGGTGCTGGTACAAGCACTATTTTTAAGCAGGTATGATCTGATTCCATTTCTTGATGCCTTTGGCTCTATCACAATTGTTGCCATGTAACTCTCTGTAACTGGCCCTGCATGAGAGATTGCGCTAGCACTTTCACATAATCATAAGTATAAATCCTTTAAGCAGAAAACTTCACATCCGTGGTCTTCAAACTTTTTTTTTTTTTTTTGCGGAGTCGTGGTCTTCAAACTTTGTATCCTGCATTTGTTCTTGTTTGTTTCATGCTG
Organism: Setaria italica; assembly: GCF_000263155.2. Lineage (NCBI taxonomy): Eukaryota > Viridiplantae > Streptophyta > Magnoliopsida > Poales > Poaceae > Setaria > Setaria italica. Next base: position 186,192 of record NC_028450.1, on the reverse strand, counting down.
ATCTTCTTTTAATGTGTCTTAGGCTAAGTACTTGTACGGGACTAGGTTCACCCAAGAAGAGCTTGAAGGTATCAAACTAATGATCCAAAGCAATATGTTCAAGTATCTTGGGATTTTGCTAGAGGGCCGCGAGCGCTTCGAGGAAGAGGCTTTGTCTAGATTGAATTGCACAACTTCAGAGGGTGATGAGACTCAGCATGGTAATATGGTCAAGTCATTTGATCTTTGCTTTTTTTAACCAGATGCGGACACAATATTACTGAGTTTTTTTTTTCTGGATGCAGATGACAGCAAAGCCAACGGTTCAAATTCTTGTGTATACTCCATAAATGCAAGGCTGAAGAAATTCTCAGATTGGCTTTTGGATATCATAGCAATGGGTGATCTAGATGCATTCTTCCCTGCCGCAACACGTGAATATGCTCCGTTTGTTGACGAGATGTGGAAGGATCCCGCCATACAAGCAACATTCAAAAGAAAGGAAGAGCTGCATTTTCTCCCTGATGTGGCTGAGCACTTCTTGAGCAGGGTATAAACCTTGATTTTTTTAAATTAATATATCTCTAGCCTTGATCAACCTAGTTTTTATTGTGCAGAGCTGAATCCCTTTTTTTTCAAAATTTTGAATGACTTTTTGGACTATTCTTGGCATACTGTTGCAGGCCATTGAGGTATCAAGCAATGAGTATGAACCTTCCGAGAAAGATGTAATCTTTGCTGAAGGAGTAACACAAGGAAATGGACTGGCCTTCATTGAGTTCACGCTTGATGATCGCAGCCCTATGTCTGAACCTTATATTGACAACCCTGAGGCACATTCCCAGCCTCTGACTAAGTAATCTCTTAACTTCATTCTTGCTGGTGTGAAGAAGAGCATTTGAATCATGTGCCAAATGCCTAAATCATGTATTCTTTTTCTTCATCAGATATCAGCTAATCAGAGTTAGTGCAAAGGGCATGAATGATGGCTGCAAATGGGTGGAAATGTTTGAAGATGTCCGCATGGTGATATTCTGCATAGCACTCAGTGATTATGACCAATTGGGTCCCCCTGTAAATGGCAGCGGTCGGCCTCTTGTGAACAAGATGATGCAAAGCAAAGAGTTATTCGAGGCTACAATTCGGTATGCTAGTCTTTTCCATCTGAATTTTTTTTTGCCCTTTTCTAGGACAGAATAAACAAATATGGATAGAAATAGTAATTGCCCACTATCCTGTGGGAAGCAGATGTTTGATATCTTGTCAGGTCAGCAGAGTTATGAATTGTAATATTTGAATTTCTGTTTGAGCAGGCAACCGTGCTTTTGTGACACCCCATTTGTTCTGGTTCTGAACAAGTATGACCTTTTCGAGGAGAAGATCAACCGTGCCCCCCTCTCAAGCTGTGAGTGGTTCAATGACTTCTGCCCAGTTCGGACGCACCACAACAACCAGTCGCTGGCTCACCAGGCATACTACTACATCGCTATGAAGTTCAAGGACATGTACTTTGCGCACACGAACAGGAAGCTTTTCGTGTGGCAGGCTCGGGCGCGTGATCGTCAAACAGTGGACGAAGCGTTCAAGTACATACGGGAGGTTCTCAAGTGGGAAGAGGAGAAGGACGAGAACTACTACCAGGAGGAATCATTCTACAGCACCACTGAGATGAGCTCATCTCCGTTCATCAGAGCGGAATGAGACGATTTGAGCTGGTACATACAGGGATCATCATTAACGGTGTATATTAATTAATTGAATTGAATTGATTCTGCTACAGCTTATTCCGATCATAGCTGCTTGTGTATGTTGTTGGTATTGCTGCATTGTATTTATTATTATTTACTTACTAATTTTCCCCAGCCAGAAGAAAAATGTGTTTCCATACAAACTGCATATGCTTCCATCAGTAGTCAGATGATAGTTTATCAGCTTGGCGAATGAATTCTGCATTCGTCACCACCACATACCGAGGTCCTCAAAAAGACTCTAGAGCCACCATCTGTTCTGGCAACAATTACATGAAGTCCCCTTTTTTCAACATAGTATATATCATTAACGCGACGCATACCAACTACCAACTGCACGCAAGATTCATTGTTCAAACATCGATAGATCACCCGTAGCAGATTTGCTGCCGCTTTAACGCTATAATAACACCAAAATGAAATTCCTCCTCCAAAGTAACGTGCCATGCCGCAGGAAGGGTAGTGGAAGCTCATCTCCAGAATTTTTCTAGAACCCAAAACCTGAACACAAAACCGACGCAAATTATCAAGTCGATTCAGACTACTTAATAGGTAACCAACCGTTAGCACCACAATGTCCTCTTGTCCCCCATATTTACCTGAACCACCACCCATTGGATTTGCAGCAGGTGCTTGTTCGGGCACCTGGATGTCAACCACAACAGCATCGGAAGTGATGAAAGTTTTTGCAACCGAGGCAGCATGCTCCAAGCAACACCTCACAACCTGATTATGCAAAACCAATTTCCCATATGAGCTAACAGGAAAATAGGAATTTGGGGCTGCAACGAAAGCAATAGGAAATTACCTTGGTGGGATCAATAATACCAGCAGCCATCAAATCCTCGTAGTTCCCTGTAGCTGCATTATAACCATACCTAAAGTTCTTATTGGCAAGTACCTGAACGCCAGACATGTTAAACTTGCTTTACACACAAGCTGCAAACTGCTAAGTTATACAGGACAAAATTTTGAGTGCAAACCTTCTCGATAACCACACTGCCATTAACACCCGCATTCTTCGCAATCAATTTAAGTGGATAGCTCAAGGACTTCCTTACAATTTCAGCTCCAACCTTGGAAAGAAAAAAAGAAAGAAACAAAAAGGACAAAAGGTTCATCATAGATGGTATGGTATACAAAAGAGCACCTTAACGGAAAGTAACATGAATAACAATTAAATTTTGGGACCTACCTTCTGTTCATCATTGTCAAGGGTTTCAATAATAGCATCAACTTTTGATGCAAGCCTTAAAAGGGTGCAGCCACCACCAACAACAATACCTTCCTCAACTGCTGCCTGCCATAAAAAAAATTGTCAACTAACAAGTACTGATTACAAATAGGATTTCATGTAAAGGTGTGATCAACACGGAGAAGGAAACAAAATTGATTTAAGCAACAAGAATTAGCATTTACCTTTGTAGCATTAAGGGCATCTTCAACCCTTAGTTTCTTTTCCTTGAGCTCAGTTTCTGTCTGAGCTCCCACCTACAAAGCAAGACATATCATTTGGTAAAGGTTCTCTTACGATAATTAATAAGCATCCTAATACACTAAGCACCCTAGTGCCATTGCTGCTCCAACTGCTACCTACAGTTCATTATCAGGGTTACCTGAATAACAGCAACACCACCGGACAGTTTAGCAATCCTCTCGTTGAGCTTTTCTTTCTCATATTCCTGATCAGTAGCCTGAAAATATTGGTTTTGGAAAAACTTAAGAATTTCCACCCAATCAAAAGTGACTACCGTAGAAATGCAAGGCAAGTGAATGCAACTATGTCTGGGAGAATCAGGGCTGCCAACAGCAACTTGAAAAACAGAACAGAACCACAACAAAAGAGAAAATAAAGATGCTTGACAAATAGCAGGTCAACACATAATTTAAAATTTTCCAGAATGCAAACCTCAATCTGGTTCTTGATTTGCATCACCCTTTTGTTGACTTCCTCCTGTGTAGTACCATCTCCAACTATTGTAGTTGAATCCTTAGTTACTACAACCTTGGCGGCCGTTCCTAAGACCTCTTTGTCTGCCTTGTCTAAGGACAAACCCACTTCATCTCTGATGACAGTACCTGTACGGAGGATGGCCAATGTATATGATAAGCAGGCACAAAAAGACATCAGATCATAACTGAAGATAAAATATACCTCCAGTGAGAGTAGCAATGTCATCCAGGTATTGACTCTTGCGCTCTCCAAAACCAGGGGCCTTGATAGCAGCAATCTTCAATGCACCTCTAAGCCTATTAACCACAAGGGTTGCAAGAGCTTCCTGCTCAATATCCTCTGCGACTATTAGAATTGGATATCCACCTCTAATAGCGTCCTCCAGAATAGTGATAAGATCTCTTGCATTGTTAATTTTCTTGTCCACAAGGAGCAGCTGGTAATAGAATTAAAATCAGCGTAAGACTAACAAAGTCATGAAGACTGCTATTACTAGATAATAGTTACTACACAATTTTCATCAGATGAGTTCATGGGCATCAAACCTTGCAATTCTCGTACTCCACTGTCATTTTTTCACTGTCAGTCACAAAGTAGGGAGAAATATAACCACGATCAAACTGCATTCCCTCAACAACATAGAGGTTATTTTCAGCACTCTTCCCTTCTTCAAGGGTGACCACCCCCTGCCGTCCAACCTTGGCCATAGCCTCAGCTATAATATTCCCAATTTCGTAGTTATTTCCAGCACTTACTGCAGCAACATCAGCAAGCTCACTATCCTCAACCTGCAGCCTCAAACGTGAATCCGGCATGTTCAGATTCCAAACAGGTAATGTTCTTGACAGTTGAAATGAGTAAGACATGGACGGGAATTTACACTCCCAACTATAACTGACTGTAGAAAGTATCAAAACAATAAGTTTGCAGCACTTGTGCGCACACCATGCAATAACTACTCCGAGAGAAGTTTTTTTTTGTGTGCTGTGGGTGGGTTGGGGGGGGGGGGGGGCTATACAATGCATACAACATGTAGCTGAAAGGAAACCAAACTAGATGTGCTGGCGCAGCATATTTTACTGTGAATCATGGTCGCCTCGCACCAAAGTCCATTGATATGGCTTATGCACATATTCTACCAATGCATAAATTTACAATGGGCAAGCCATGTTTGACTTGAAGTCCACATTGAAAAAGGTTTATATAACAATAGATATTGTATGTATGGTAATCACAGTCAGCCAACCATCCGGTCTGTAGCTTGTAGCTGGTACAGTGTGCAAGGTCATTAGGTATCTAGATGCAAGATGTGATTCAATTGTAGTAACGTGATTGATCAGGGGTAAATAAAAAAAGAACAGCACTAAGTTCCAGAACATAATACAATGATAATAGGAAATTACCTCCTTGGACATCTTTTGGAGTTCATTGACTAGTGCTTTGGCTGTTTTCTCAATACCACGGGTGATCTGCACTGGATTAGCACCAGCAGCTACAATCTGGGAAAGTAACGACATTTTTCACTATAGCTTTCATGAGTGTGCAAAACAGCTAGTATGACATAAGCACCGAGACATGAGGTTTTGAGTTGATGTACCTTTACACCCTCAGTAATCATCCCTTGAGCAAGGACGACTGAAGTGGTTGTCCCATCACCGGCCAAATCATTTGTTTTAGCAGCAGCTTGGCGGACCAATTTAGCTCCAATATTCTCAACAGGGTCTTCCAGCTCAACCTGGCCGAAAAAGTTGGTGGGCATGATAAGTTGAAGAGTGAACAAACGATGGTAATAAATCTGTAATGTGAGAGAGGCACACCTCCTTTGCGACAGTGACACCATCATTGACGATTTTAGGTGAGCCATACTTGCTCTCCAGGACTACATTTCGTCCTTTTGGTCCAAGAGTAACCCCGACGAGATCTGCAAGCTTATTGACGCCATTCTGAGAAAGAAAACCGTGTCAGCTGAAAAGAAGAAGAAAAAAAGTGATGAGATGAATAGCAGCAGCAGAGGTGTGATTATGTTAGTCAACTGAGTGACCTGAAGTTTCCTGATGGCGGAGCCGTCCTTGTTGAAGTGGATCTCCTTTGCTGCATTCACCGTGAAACGGCACTTCCTCTGGTGCCTCATTTTCATTTTCCGTGGGATGGAAACAACTGGTGGCGAAGGGAGGGGGGGAAGGTGCTTGTTGGTGGCAAAGGCAGCAGGTGCTGGCTTGTTGAGGCCACATGTCCCGAATGGCGAAGCCATTTTGAGTACCTGTTGCAGGGATGAAATTTGGATGAGCAGTAACAGAGCAGAGCAGGTTAAAAAGATTTGAAATTTTTAATATCTGTTGTGAGTTGAAATTTTTTTAGATTAAGACTAGCACAAGTCAGTCTCTGGTAGAAAGACCCAATGTCCTAGTAGAGTATATAAATAAATAAAATCACAAGCGATGCGCAGAATAGGAGGGTTGGGAGATTGGGATTGAAAACCACAAACAGAATTCACTAGTTAGAAGAACCAGGTTGGTGGATGCATCTGATTATTATCTTTCCCTAAAGAAAAACTATGGGTATTGGGCGATGAATCGACAACACAACAAGAGTGGAGATGGGTCGATTCATCATACGCACGTACCTGGCTGCTGCAAACGCGATTGATTGCTTGCTGGAGTCGTTGAATCACGCACAAGGGCAGAGCAGGGCAGGGGATCGCTTGATTTGGTGTCCGCCGGCTATCTATCTACTATGTATCTAGGGTTTCAAGATGGCGGCGGACGGATCGGGCTACCTGTTTTGTAGCAATTGAAAGAAAGTAATTAGCAGTAAAGAAGATGCAACCACCTAGACCCAACCAGCAAAGAGAGAGAAAGAGGCACAGGCACGTGGGGCCGACCGGGCCCACCCCTTTGATCGGCGTTGACTGACTGGTGGAACTGGAATGGAAGCATCCAGAAGGAGGAGGAAATGCCTTCCTTGAAGAGGCGGCAAAGCAAAACCAATTAAAGGAGGGAAAGGTGTTTGTTGTCTTTGCTTGTCGACAAATCAGCTAGAATCAATCCATTATCGCTCACAAATCATCCAAAACTAAGTAATAAAGCAGCGGATTAGATCGAAGAAAAGCAAGACGCCTCCTAAGGAAGAAGAGCAAGACGCCTCCTAAAGACATACAGAAACCACCAGTAGGCAGCAGGCACATCTTGAAAGAAGAATCACATATCCGACACGAAAGAAAAGAAAACACCCAGCTATCGACAAATCTATATCTATATAGCTACAAAAATAAATTCGAGTAAAAACGTCGTACGTCGTTTGCCGACCCCCCCCTCCCCCGTTTTTCTACCGCTCCATTTTTTTTCTTCCCTTGTCTACCTCCCACGTCCCCGTTCCAAACCCTACACCATATCGTGCCGCCGCCCTATCTCGTCGCCGCCCCTCTTCCCTCCCCTGCGCCAAGCCGCCGCCGTGCGCTGCCCCTTCCCTGCGGCAAGCACGCCTCCCACCCCCGGCCTCCCCTCCACGCCGGCGCGCTGGTAGACGGACGCCTCTAGCTACTTATGTGCCGGCCGCGCCACCGCCAAGCTCGCCCTTACGACGTCGTCGAGCTTACCGAAAACGGTAACCTCTTCCGCCCATCTGCACATCTCCATGACAATCCGTTTTTATGCATCCTTATTGAGGCGGATCTGGTGGTTCGATTGCATAGAGGAGGATAATGATTAGTGGATTTGCTTGATTGGCAACATAGTCCATCATTTATTCTCCTATTCTCCATTATCGGTATTGTGAAATTGCTTGACAGATGGCTGGTCACTTGTTTTTTTGAGTGATTCCAATGGTAATTATATCAAACCAGACCTAGATAGAATATAGTATGAGATGATGTTGCAGTCTGAGTCATCTGATTCTTGCAGTCCAATTCTAGGAGTTTTAGGTAGTGGCATGTGAATATTATCAATACTTCTGCTTCAGTTAACATATGCAACTTATGGGCACTCACATAGCAGGTTATTTTTCTGTTGTTTTAACTAACATGGCATGAGGTGATGTTTTTGGCTGTTTAATTTATATAATCTTTAAGTTTTGATTGGTACACTCAAACTTCATTATTGAGATTGGTCGACTGTTAGTATTGTGAAATTGCTCGACAGATGGGATATTGCTTGCATTAAAAGATTAGCTTCAGGATATTGCTTCGATTGTAGGGGATGATAAAGGTATGACTTTTCTCCTTGTTTTTTAGTCATTCATGCTTATTCTCTAGCAATGGTTAATTACAACACTGCAGGACTACTAGCTAGTGTATTTATCTAGGTTCTGATATAAAGCATATAACATTGGATCTTGGATAATATGCTGGCTATTTTGTGACTGGCCGGAAGCCCAGTGGTTGCTTTGCTATGCTACCTGCTTCTGCAACTCTCTTCTTTTCTGAGCTCATTCTTACACTTTAGCCTGCAGTCGAGTATATATGTTAGCTATTGAGCTGTTTGCTTTGCTTAATCAAATGCTATATTGCACCATGTTTTCAAATTTGTTCCCATAGTTATTTAGCTTAACCTCTATCTCTGAAATCAGGTACCTGATAGGATGAGTTTGACTGTGCATTCAGGGTCAACACTACCCACTATCCAGGGAGCAGTCCTCACCTGGAGGGTCCAGGGGTGAGGCCGATAGGGGGTATATTTGCAACCTTTCATGGAGTGTGAACAATTTAGCGCTTGCTAACCTGTTCAACAAGCAAGGGGAGGTCCTGGAAGCTAGGTTCATCTATGACAGGGAGAGTGGGAGGTCAAGGGGATTTAATCCTGTCACATATTCCTCTGATGAGGTGCTTGAGGATGCGATATCAAATCTTGATGGCTCTATGAGTTCTCAATCTCATTTGTTCTAACTGTTTTTTTCACACTCGTGTCTTTTAAGATTGATTTCTCACATTGCCAGAAATCCATTCATCTACTTGTATGCATTTTTTTTTGTGAGGTGCAAAGCTCCTGCTGGTTAGAGTTCTACGCATGTGTTTTCTTTGATGAAGCCGTACTGTATTCACGAAATAACTGAAGGGCTGCATGCTATGCTGTTGGCAGTATATCATGTTACGCCGGTAAGTGCACTCTGACCACTAAACTCCAGTGTCCAATTCCTTCCACTTGTCTCAGAACTGCAGCGTGAATTTTTTGCGCAATCACTGATATGATTCGATTGGTCCCACACCTTTGGATTTTCAAGGATAGAAAGAAGGAACAATCTGAATCTGTTATCCGAAAAATTCTCATTTTGACGTCTGAATCATCTTATGGTGGAAAAGGTATTGCAAGATGGTCATTTCTCTGCTTATCTTGTTCCAGTCTATGCTCGTAGCTGAAGTAAGAAATTGGACTGAATTTAACTTGCTTCATATTGTACTGGCTCTAAGTAAAAAAGGTTTGGTTGTTTAACTCAGTCTATCAGATAGGTTATCCTTGGCATATTGGGTGGTAAACATTTGTCCTGGTGGAGGTAATGCCAGGGAAGCTAATCCCAGTGCTCTGCTCAAATAGCTCAAGGAAAGCTGATCCCACTGCTTATAATCCTCTATTTCCATTTGGGTGTTATAAAACCTGTTTTGTGTCATTATGTCTTAATATAGTGCCCATCCAATACATGTTGCTCTGGGTTACCCACATCTTGGTTATTTCATTTATTGGCATAGCAGTCATTTGATAAATTGGATCAATAATTTTTAGAACTCATCTGGAAATAGTTGTGATCCACACGGTGGCAGAGGTGATGGAGAGGGTCACTGGCGAGGTCGCCGACGCATTCCCTATCAATGAAAATCTCAAGGAGGCTGCCAAAGCCTCGAAGATTAAGGCGGTCACCGATGTGATGGAGGAAGATGCTGAGAAAGCCAAGGCTCTGATCCAGAAGGTTAGTTTAATTTCGCAGTACGTTAGGCTTCGATTGCGTACAGCAGCCTGCTGATGTTGCTATTACTTAAAGCTCATGGTACAGCCTTGCGAGTTATTACCACCTGCTGTTCTTTGCCGTCAGTAGTTGGAGATACGTGCTGATCTGTAGGTTGTAGTCTGCCTAGCAACTTGTGATAGTGACTTGCACCTTGCACAGTTTAAGCACCGGGTTTTTACAGTTCAAAATAGAAAAAGGAAATGAGGCGTTGGGTTATGACTCGTGAAGGAAGTGGAAGATACAATAAGCTCATTTTGTTATTGCATTTTACTATTGCCCTGAAAAATCAGTCCTTTCTTAGGTAGAGATAGCATCACATTTAGGTTGAAACATAGCGTCATATTTAATTAGTCACTCTGAAATATAAATTAGCATGATAAGTAGCTAGGTGTGAGATCATAATTTTATTGAAACCATTGATATTATTTGATCATTGATATTATTTGATCATGTAGGTAAGAAAATGAATTGCTATTTCCTTTTATAAATAAAAAAGTTCTAGGTCTTGCATGAAAACTAAAATAAGTATATAATCTGTTTTGTGCCATCCAATTACCAATATCGGTAGCATATTGTACTTGTTCATTGATAGGTTTTAATGAAGGCCTGTAGTAATATGATGAGGCCTTGTATCCTAACCTGTGATTTTATATTGACATCATTTTCTTTTCCTTGAACTGTTGCATTATTGACTGGTTGGATGGATGGTCAGTTGCCAGTGTGAGGGATGGTGGTCGTGCTGATGGAGACGATGACGGGAAGTGGCAGCAAAGGAGGTTGCCGCTAGCTGCTAGCAGCACGCCAGCATGGAGCTTGCTCTGCCAGCATCTGGGTGGTGGAAGTAGGATGATAGTTGTGCGACAGAAAGATTACGTGAAACTGGCAATGGAAAGAATCTGTTACCAAGTGTTCAAGTGTTCAAATAGCTAGGTAGGCATTCTATTTTTTGACAATTATTTGTACTTCTGTTTAAACAAAGTGAATGCTTCTATTATACATGTTACAAAAAATTATACAATGAAAATTAACGTTTATGGAAAGGATTTGTTTCGCCCGTACCAACGCACGGGCATGATCCTAGTTACCATTGTCAAAACCAAAACTCTGGGCTTCATCTTCTCTTCTGCACAATAATTTCAGTAACTACAGGTCAACCACACTATCACCATCACTAGTAATCTGCTATCTTGATAACCAGATTTGATACTGAAGGAAGGCAATAAATTTGAACATCAATTCGTTTTCTTGGACAAATCCTCCTCCGAGGAAGCATTGTTGTTGTTGCCGCTGTCGTCATTCTCAGCTGCTGTGCTGTCCAGGTCAGGAACCACTGCCGTGGCCGGTTCCACGTGTGCCAGCCGAGCTGCACCGATCACCTGCTCCGGGAGCTCCTCGTACGTGTTGGCCTAAATATACAATAGATCATCACTCCTTTGCTCAGCAGGTAAGAAATTAAAGAGGTAAGTAATTAAAGAGTTTCTAACTAGTACCTGTATTAGGAAGGCCATGTCAACTACTAATGTTGTGACCACACCAAAGACAAGGCCCAGAACTCCATTTGCTACCGCCGAAGATCCAATGTCAACGTCCACCTGATAAAAAAAACACCATCAATATAGAGTAGATGAAAATGAGACAAGAAAAGGTTCCAATTACTACCTCCAGGTATCCAGGACCGCGAACATAGCTACAATCTACAGCTTTTCCCAACAAACAAGGGGTGCTTCCGACACTCTGCCGCACTATCCAAGAGCCCTGAACAACTTATTTTCATTATTATGCTGTTATCAAATATGAATCACCGGGAATAAATATTCTCTGGGACCGAGAGTTACTACCAGACCTTGGGAACGGAAGGTATAAGCTTCAGTCTGCTATTGCGGAACTCATCATCGCCGTCAAAGAAACGCTGGAGTAACGATCCCTTCTTCAAGGAACTCGCTACAAAATACATGACCAAGCTGTACTGGGTCGATCCAGGAATCTACAGTGCAACATGACAGTATCAAACTTCACACCAAATTTGCTTCAAATACATCAATAATAAATGAGATATATATTCCCTACAATTTACCTGTATGTTTACAACAAATGTATGCATCCCTTTCTCAGCAGCAACCTAATTAACAAAGTGCCAAAAGTAAAGTACTCCACATTGTATATATTGGACCTATTTCGATGAGGCCGTGTAACTAATAGTGGACAAGAAACCACAAATGTCTTTCACATTCAAAAGGATTGCTTACCTGAGCAACACAACCTTTCTGCCTGGCAACGTTATCCATACGCTTTGTGTCCTTAAACCAATCGATGGCTGCGAGCTCCATCAAATAACTCGCTGCAGGTATCTGTGACTTGGATGATACCAGAGTGTTAATGTTCTTTATGCTATCTCTCCTTTTTTTTTTAGAAAAAGAAACCCGGTTCTGGACACCATCTAGAATGCATGCTTCAATCAAAAGCAATAAAGCAAAAGCTGGAAGATTTAGACCTTTGATTTGTCCTGTGGGAAGTTCTTGCTACGAACTTTAAAGATCTTGCTATCGGGTACTGTCCAACAGTTGCGGCTTTTCTCATCAGCATCACGGTGAAGAATCCCGGAAAAGCAAGATAAATCAATTTTTTCTGGAGGATCATCTGCAGTAATGATTACACTGTCACAGTTATGGCATGTCCTGGGGAACTTCATAGCAGATATGACAATACAAGCATGTAGAGCAACATGGGGAACCATACCTGTGCGCTTAGCATCACTGTCAGATTTGTTCGGATCTTCCTGTACATTGGTTTTGATCAAGGTTTAGTATGATGATAGAAAACATTTGTAAGCTTGTAGGGTTTGCTTCAGGGTGAATTGCCACTCTATTGAGTGTTACATACTGAATTATCCCAACTTATACTAAGTAAAGCAATCATAGAAGTTTGCTTGTAGTGGGGTCTAGTAGAGTAAACACCTCTAGATCAGCTTCAGGAACTTGATACTCATCATCCTCATCCGACTCTTCGTCAATCATTCCCATGCTTCTATTACCAGCTTGCCCTTGGTCTACTGGTTTAGTCTTGGAGTCTGCATCTTGAAACTTGTGAGTTTTTGGCCCTGAATCCGCATCAACCATGGTTTCCATTACAGGAATCCTTGGGGTTATATGGATTTCATCTGTTTGGGAAAAATATTCGCGCAATCCTGGAAGTTGGTGAAGAACATAAGAGACAAATGAATCGGTGGTAAAACAGCATTATGTTGTTAATTTGACAAATTAAGTTTCTAATTTTCCTTTTAAGATGGATTGGTCACTGTTGTTTGTATTAAAAAATAGCAGTATTTTCAATACCTGCAACACAGTTTAGTATCTGCAGCAAGGAATGATACTGAAAGGAGAGAGAATAGTTCAGGAACCATCCCTTCAGGTCAATCTGCATAAGGTGTTGAACCTGAGTACGGGGTCTTCCGTTGCGACACTTGAGGGGAGAAATCTTGAAACCCCCACCTGTACTAGCAGAAATTCAGTAAAAAGAAACGGAGGACCAGAAGTTGACATTTTTGTTCTTCTTATATTTGGAGTGCCTCGTACTCTAAGGTAGATGAAGGTTTAATATGTGCCAATGGAAAATTACTTTCAATGAAAGCCCTCACGAATCCTCGCTGCCGACCACAGTTCGGATGTTCTATGGATCGGAACAGCACAACTGCATCGTACACACACTATCAAACAGAAGGGATTGCAGACATTAAAGGCAATAGGAAAAATGAAGAATCAAAAAAATACCGTAGCTTCCGTCATCATTACGGCGCCAATACCGAGCATAACAAAGATCCCGAGGCCAAACTAACCTGCATAGTTAATGTGGATCGAAGATCCATTGGCAACAATCAGAAGAAAAGGCAAATGGTAAGGACTTGTCGATCTGTCAGAACTTACATTGGGCACCAGTGCAGCTGCAACCTATGATATAGTATGGCGGTGTGACCATCAACCTCTTCAACTAAACTACCATGACGAAAGCTACAGTCCCACCTGTAATGGAAAATAAACATTAAGAGATCAATGCTACTAGGACGGAAAACAGGAAGTTAGAAAGCCATATGCTTACTCATATCTTGTTACATCCATGCTCATCACCAGACCAAAAATGGCTTCACATGTAGCATCCACTACACCAACAGCCCTCATAGCTCGGCTGCAGCTTCGTGCCTATATAGCACATCAAAGTATTATGTTGTCATATGTTTCAGGTCTTTAGACACTTGTACAGACCAACAAAAAAAAAACAACATAGCAGTTGGAACCTACAAGATAATCAACTTCCAGAAGTTCTTCAAAGATGCGCAGCCCTGCCAATACCAAAACAGTGAGCAAATTCAAATTTAATCCTATGAGGAAGGAGAGGAATGCAGACTTGCCATTTTGGCATCTAAGTAGTCGCCAATTCTTCTTGGAGTGAACTTGATTGGGATCGTTCTGATTGGACGCACCAATATCAGGCTCTTTGGTCCAGTCATGTATTGAATCAGGGGGACCTAGCAGCAGAAATGGCATGGTGAATTTGTGGCTAAAACGTGCAAAAGTGGAAATAAATGTTGCTTAAGATCAGTAATCCACTTCACTTGTGATAGTTAATGCAACTGTTTACCGTTCCCTATAGTTGTCCTACGAGTCAAAGTAGGCCGTTCCTCGTCATCTTCAGCTCTACAATTGCAATAAATATTCTCTAGCTAATTCAGCAAAAGATCTAGCAGAGGATAACCTGACAGATGGAATGCTACTTACGCGCTGTCATGATCTGAAAACGAAAACTGCCCTCCAAATTCCATGTCAAAGTCCATTGAAGCGAAGGCCTTACGGTTTTTAGCTGTCATAGAGTCCTGCTGCTGCAAGAATGAAGAAAAATGGTAAGACTACATTCCAACTCTCTTGTATCTTGACATGTTTGGAGCGATTGTGGTGTGGCGTATTTGTAAAAACTGGCTGAAGCACGGACTTAATTACCACACCTGATCAATGATGAGTTCTATCTTCTTTTTCCATGCCATTGCATCCTCGATATCATACGCGCCCATCTGTGAATCAAATATATTGGTGATGTGAGGCCAGAACAGATAGGGAGAAATGCAGCAAAGTTCGTTGAATGGTTGCTCTACATATACTGGATTCTATGACGAACCGTTATTTGGTGCTCCTTTTCTTTCTTGTTATAAATGCACAGGACATAAATCATCTGAAATTAAGGGGGGGGGGGGGGGGAATATGAAAGAGGGATGAGAATTTTCAGATTGTGATCAAGCAAAGAAAGAAAAAAATTAAAGGAGCAAATAAACTCACTCACTTGGCCATGATGTGTTTTGAGCCCTCTATCTTCCACCCCTACAATTCCCGTCTATTAGCAGCGACTTGAGCGGAACCTGGATGCACATATACACTCACACCATATGTTGCATCATTCGTTAATTAATGTTGTCGATCTATCGGACACCAGCCATTAATTAGAAATATGAGGAAGATTCAAAGTCGACTATGATTGTGTAGAGGTCCAATGAGTGTATACATACCATGTTGTCCTTTGGTTTCTTCTTGTAGTAGGCGAGGAGCTTGCTGTCGAGCACGAAGTAGCGCGTGTGGAAGAAGGACCTGCCTATCTTCCTGCGGCCGTAGCGCACCATCCAGCCCTCGTGGCGCACGGCGGCGGCGGCGGCCTCCCTGACGACGGCGGCCATGCTGTTGGACGCCGCCTGCTTGTTGGGATTGGGCGCCTCGATGATCTTGGTGGCGGCCTCCCGGAGGGAGACGGTGGCGGCGGCCTTGGGGAGCTCGCCGCTTCTGGCCTCCCGCCTCGACGCCGACGAGCCGAGCATGTTGGGCATGCGCGATCTACTGTGTTGCGATTGGGACTGCGACTGCGATGGATCAAGTGATCTTCAACAACAGGAACGATTAATCTGATCTCTAGCTAATCCATCGAGGAGGAGGAATGCGAATGCATGATTGGATGGATGGTACGGGGTGGCGATAGATACGGGAGGGGAGGATTGGAGGAGGAGAAGCAACCCGGCATGCATGGGCAAAGGAGGGTGGCGGGGCGAGAGGCGCGCGCGCATGCTCCGCCGCCATGCTCTCCTCCCCCATCCTATTTTCTTCATCTCTCTGGCGCTGCTCCCCGCCCGACCACCTATACTTTGCTGATAAAAAGGAAGTAATATTTTCCTATGCTTGTGCACGTACTGCGAGTCTGCGATGCCATGCATGCTGGCTGTCACATAGGCTAGTGGTATCTCATACTACCGAGCGTGTTATCGAAATATGAACGACCATGCATGCATGACAGTATTTGCTTGCCATATGCATATAATTAAGTACACGGAACTTAACTTGCTAGCTTGTCCCCTTTTTTCTTCTTACTAGCTTCTTTTCCTTTTTCTTGGACAACACATATGTATACTACTGAGTATACTATCGGCACAGCCACAGGCGAGCCTCGCGCCAACAGAACTGGAGCAGCAGCAAGAGAGGTCAGAGAGAAGAGAAAGAGGAACCGGCACAGTGGAAGAGGATCGGAGGAAAATGATGTCACGTCCGGTTTTAATAGCAAAACTAGATAAATAAAGTATATGTACATCAGGATCAAATTTCACACATACAACGTGCAACGACTTAATGCAAAGAGAATATTAAATTTATTACGTGACCGAAAGTCTTTAATTCGAATAGCAAAATGAGCCTTTATTCTAGCAGTGGAACTCCAATGATGACGATGACTCCACAGGCAGTTGACTGGTGGGACACGTACGCTTAGAACTCCTCAAAGTCTTCAGGAACCTCCTCAAAGTAGACTTGGTTTGAGCAATAGTTTTAGCAAAGATGACTACACTTATGGTTGGTACTCAGCAAGCATGAGGAATGTGTAGTGTAAGGCTATGCAAGGATAGGCTATGGTTTAACAGCATTTCAGCAATTTTAATTGGTTGGTTAAATTTTATTAGTAATTACTAAGCATAAGTTTATACCACCCACATTAAGCATGAATATAAATAAATAGAACAGAAATAAATAACAACAATTTAATTCAACTTCCGACATATTAATCATGTGAGGGTCCAGGCCGCTCTTGACCGTGAGCTTACACTCCACAGATGTTGAACACTTTCACCACAAGTCGCGTAAAAGTTCAAAAGAACTTTAGATCCAACCATGCTGTGCCGACAAAGCACTTATCACACTATCGAGGTATGACTGCATAGTGACGCTACGAGACCTTTACAAATATTCCCTAGTAAGAAGTAGCCCGCTAAGGCTTCCGGATTAGTAGCAAAGCATAAACCTCTCTCAAGACTGTGAAGCTACCATAGAGTAGATCAGTCTAAGGGTTGGGTTATACCCTATCTGCCGCCGCCCCTCTTGCCCTTTCGGTAAGACCGCTTCAAACTAGAGTCTCTAATTAATTAGCCAAGACCAGAGCCATGTAGTTCTTGTGGTTGTACTGTTTCCTGGGTTGTTTCCTGGGTGGTCGCTCCATGTTCCAATTAAGTATGATGATTTTGTATTAATGGAAGTTATAGCATAAATAAAATAAGTTTAATCATTGGTTCACCATACCCAATTAGAACAACTAACAAAAACTACCCAACATGATATAAACTCATGTTGATCGAGGTACAGGGGTAAAACTAGGCGTTTGCCTTAAATAGAACCCATCATGTTTATAAATATAAAGTGCATAGCATATATGTATTGAACATAAAAATAAAGATTGCATAGGATCAAATTGTGATCAAGGACGTGACTTGCCTTCCTGAACATGCTCTTGCTGCTCAAAGTCTTCAAAGCCTTGCGCTTCGAATCCCTCGAACTGTGATCCTTCTATGCGCATCAAATAAGTACATACAAGCAAACAAAGGACTAAAATAATACACCAAATAGTAGCAACAGAGAAAACAGAATCATGAAACTAATCTATGCATTAACACGAACTCGTAGGCGCAAGAATCACTTAAACGGATTTAAAACGCTAAAGATATGAGCTAAACAAGGTTCAGGAGCTTAACTGCGAGAAAACTAAGCTTCTAGTGGGCTAAACTTAAAGAAACCAAGAGCTAAGATCTAATTAAACATATAAATAGAAGGTCTAATGCGTAAAAGAATGGGGGGCGGGATTTTATAAAAGAGCAGGGGTCTAAACAGAATAAAAAGACCTAATTACTTTTGAACTGCGGTAGGACTAGACGCAGAAACTAGAAAAGGCAGGGGCTCTTAAGCAAAGGCGGCGCGGCTGACCAAGATTGACCCGGGTTGACCATATCTGACTTCGGTCAGATTAGATCGGAGTCGCTAGGCTCAGATCGGACGGCTGCGGCAGGCTGGGAAGAAAGCGGGTGGTGCGAGGGCGGTGGAGACGGCGGTGGAGCAGGGTTAGTTCACCAGAATCAGCCCATATTCGAGCGTCCGACCACCAGAAGCGATGTGATCTAGGCCCTAGAGGTTTTCTAAGGAGCTAAGGAGCCTGCAAATGCATCTAGGGTGTCAAGGATCTCGATTGTGCGGCGAGGGTGAGGTGTGGCTCAGCGGTGAAACAGCGACTCCGGCGAGCTCGTGCACACGAAAGAAGGCATGGGAGTGCACGGGATCCTCACGGGTGGCTTCCTTACCACGACGCGAAGCTCCGGGCGATGATCTTGTCGACAGAAAGGCGGCGGCGTAAGAGATCGAGAGCGGCGGGCGCGAGCTAGGGTTGTGGGCGTGCAGTGGCGGCGCTGAAGCTTGGGTGCGGGGTTTAGGGTTTGGTGATGGGGCTTTGGAGGCGGCAGGTTTTATTGGGCTAGGGGTCGGCCTTGGCGTGTGGGCCAAGCCTCGCAGGTAGATACGGGAGTGGCAGGGACTCGAGCTCAAGTTCGGCTCGGGTGTGGCGCGGCGGAAGGGATGACAGGTGGGGACTACCCACCAACGAGCAGCGGCGGAGGCTGGCGCTAGAGCGGGCTGGTGCGGAGGAAGCGGGCCGCTGCTGAGTAGGCCTGCTAGCTGGTGAGCGAGCCGGGTCGACAGCCCAACGCTGCTGCTAGGCGTTGGCTTGCTGCTGCTGCTGCGGGTCAAGGTGAAAGAAGGAGCGGGCCAAAAGGAGGATAAAAGAGAAAGAAAGAAGAAAGGGTTTTCTATTATTTTAAAAGGGATTCAAACGATAATTCAAACATGAGTTAAAACACAAATTCGAACTCAACACTCAAAGAGAAATGCACCAGCATGAATGCAACAATGAAAGCCTATAATTCATTAACTTATTTTAGAAAAGATTTAAATACCTAATAAATTAGATGTACCCTTAGAAAATCCTTGTCTTTAAACACAAGCAATTAAATTCTAGAAAAGTCTAACAAATTTTATTAAGTTGCAAAAGTTTGAAAATTAGGGTGGAGAGGAAGGAGAAGATGACAGGTGGGCTTTTACCCCTTCTCCAAAGAGAAAATGGTTAGTTTATTTAGCGATGTGTGTTGCAGACTAAAATGCGCACGATGCGGTGGAGACCGGAGGAGGCGGGGGGCCGGAGGCGGCGGGGCCGGCCGGAGGATGCGGGGGGCCGGAGGCGGCGCGGCCGGCCGGAGGAGGCGGGCTCGGGCGGAGGTGGCAGGCGTGTGGGAGGCGGAGGAGAGAGGAAGTGCGGGAGGGATAAGGCACGAAGGCGGAGGAGAAAGGAAAGGGGGCAGGGGTGGAATTTATGGTCCAGGTTTACTTTTAGCTCCTTTTAGGGCCTCTTTGGGGGCTAAAATTTAGCTCCAAAATTTTAGCTATTTGTCACTTTTAGCCCCCCTGTTTGGATCCCAAGAGCTAAATTTTAGGTTAAAAATGCAGAGCTAAAATTTAGGGGGTGTTTGGCAGGGAGGGGCTAAATTTTAGCCCCTGTCACATCGGATGTTTGGACACTAATTAGGAGTATTAAACATAGTCTAATTACAAAACTAATTGCACAACCCCTAGGCTAAATCGCGAGAC
>NC_028450.1:136530-166503 GCF_000263155.2 Setaria italica | reverse complement strand
CGATAGGAGGATACGATCGCCACCGCCAAGACTAACTCCGACAACTCGTAACCATTGGAAACCGTTGCATTGCCGCGCAAACTTTTTTGGGATCCTCTCGCCGTTGAGGCCAGGGCACAGTGGTATCCCGATTTAGCCTATGGGTTCTGCTATTTAGTTTTTTTAATTAGCTCATATTTAGTCCTCCTAATTAGCATCTGAACGTGTGATGTGACAGGGCTAAAGTTTAGCCCCTGACATCCAAACGCCCCCTTAGCCCTTGGATCCAAACAGGTCCTAAGTCAACTTTCAGGACGTGTGCCGCACAAAACCACGTTTTTCAGACAAATTTCCCTTCTAAACATGGTACCACCGTACCATACATAGTGTAAGAGGCCGAAAATTGAATTTGGGCTTCACTAAATCAAATCAAGAAGACATTTCCGGTGGGCTGTGCAAGATAGATAGATAGATGAGCCCAATGAGCCCAGCCCAAGAAAAGCAAGCTGAGTTGGAGGCGGAGCGGAAGGCAAACCCTCCCCGCTGCCGCGCCGCCCCGCCGCCTCCTTTCCTCTTCTACCTCCGTTCCGTCCGGCTTCTCCCGCTCGCTGCTCCCCCAGACACCGCCGCGTACGAGCCCCAGCACCTCCCCTTCGAGGATGAGCCGCAGCCTCGGGATCCCGGTGAAGCTGCTTCACGAGGCGGCGGGCCACGTCGTCACGGTCGAGCTCAAGACCGGCGAGGTCTACCGCGGCGCCATGGTCGAGTGCGAGGACAACTGGAACTGCCAGCTCGACAACATCACCTTCACGGCAAAGGTTCCTTCCTTAGCTATCAACTTCACTAAGCTCTCCCTTCCCCATGCCTGATCTAACCCTGAATAATTGATGGATTCCAGGACGGCAAGGTGTCGCAGCTGGAGCACGTCTTCATCAGGGGGAGCAGGGTCAGGTTCATGATCATACCCGACATGCTCAAGAACGCCCCCATGTTCAAGCGCCTCGAGGCCAGGATTAGGGTCAGCTTCCCTCATCCCTGTCTATAGCAGCACTTACTCTCCTTTTTTCCTCATCTTGCCGTATTACAGTAAAAAATAGCAAGTTATTGATTGATTGCTAACCAACGCTCATCTTCCTGCAGGGTAAAGGCTCAGCTGTTGGTGTTGGCCGTGGCCGCGCGGTCGCCATGCGTGCTCGGGTAATCACCTCTTGCTTTCCAACCACAAGCTTCACTTGTTAATCTGGAAGATTTTGATTCCTTCAGTAGCTGAATAAATTTCAAATGCACGAGGTTCATAGCTACTGCGAATAATCCTCAGCTGCTATAGCTTAATCCAGTCCAAAATACATGCTGCAATATCGATAGATCCTAGTCCCTGTTGGGACTGAGGGGATTGGGATCCAAATTCTTAAGATTTAGTACGAATTTTAACTAGAATGCAGAAAATCCTACTGCAGTCTTTCCTATCTAGACAGATCTTTGATGGCTTTCCTCAAGCCCCATTCCGTTGTAATGCCACAATGTTCACATGTCAGAACTCACAACATTGGGCGGCCTATAATTTTTTTAATTTTTTATTTGACTCACTCTTTGCATTAGCATTACACCAAAGCCTGCAGCTTGAGATATGTTTTTGCTAGAAAGTCAATTGCGCCTGCACACAAGAATTTCCACATCCTGTTATTGCAGCCATGTTAATTTCAGGATGTTTCTACATTTCATCTCCAATTACTGTCCAATGCCCTCCTTGCTAGTTACATATCCGTTTGTCTCAAGATGGGCAGTAGTCTTCAATTTGTACTTTCTCCGAGCTTTTGGATTTATACTAGAAAAGAATAAATTCCATTCAAAGTCACCCTTTTATTTGCATCATTTGATCTCAAAATCTTCCTCTCCAGAAGTAAAATGCGAGAGTATATAATGATGCACTGTGAAATTTAGAACTACTCTTTTTTTAGAACAATTCTACTACATCACAATGTTATACCTACCTAAGTTTGCACAAGAGAGAATATAAACTGTTCCAACTTACATCTTACACTCCCAAGTCATACACCACATTTCCTATGTTTCTCCGTACCAGTTGACACCCAATTATATGGGAATTTGAAGTATCTTGAGAGTGTAGTGTAGGCTTTAGAAGTTGGAACTGGAACATTAAAACGTGCAAACCATCTGCAGTGAAATTATGTGTGTACCTTTGATATATGCATGCACACATTTCGATCTATGTGTTGTGTTATTATTTGTACTTTGTAACCTTTTGCCTATCACTTGGTGTAGGCTGCTGCTGGTCGTGGTGGTGGTCCTGTAGGACGGGGTGGCGCACCCCCTGTGAGGAGGTAGATTTGTCTGAAAGTTGATGGTGCACACTGTTGTGTTTGCACCTTAGTTATGAAATTGCTTGTAAGGTAGCTTATGTGTAATCTCTACAGGACGATGGTTTGTGTTTACTGAGAGAATGGGTGAATGACTCTGGTACCTTTGACCCGTGGTGTATTGCTCTATTCTCTTGACTTGGGTGATGAGAAGACTTCAAATAGTAGGGATGCAGGTTTTGTTTTCACTGCGTCATTCCCAGCTGCCCCCTGCGTGAGAATGGCCCAGACGTTGGTATGAACTCACGAGGGCTTGTTTGGATGCAGCCCTGAGAAAGCTGCCTGAGCTAGGCAACAGCATCTGACCCAGTTGCTCAGAATCGGACTCCTGAGATTGCTGCCTTCGCCAGACAGCAGCTCTCTCAGGGTCTGAACCAAACAAACCCTGTTCTCAGGCAGCAGCAGCAGCCTAGCTCCCCTTTTAAGCCAGGGAACACTACTATTCCCTAAGCTGTGAGGGAGGCATAGCGGTCGACTGAGATCAATTGAAATTACAATGGAGCCAAGAACAATGTGTGTTAAACTACTGGATTGAATTACTAAGAATCACATGAACAGGTTTGTCTCGAAAGCATAATCTTTGCTTTATGGTTTATTAGTTAAAAGATTTCTAACATGGTAGCCATCTTTTACATTCTATTGCTGAGGCACGCCGGCGAGTGCAAAAGTGGGCCCACATGTCAGTGCTTCCAACGCACGCTGCTGCTGCAGCTTCATCAGCTTTGCTATTCCCAGATGAAAAAAAAAACTATGATTACCCAGATGGCCAAATCAGATGTTAAAACACGTATCCCAAGATATGATACCGGTACAAATGCACAAGAATACAGTGCAATAACAAAGTACCCAGGACACTTGCAGCAGAGTACGTATCCGACAACAATCACTCAAAACACCAGACTACATGCATAGTACGTGCCAACTCCTGGACACCAAGCAGCGCAATGATGATGCGCATACAATTCTAGAATAACCACACAACCTGATGTAACTTGTCCGTCTTTGTTTTCTGAAAGTAACTTGTCCGCCTTCTCAAACTGCATCCTCTTCGCAGTGCACCTGCTTGCTTTCCCTCTAGCTGTCTGAGCTCAAGGAAGTCTCGCCAGGTGAGTCGCTCTCGTCTTGCATGCGCTTCATCTCATACGCCCATTCTAATCCAGAGCAGTAGTGGAGGGGAGGATTGAACCTGTGGTCATTCATCTCAGGAGGCAGGAATGCGCCATTCTCAATCAGGAATCTCACCGCTTTCTTGTTCCTTTCCTTGGCAGCAATGTGTAGAGGGGTCCCTGGGTTCAACCAAGAAAAGAGAAGTAAGCATATTGTTATTCAGTAAGCATGTTACAATAAACTTTCACACACTACCGCAAGAGAAGTAGGAGCATAGAATTCAATGAAGAAATGGTGTCTTCCATACAAGACTCTTGCCACGGTATCTTTTTTTACTTTTAAGGTTTAGTTCAGGTTTCTAAGCAGATGCATTACAGCAGCAAGCCAGACAATATGTGCTGGAAAGTATGTGCATGAAATTGCATCAACTCCAGCAAAAACACGATGAGTGACAGCAGAAAATAGCATACTAAAAACTCTACTCCCTAACAGAGCAGGCAGTGAGTCAATTGGAAGCGCGAACTTACAGCCGCAGGCTCCTTTTGTTCGAGCATCAA
Organism: Setaria italica; assembly: GCF_000263155.2. Classification (NCBI taxonomy): domain Eukaryota; kingdom Viridiplantae; phylum Streptophyta; class Magnoliopsida; order Poales; family Poaceae; genus Setaria; species Setaria italica. Next base: position 162,482 of record NC_028450.1, on the reverse strand, counting down.
TATTTGCACCACGCTCCAGCAGTTCATCCATGATTTTAACATGCCCGCCCTGAGCAGCCAGATGGAGTGCTGTAGCACCAGGAGATTTAGGTCCCCATGCAGGTGCATTGACATCCATCCCCTCATCCAGGAGACGTCGGACCTAGGCATCATTTTACAAAAACAGTTAGCACTAGGTAACAACAGGAAATGAGAGGAATACAAAGAGAACATCAAAAGTTAACAGATAGCCTAGGATAAAGGTTGGCAAAACACTTAGGACCTAAGTCTGAGAATCAGACCGATCAGCAGGTGACACAGGAAGGCATGCATTGTGCAAAATTTTGACACAAATAATTGCCAACAAAACCAACTCTAGAAGTTGTTTGTCTGCATTCATGGATTGAGACTAACTTGTTAGCTTGAGGGCAACAAAAGAAATCCTTGTTACCTTGACTGGCACACAATTTTATCCTTTTTGGTGTTTCTGTGCGATGTGCAAGCATGATTTACGTTAGCCAATGCATGCTGAATCTGTATGTGCTAGGCTGCCCACATGTGTAACTGATTACAGCCTATTTGTCATGTATCACGCTTCGAGTCAGACACTTGCTTTCCTTTTGGAATGATAAAGCAATACAACAGCAGGAGAATCCCAATGTTTTTTTGGCAGAAAGCAAGAAGTAGCAACAGCCATGGGCATTCTAGTTTGGTATTATATAGCATTGCATGTAACGAATGACAAGGGGAGATTGGATCTGTACCTCCTTGAGGTCTCCCTTGCGAGCGGCAACATGGAGCTGATTCCAGCCACGGTCATCAGCGGCGGGGCAGCTCCGGGGGCGGCTCATGCTGAGCGACCTGCGCACCTGCAGCACCATGCTAGTCTTGTAGGGCTGGCTCTCAGATCCAAACCGATGGAGCAAGGAAGCGGACGGGAGGAAGGATGGTTGCGGCTTCGCGAGCGAGGAAGCAGCCGGGATCGAATTTACCAGCAGCAGCAGCAGCAATCGGGAGAGAGATCGGAAGCGGAGGAGAGGATTCGAGGAGAGGATTAGCGGGAGGAGGAAGCGAGGGAGTAGTTGCCCATGCCGAAAGGAGCGAAGGGATTCAAGCCGGGGCCGAGCGCGCGGAGGTTCTTGTGGAGCATCGGCGAGGAGGACGACGGCGGTGGCGATGGGCGGCGGCGGGCGTGAACCATAGTATGTCGGCGCGCGGCGGGTGTGGTAGATTGGCTCCCCCAATCGAATCCAAATTCGATCGCGAAGCAGATTCAGAGGACGACGAGGATGGGAGGTTTGGGGATCATAGCTTAGCAAAACCTAGCCGGCCGATGGGGAGGAGGCGATGTCGAGGAGCAAGCAAACCCTAGAAATCGGAATCGAATTCTCCTCCCCCCTCTCTCTCTCTCTCTCTTCTTCCTCCTGCTTCGACACGGAACCAATCCACTTCCACTGCTAATACTTATGGACGGAATTGCCCCAGACTGACACGACCAGGCAGGCAGGATAGTGGGATAGCTGTTGGGCCCATGAAACGCACGAGAGCTAGCTAGCCCATGGGCTCAATTCAGTAGTAAAGGCCCATTTAGACCTCATTCCGCCCACGGTAGCGGGGGGGCCGGGCGATCACTCAAAAACCCTCTCTCCTCCACCTTCTTTCTGCTCGCCTCTCCCCCCGCCGCCATGGCCGCCGCCGCAGCACGCTCCCGCGCCGCCGCGGCGTGGGCCCGACTCCTCTCCCTGCGGTCGCACCACCACGCGGGCTCCACCACACTTCCCCGCCACCACCACCTAGGCTCGCGGATAGCGCCCCCGCGCCGCCACCTGGCCTTCTCCGCCTCCGCGGGGGGCGCCAGGCCTCAGATCCAGAGCGAGCGGGCCGTCCACGAGCTGCTCGCCGAGGTCGAGCGCGAGCGCCAGCGGGAGCGCCAGGACCGCCGCGCCAGGGACGGCGACCAGGAGGGAAAGCCAGAGGAGGAGGAGGAGGAAGAGGAGGACTACCTGGGCGTCAAGCCGCTCATCGAGAAGCTCGAGCGCCGCAAGGCCAAGGAGGCCGCCGCCGCCGACGAAGGCTACTGGGAGCCCACCGACTCCGACAGCGACGAGGACGACGAGCGCTACACGCCCGACGCCATCAAGCGCCGCGTCGACGAGTTCGAGCGCAAGTGCAAGCGACACGGGGAGCTCCTGCGATCATTCGCGGAGGCCGGTAATCATCCTATCCCTACCATTTCCACCATGCCAGCTTTTGTCACATTCCGATCTTCTACCCCTTTCCATCATGCAACCTGACAGAGACCCTCGACGAGGCTCACAAATGGATGACCAAAATCGACAAGTTCGAGGAGCGCCACCTCAAGCTGCCACTCGAGTACAGGGTCATCGGCGACATGATGAACCGCCTCAAGGACGCCACCGGCAAAGAGCGCTTCGTTCTCCTCCAGAAGCTCAACAGAGCGGTTAGGATCATGGAGTGCAAGGAGGCCTTCGACCCCAGTAACCCTGCAAACTTTGGGCTCATTCAGCACCAGCAGGTTGGCTCTCCAGAGGATCTGGTGCTCAATGCAGGCTTTGACAAGGAGAAGCAGATGATCCAGGGGGAGCAACTTGAGGATGACGACGACGAGGAATTCAATGAAGCAAAGGAGAGGGATGACATGCTCATAGAGAAACTCAATGCTATCGAGAAGAAGATTGAGGACAAGTTGGCAGAGTTGGATCACACCTTCGGTAAGAAAGGCAGAGTTTTGGAGGAGGAAATCAAGGATTTGGTGGAGGAGCGCAATTCCCTCTCCGAGAAAAAGAGGAGGCCTATGTACAGAAAAGTAAGTGAAAGCATCAGTTGGAAATGGTTCAATTGGCCTAGCAATCTTTTGCCCCTGGGTGTGTCTTCCACCGTTAGTCTTTCATGTTGCCTTATGTATACTAACTGACAGATATGACCATGATACACTTGACAGGGTTTTGACATCAAAGTTATCGATGTTAACAGGACATGCAAGGTCACAAAGGTCCGTTTTCTTTGCTTCAGTGGTTTCAACTGCTACTTATAGCCTTTTCACCAATGCCGCTGGCTAATTTTACATTTTGTGTACCAGGGAGGCCAAATAGCAAAATTCACAGCATTATTGGCCACTGGAAACTACCATGGTGTTGTAGGCTTCGCAAAAGCTAAAGGGCCAACAGCCAAGATTGCAATACAGAGGGTATGCACGATTTGCCTTTCCAAACAAATTACTGAACTTATCTATGGCCCTATGGCTAATTTGAATGCTGCATCTTCATTTTGTCTGCTTTATTTCTTATTGTATTCTGCTTGATGCGTGATGAGGTTATGGTGTATACAGGATTCTGTTCCTATTAAGACAAATTTGGTTAGCCAGTATTGACTTCTAAAATATAATCATAAATAAAGAATCCTTGGCCTTGGAAATAACTGATTAATTATAATTTCTCTCATATGCTTTAGTTCACAGACTGCTTTCATGCTTCATTTGGAGTTAGATGAGTCAACTGAGGCATCTAGGTCTTACCTTACAGGAGTTCTCTTTTGTTTTCATCAGGCATATGAGAAATGCTTCCAGAATCTCCACTACATGGAGCGATATGAGGATCACACAATTGCTCATGCTATCCAGGCCAAATATGAGAAAACAAAGGTGAACACACGGAAATAATAAGCCACTCTTGTATTTACCAATCGTGTTGTGGTAACTTTGATGAACCTGATGGCTGCTTGTGTATCTTAAGATATACCTCTGGCCCGGACCAATGAGGAGTGGAATGTCTGCTGCTGGTAGGACTGTTGAAACTGTGCTGTACTTGGCTGGTTTCAGCAATGTCAAGTCAAAGGTGTGTTTCTTCTATCAAAAAGCGTATCATTCCATTTGCATTTGGAAGAACTGACTTTTATTGTTTATAAAACTTTCAGATTATTGGATCAAGGAACCCACTTAATGTGATTAAAGCTCTCTTCATAGCTTTGAATGCTGTATGTGCCCATTTGTTTCTCAAAATTTACCTACCCATTCCAATATTCTCATTCTCGACACCTTATCTGATTTTGCCATCAACTTGTTTGCAGATTGAGACTCCAAAGGATGTCCAGCAGAAGTTTGGGCGGACTGTGGTTGAGTCTTACTTATTGTAACCTTGTTATTTGTTTGGAGGAGGTGAGGCCAAGCAGAGCCGCCTCTGTAGGCTTTGGCGTGGGAAGACCAAGGAGGCAATGCCAGGTCCGGCCATGAGAGACCTCCTTTATTTGTTTTGGCGATTCTGTGAGCAAGCAGTAAGGCCCAGCACACGTGTGATGGGAGGGAGGGAGCTTGTTGATTGAAGTGGTAAAAGATCAGTGGCAACAGTAAGCAGATAAACAGACGGTATTTCCCTGGTCCTATCTGTGTTTAGAACTGAATGAAGTTGGGGACACATTTGAGGGTTGTTGTATAAATGAAGATCAAAATTGCCTCCTGCCGTCGTCTTGTTTTTGTTAGCATATAGTTTGTTGTCACTGCATACTGCTGCGGGTGGATGACAAATCAGTCAATTGAAGACTAATTTCAAATTTTAGTGTAGGATAATAAGTCATCTTTCTCATATGTGGAACATTCATTAGCTTGGTGTTGGCCTCCCTGCAGCATGCTGCATTTTCTTGTTTGGTGTCAGATAGGGGAGGGAAACCTACAGTAACTGGTTGGTTGTGTGATTTAATCACCGTACGTTTTTATTAGCACTGCATGGAAACATACAGTTGGGGAATCATATCCCGTGACAATGATAATACAAGTACAGAATAGCAAGAGCAACAAGGCAGTACTAGCTTATTTCATTTTATTTTGGTAGCGAGGACAACAAGTGGAGCCTTGGATGCTTGAGCTGCTGGTTGGTGAGGCTAGGCTAGGCTAGGCCGTGCGTGGTGGGTGGTGGACGGGGAAGCCATGGTCGATCCAGGCGAGGTAGCCGCCGCCCATGTTCTTGACGTTCTTGAATCCCTGCATATATTGTTTGCAGGCACGGTGGTCAGCATATGTTTATATTTTATATATGCATATATAAACATATATAGGTATAATATGGTAATAATACGTACTGCTGCTTGGAGATCAAGGCATGCTAGCTCCGATCTCTTGCCGCTTTGGCACCCCTGCAGTGCAGATTGCTTATTTGGATAACATTGCAGGAAATGAATGAAATAGATAGCACGAATCTTCTTGGCCAAAAAACAAAAACAAAAAACAGCGCACCACTAGGACGTGCTCGTCTTTGGTGAAGAGCGAGGCCACCTGCTCCAGAAAGTGAGCATTCTTCTCGCGGCCTCCCTGCGGGGTGGTGAACATGTAGGGCACGTTCAGGGACCTGTCCAGCTCCACCAGATGCCCCAGCCTGCTGAGCTCCTCCTCCGTCCTCACGTCCAGGTAGCGGTGGCCGCCGGCCGGCGCCATCAGCTCCCTCGCCGCCGTCACGTCCACCGTCACCACCGACGGCTCATCAGACCTGCAACCAACCATGAAGAATTCAATCCATCCATCCGCAGCTCTGGGTATGGAAACAGCAGCCATCCTTGCTGCTGGGTGTTTACATATGTACATACCTGCCGCAGGTCTCCGGCGCCATGATCGATCAACAAGCTGAGCTTCCTCTGCCTCTGGCCTGCGGCTCTCCGCTGCCCCTGCCCCTGCTCACTACTAGTCAGTGTAGTACTCCACCGTCCGGACAGGAGGATGCTTTGGCTAGTTATAGCTTGTCCCATCCAATCCATCCACCAATATGATACATGGTGCCCACCGCACCACTTTTGGTTAGGTTTCCGATTGTTGGCACAACATTTAATAATAATGATCCGGCAAACTTCTTTGCGTGCTCCAATAAATGAATTACAAGTAGTAAAATTATGTGACAAGACAACTCTTTATATCATGTAGGAGCGACCAGTTGCATCGTGGGACCATTCTTAGTGAAGGAATTAGGATTCGACCTGTACCTGTTCCAATCGCCTTACAATTACGCAAACCTTTTTTTTAGATAGAGAGAGAAATAAAGGGGAGGGCCCCATTTCTTCATCTCTATATCAAGCACCCGCCGCGTGGCTTATTATATGCTTCACTAATGGCTCCAATTTCATCTTTCGTTGTTCGTTTTCATGTTTCAAAATTGATATATGGACATGCTTTCCAAACTAATTAAACTTGCTTAACGGTACCGAAATGGTTCCATGCATGGCTCGAGGGTTGCCAAACATGAAAGAAACTCTAGGTTTAATTTTCACGGTCTTAAAAGATGTGAGACAAGGAATAAAAGAGTTTTTGTAGTAGCTAGGGATGAAACAATAATCAAGTGATATATACAGTTATAACTGCTCGTTGTAAGATGGATCATATCGGAGAAGTTTGAAATTCATTGTATTTCCTTCAATGTTCACCTAAACGCTAAACGGTAGTCGTTCGGTCACCTCTCGAGTAGCGAGTAGGACGTGCCCACAGCGTGTACACACGGACTACACGTTTGAAAGATTGCAATAAAATTCATACTTATGCAAATGAAAAATTAGAAATTTTGATATTTCATCATCCAAATATAAAAAGTTAGAAAGCTTAAAAGTCAATTTGACTAAAGATCTAATCATAGGTTGGGTGTTACTAGTTGAAGGTTCTCAAATAAAATAATAAAGAGAGAATTTCCTATTTGACACTCATATAATGAGTGGTTCCTTTCTTGACCCTTAAAATTTTTTTCCTTCCTTATTTGACACTGACTTAAACTTTGGTTCCTCATTTGACACTCCCGTTCGTTCTGTCAGTTAACTTGGGTGAATAGTAACCCTATTTTACTAAAGAAACCACGTCCAAATCACCTCTAAAATTCATGAAATTTTTTATAGTTATATAAAAGATAGAGATGAACTCATATTATAGTTATAAATTATAAATTACTTCATCATGTTGTAGTGATATTGAGTATTTTTACATCATTTTTTGAAAGTATTTTTATGCACTAAAAATTCACATATTCTTTAAAAGTAGTGTATTTTGATGAATTTTAGTTTTAAGATTTAAAATGATATATGTGTGTGTTTTTGTGTAAAATAAGTTCATCTCTATCTTTTATATCACTAAAAAAAATTCATGAATTTTAGAGGTGATTTGAATGTCGTTTTGTTTAGTAAAATAGGGTGGAAGTATTAACGGGTTACTGTTCACCCGAGTTAACTGACGGAATGACCGGGAGTGTCAAATGAGGAACCCAAGTTAGTGTCAAATAAGGAAGGAAAAAATTTTGAAGGCCAAGAAAGGAACCACTCATTATATGAGTGTCAAATAGGGAATTCTCTTGATAACAAATGCCATATTGATTCACAATTAGTTGTAGTTCATACTTTCCTATCGCCTAAACGTTGTTTTAAAACGGTCTACTCGCCGTGTAAAACTGTGTAATCACCATTTCATGTACACCATTTAAGTCGTGTAGGACTTTTTTTACCGTGTAAACGGTTGAACTGTGTGATCACTATTTAGGCCCTAAACTGCACGGTAGGCCATCAAGTAACATTTACACGGCGTGTAGGCGAACACTGATTTCATTATTGCATTCCTCTTTAATTTAGTGCATATACATACCGATCGATGATGGTCTATGGTGGTAGCTAGCAATCAAGAGGAAATAATTAGATAGAATATATGGTCGACCATCATATAGCAGTAGCCAATTGCAGTAATTAAGCAGGTGATGGGCGGTTGTGGTGATGCTGATTTGTGGTGGTTCGGAGCAAGGAGAGGTATCCGCCGTCAAGGTTCCTCACATTCTTGAAGCCCGCGGCAAGGAGGTCTGCAGTGGCGAGCTTGGACCGGATGCCGGAGCGGCAGCCCTGCATGCATGCGGGAGTGTGTTTTTTTTTCATTAGATCATCTATAACTTGATCATCAGAAACATCATCTATCTATCACTTGATCATCAGAAACATAAGATAAGATCGATAAGATGCATGCTTACCACAATCAAGTGCTGGTCATTGGGATAGAGCGCAGAGACCTGCTCTACAAAGTGGGGATTCTTCTCCTTCCCTGCTTGGAATTATTAATTACAGACTGATTAATCATAGGAATTATTGATTGATTGATTGATTGATGTGGAGCACTACTGTACCATGTGGAGTGACGGAGAGGTAGTAGGGAACATTTCGAGCACCGGCGACATGGCCCTTGTCAAAGTCCTCCCACATCCTGCAGGCAGCTAGCTAGCCCATTAGCTACATGCATGCTACAAGGAAGGCCAGACAATTCATTCAACAGATGAGCAGGCAGAACGAAGCCGAATACCTGACATCGAGGTACTGGTGCGTGGCCGCGCTGAGGAGGGCGCATGCCTCGTCCGCGTCCACCATCGGGATCGCTGCTGCTTCCTCCATGCCTCCTCCTCCTCCTCCTCTCAGGGAGCCCATGTACGTGTGGATCTCTCTGTCTTGTGTTTTTGGATACCCTAGCTAATTGGATTGGATGAGCGGATAGATGCTAGATAGCTCTCAAATGAGATGAGATGAGATCAGAGGTGAGCAGAGCCTTTGATTTTTCTTCGGCTTATCAGGTCGCCCAGCATCTAGCGTTATTTATAGCAGGCAGCAAGCAGGTGCAGAGGAGGAAGAAGAGGAACGTACTCATCCATCCCTCCATCAACTGGCAGCTGGACCGAATGGATAACATACTAGAATATTATTAGGTATTGGCATCCATGCGATGGGGACGAGTGCCATCGCCGGCCGGCCAGTGGGAACGCGCGTCACCCTCTTTTCTTTTCTTTTCTTTCCCCCTACATATGCACGATTAGCCGCGTCCTTGTTCCAGTTTCCTTTCCTTTGTCATCTATAGGCAGGTACATATGTGTAAATATTTAACAGTCATCATCCCCTACTTTTCATCTTCCTCTTATAAAAATAATATTTGACCTCTCTTTTTTCGTTTTTCTCTATCCCAAATTATAAGTCTATTTTGACTTTTCCAAATTCATAGTTTTTTTATAAATCTAGATATAGTGTATATTTAAGTAAATAACAAACTATACGAATCTAGAAAAGTTAAAACAATGTATAATTTGGAATGTGTGGAGTAGTATATAAACGAACATATCTCACACACGCAGACTCGCACTACCCATGTCATGGATCTTCAAATATTAATGTGCTAGGCACATTGCTTGCCACCGGAAAAAATGAGCCGTGTTAGTACGTAGGGATGACTATATCTGTTGCTATTATTTTATAAAATCTAGGAACCATTAATTTTTCAAGATAAATTAACGATATGCGCATATGAATTCTTTTAGTGCTTCCAAGAACAATATATAATTTTGAAAGAGAGGCATATCGATTTCAAACACTCCAACATATATAGAAACCTTTTTTGTACGAAAACATTAGGCAATCATGACTGAAGGAGAGTTAATTATATAAATCAAATCAATTAGGAGATTTAATTTTAATTTTAGCCATCAATACCTATTTGAACGCTTGAAATTAACTTTTGAAAATGGATTATGGCTAAATCATTCTTCAATATAATAGTACTCCCTCTGTCCTGAAAAGGATGCAACTATGGTATGTGTGCCAGTTAAAATGCTTCACGTTTGACCAGGTTTGTAGTAAATAGTATTCACATTTATAGCTCCAAATTAATTTATTATGAAAATACATTTCGTAATTAATCTAATGATGTTTATTTGATATTATATATATTTATACTTTTTCATCTATAATAGGTCAAACTTGATATAGTAAATCATGACACTGTTCCAGAATTGCATTCTTTTTTGGACGGAGGGAGTAGTTCCTAAATATCACATATAGCTTAAATGTGTTTACTACTACTACTCTAATCAAAGGTTAAAGTAGTGGTCCGGTGACTCCGTCCCTCAAAAGTGCTCGTATGTTTCTGTACATGCGTGTTGGGGAGCGCATGCATTTGTACTATATTTGAAAAAAAAAAGTAGCCATGTAGAGCCTGATCGGAGGAAGACAATAATGCAGATGGATATACAGTAAGTAGGTAGAGGATGTGGATAGTGGATGGGATGGAATAATTTTGGTTGAAGTGGGTGGTGGATAGCCATGCTGATGTGGCGACACATGGATGGACGATTAGATTCGTCGCCGTCCTACGAGGCAGACAGCTTCTCAAATGTAAACAAATATCATCATGCAAGCATAGCATGCATGAGTCATTGCACACTGACATTATAATGGTTTAATTTTTTTAATCAAAGGCATCCGCCCGGCTTAACGAGGATACAAATGATCGAGATACTGGTTACCGGCTTACAATTTGAGCACTCTCTCTCTCTGCTGAGCTAACTCTACTAAACAAACTAACTCTACTAATTGATTCTCACAAACCTCTACTAACAAGCTTAGCTAACTCTACTAAACAAACTAACTCTACTGATTGATTCTCACCTTGTGACGGGTTCAGGAAAGGAGTTTAATGCAACTAGGCACCAAAGGGCCAAAGGACCAACAGCTAGAAGCATGCTGGAAACAACCCAGAAGATGTAGCGGCTACCGCCCGACCTTTCTTGATCGGAAGCCAAGAGCCATGACTCGCCAGCTCAACAAGCTTGGGGTGGGGCCGCCTCATCCACTCCTTGACTCAGGAAGGCCTACACCGTACGAGAGACAATAAATGCACGGCATGACCCCCTTGACCGCCCCACGCTGGAGACATGATCGGGCGAGAGGAGCCGACCTTTAACTGGAAGGGGAGGCGAGGGTGAGGCTACTCCCTTCGGACCGCTAGGACGGCTTGCAGAATGAGGCCACACGCGACCGTACGCGCCCCGGCGTCATCATCGCCTTCACCGTCAAGGAGACCCGTCAGATCAAGGCCATGTCACCGTGCTAGGCCCGGTACGGTCCCGCAGGCGAGGTAGGACCCAGCGATAGAAGTTTTGGCGAGGAGCAACCGTGAGCGTACTAAAGAGGTCGGGGAAAGCCGGGACGAGCGGCACGCCCTGTCCAGGCCACTAATCGCAGCCCGCCCATTCATCACCAGAACAGACGACAGTAACATCACCCATCCCGTTCACTGCCACGGAGTTGGCAAACGGGATGGGAGCACGCCATGGAGCAGGCTGGGCCGTGAGTAAGCAGCCCATGCCGCACAGGCCGTACAAGACGTGCGAGGCCCACGACCAGCCAAGGGGATAGGATAAGGAAGCCTCTTGGTGCAAGGAAGACCCAACCACACCGCAACCCCCGAATTTCTCAACGTTGTTGCCCGATCCCTGACCTATATAAAGGGAACCGGACCTCCATTCACTCTCTCCCGCATTCAACACATACACCCACATATTGCACGAACGCTTGCTTGCAAGCACCCCATTGTAAGCCCAGTGCACTTGATCCAAGGAACACGACTCCTACTGAAATGACAGGATGTAGGGATCTTCCTGAACCAGTATAACTCCTTGTCTCTTGTATGTTAGCCATTTGAAGTAAGGAAAGCGCGGCGTATAAGCACTAGTCGGCGATACGAAGCACCGACACATTGCTAACAAGCTTGAGCTAAATCTACTAAAACAAACTAACTCTACTAATTGATTTTCATAAAACTCTACTAACCAGTTTGCCATGGCTGCGACCCCGCCGGCGCCTACCGAACCGCCACACTGCGTAGGTGCATCTCGGGTGAAGTAGATGGAAGCTCGATGATCGAAGCCTGCAGCTCCCACTCCGCGAGCCGCCTTACCCGTGCGGTCGCTGCATTAGGCTACCGCTCTCATGCGGCCATTGCCAACACCGTCGCAGGCCACCTTGCCCCCCTGCTGCCGCTGCCGGCCACACACCCACGCGCGGCCTCCGTTGATGCCGCCGCGGGCAACTCGCCCTCACCCAACTCAACCCAGATTTGGGCTAGAGCAGCCTGAATCGGAGGATTCCGCCGTCACCGCACCCTCCTAGCTGTCGCACGAGCATCCGGCGGGCCAGCTCCGGCAACATCGAGATGGGAGGGGAAGGGAGAAGGGGTGGTGGTGCTAGGGTTTCCAATGGGGAATGATGGTTCAGGAGGGAGGGAAGATGCGCGGGAGGAGGCCTTGCTGACGCTTTACAATGGGTTGAATCGATTCATGAGTTAGTTATATCCTAGCTTGGAGCACGCTTTATGCCTAGTTTGGTTACTCTTGCTTATTTTTAGCACATGTCACATCGAATGTTTAGATACTAATTAGGAGTATTAAATGTGGACTATTTACAAAACTCATTACATAAGTGGAGGCTAAATGGCCTAATTAGTCCATGATTTGACAATGTGTTGCTACAGTAAACATTTATTAATGATGGATTAATTAGGCTTAATAGATTCATCTTGTCGTTTAGCCTCCACTTATATAATGAGTTTTGTAAATAGTCTACGTTTAATACTCCTAATTAGTATCTAAATATTCGATGTGACACGTGCTAAAAATAAGCAAAGGAACAAAACGCCTCCTTAGTCAATTTTCAGGAAGGGGCTATGGATGGATGGATAACGTGGAGTGCTGTTATAGCGACGACTCAGCATGTCTCTCTCAGCGACCGTCTCCTTGTCATGGTACGGGACGGCCAATCATGGCAGGCCGTATATATGATGATGAAAAGGATCGGTGATCTATCCCTCCTGCACCAGCTGCATCAATCATGCATCCGCAGATCTCTTCTTGGGTCTCGCGCGCTGGCTTATCCGATCATCTCTTCTTGCTCTTCCCCTCGGTTAAGGATTCCTAGGGCATGTTTGGATACCTCTTGCTAAACTTTCACCTGCTACAACGGATGTTTGATACTAATTAGGAGTATTAAGCATAATCTAATTACAAACTAATTGCACAGATGGTGTCTACTTCGCAAGACGAATCTATTAAGCCTAATTAGTCCATGATTTGACAATGTGGTGCTACAGTAACCATTGCTAATGATGGATTAATTAGTCTTAATAGATTCGTCTTGCGAATCAGACTCCATCTATGCAATTAGTTTTATAATTAGCTCATATTTAGTCCTCCTAATTAGCATTCGAACATCCGATGTGATCCTGCTAAAATTTAGCACTCGTATCCAAACACCCCCTGGTCACTTGTTTCAGCTCAGCTCAGCTAACGCCCCGCATCGCCTGGAGCGATATATTCAACTAATGAGTAAGCCGTTATTAAAACTTAATATTTTGTTCAAAAAATAATATCCCAAGAATATTGTGCTATTGTCATGACAAAACTTCAATCGAAATTCGCAAGAGTTAATTGCACCATGTATACAAACATATCAACTAGCTTAGCGATCAAAATTGAATATTTTAAGTTTTTATTTCTATTTTGCTGCCATCTATAACATTTTCCAGGCCCTTTTACTTCATAGAGGCCCCTTCATATATTTTAAAATATTTTGCTAGACTTTGTTCTTTCTTTGCTTACAGAATGATTAATATTATTGCTCTCGTACTGCTTCATGAAGATATGTTGCATGCTTCTTATGCAAATGAATTGTTTTTTCCCACCCGTAGCAATGCACGATCATAGACCTAATATTTGATTAAGCATTATTTTTTAAATTTTTTTATTCCATTCGAACTGAAATTAAAAACTAATAATAAATACGCAATTTAGTTGTACAGGTCGATAGCCAAGGGTACATTGACATTAAACCTCTTCCATCCATTCATGAAAATAGGGAGGAGTTGTTCTGCCAAATATTTTTTAAAACAACTTCAGCTCCATTGAAAAATAGACGGAGCTATTTTTTAAGGAGTCTGAGTCCTGACAAAGAGAGCCTTAATTTTCTCAAGATGAAACAAACTTTGTTTTGGACTCTATAACTAGCGGTAATATTGAAGGAAAATGAGGCTGCACACGACTACTGTTCGTTTCATGGTTTGTGCCTTAATTTGTGAAGGCTGGTTGTGTCAAGTGTGCCTTAATTCTGCTGGATGGTGAAGAAGAGGAAGAAAGCCCATATATGGAAGCCCAGCTAGTCCAGTCCACCACCTCCACCTGACTGACGACGCTGCTGGACTGGTGGGGGCCGGGCCATTCAATTGACTTTGACTCGTTCCAATCGAGGCTGCCGGCTTCCCTTTTTCGAAACAGAAGAGAGGAGGATTGAAATGCCCAGGATACCCCTCTCCTTCCTTAGAGCGTTTCGAGCCAGCAGCATTTGAAATTTTGAATCCCCATTTCTTCCTCCCCCCTCCGTCCCCTTGTTCCATCCACCATTATATTCATTCCCTTCCCTTCCCTTCCCTTCCATAGAAGGGGGAGGATGGGGTGCGTGTCCTCGGCGTTGCTGGAGGAAGGCGGCGAGGACGACCGCCGCCGCATCATCTCCCACCACCACATCGTCTCCCTCACATCCTCCACCTACGGCATCCTCACCTACAACTCCTCCTCCTCCTCCTCTCCCACCTCCGCTGCTGCTGCGCCTCCGCCGCCTCCTCCTCCTCCCCCTCCTCCCCAAACGAAGCCGGATGAGGTCATCAACTCCTGGGAGCTCATGGCCGGCCTCCACGACCCCTCCACCCCGGCAAGGCCTCCCTTGCCTCCCAGTCCATCTAGTTCCTCGTGCAAGCCCGACCGCCGCCGCCGCATCCGCTTCCCCCTCCGCCCAATCGACGGCAACGCTCCCAGCGGAAAGCCTCCATCCGCGTCCGTGCTGCTCTACACCACCTCCCTCCGCGGGGTCCGCGCCACCTTCGAGGCCTGCAACGCCGTCCGCGCCGCGCTCCAGGCCCACGGCGTCGCCTTCCGGGAGCGCGACGTCTCCATGGACCGCGGCTTCAGGGAGGAGCTCAGGGACCACCTCTGCGCTGGCGGTGGCGAAGCGGCGCCGTCGCTCCCCAGGCTCTTCGTGCGGGGCCGCCACGTGGGCGGCGCGGAGGAGGTGCTGCGCCTGGACGAGCAGGGCCTCCTGGCGCCGCTGCTGGAGGGCCTGCCCAGGGCGCGCGGGGGCGCCTACTGCTGCGACGGCTGCGGCGGCATGCGGTTCCTCCCCTGCTTCGACTGCTCGGGGAGCCGCAAGGTCGCTGTGGCCGTGCCCACTGTTCCCCAACCAACAACCAAGGGGAGCAACTGCAGGCGCCGGACGACCACCGTGGTGGTGCGCTGCGGGGAGTGCAACGAGAACGGCCTCGTGCTCTGCCCAATCTGCTCCTGATCTCATCTTCAGGTTTCCAGCCACCCACCCAGCTTGAATTCTTGTCCAGTACTAGTGTAGTAGTAGTGCAAGTTTCTCCCGACTTGGTGGGAGATGAGTGTGCTTGTAATCAATCAAGCCAATCCTGGTGCATTCAAATTAAATTCTATATGCTCCCTGCTACTAATAATCCTGCTTCTTCTAAGGGGGTGTTTGTTTCTAGGGGCTAAACTTTAGCCCCTGTGACATCGGATGTTCGAATACTAATTAGGAGTATTAAATATAGGCTAATTATAAAATTAATTGCATAGATGGATGCTAATTCGCGAGACGAATTTATTAAGCCTAATTAATTCATGATTTGACAATGTGGTGTTACAGGAACCATTTGCTAATGATAGATTAATTAGGCTTAATAGCGTCTCACGAATTAGCTTAGGGCTTCTCCAATTAGTTTTATAATTAGCTCATGTTTAATCCTCCTAATTAGCATCCGAAATATTCGACGTGACAAGGGCTAAACTTTAGCCTAAGGATCCAAACACGCACTAAACTGAAAACTGAAATTAGAATTGGACCTATCTGGGAGTATTAATTGATAGCCTCACTAATACAAATCGGTGCTTCCTTTTCATTACTAATGATGCTCCATCTAGGATGTGATATATGACGTTCTTGGGTCAGCAACATACTAGATCAAAAGTAAGGATGTGCTGTAACCTTTTCAAATATATTAATGACCGGACAAGAGCAACAAGTCAGTCAGTGCATACAAGTAGTAATTGTATCGCTTTGGTTGGTTGGTCCTATGCATGCATTGCATTGGTGGTGGTACGGTAATGAATGAGTATGTATGTGTGGATCTTGGACACCATCAACTGGTAGCAAGGAGATAGCTAGCGGGGAGGCTGCGCTGCGCAGGGCGCCAAGTCGCACGGCAGCCTTGTCCGTCCGGCCGGTCCTCCACCGCCGGCGTTGGCCCTGCGGAAGCGCGCGCCCTCGATGAGGACCCTCTGCGCGGAGCTGAGCAGCGCGCCGTTCATGTGGTCGATGACGCTGGCGGTGGTCGGGTACAGGAAGGGCCCGCCGGGTGCGTTGTAGTAGGCGTTGAGCAGCGCCGCCGTGGCCTCCCGGAGCAGCGTCCGGTACATGTCACCGCGGCCCTCCAGCGCGTCCCGCAGCGTCAGCTCCGACCCGTAGCGCTGCGCCGCCAGGGGGCCGAACGCCATGGCCACCGTCGTGTTGGGGGTCACCACCTTCCAGTAGCACCGGTGATCCGGCGAGGCCCACTGGCTGCACGCATGGATCGATCGCTTATTATACATCTCGTGTGCATACATACGTTTCCATGGATCTATATATGGGATCGGATCATCAAGATATACAAGGACGTACTCGTAGGTGCATGCCGAGCCCTGCGCTGGCGCCGGAGGAGACGGAGGCGGAGGCGGCGGCAGCACCTGCGGTGGCGGCTGCGGCTGGTCCTGTGGCATCGTTGGCGGCTTGCGCCAGATGGGCGGCAGGCGGCGACGCCAGAAGGGAGAAGCTGGTGCCGGCGGTGACTGCGGCTGCGATGAGGGCGCCGGGGCAACAACAGGCCAGCGCGGTGACCTGCGCCGGGTGTCGTAGCCGGGGCAGAAGTCCATGGCCTCCTCCGGCTGCGAGAGCAGCGGCGGCACGGTGTAGAGCGCGAGGCCGAGCATGCGGAAGGCGAGGGTGAGCTCGCGCGGGGGGGCGCCGGATGCACCGCAGTGGCCGGTGCCCTGGACGACGCGGGCGGTGCAGCGGTTCATGTCCGGCGAGCCCTCCATGCGGATGGAGAAGCCGCCGAACCAGTTGGTGTTGCTCTCGCGCACCGTCAGCGGGGTGTCGCCGCCGCCGCACTGGATGGCCACGCGGGCGCCTGCTTTCGATCGTGTGAGATGGTGTGGGTTAGGTGGGCGGAGGCAACAGCGTGGGTGCAGATGATCCATCCAGTACCAAGAGTAGTTGACCGATACGTACCGTAGAGCGGGTAGTCGAAGAGCCCCCGCGCGCCGTCCTTGCACTGGTCGCAGAAGACCATGCCGGCGACCACCGTGCTGGCCGGCCCGGTCGCCGCCGACGTAGCGAACGCGCTGAAGATGATGATGGCCTGCAGCAGCTGCTTCATGATCATACCCAACAACTACCGATGTGTGGCTGACTAGCTGTGTTACTTATGCTGCTGGGGTGGTGTTCCCAAGCAGGCCAATGCTAGCTGGTATATATACAAGTAGAAACCAATACCACACCTGCTGCTGCTGCTGCTGCTTTGTGTGACGCGGACGGCACGCCCCCATGTACATATATGTATTCGTTTAAGCCCACACCCATCCTCTTCATGCCAAGGGACACACAGTTACATATTCTATCTCACAAAACAATGCATGGATATAACTGAGTCGAAGATTCCATTCCATGCCTTGCGGCCAAGAACCACTCATGTTTGAGCTCTCATTTCCACGCCTTCCGGCGGCATCCTCTTCTTGTGTTGCAGCCGCAAAACAATAATGAATGAGCCAACGAGTTCAATCTAGCTTGTATGTCATTTTAGGCCATGTTTAGACTCCAAAATCTCAACTTTGACACTATGCAAAAAGAAGATTCCCCATCACATCAAACTTGCGGTACATGCATGGAGTACTGAATGTAGACGAAATCAAAAACTAATTGCACAGTTTTGTTGTACTTTGCAAGACGAATCTTTTGAGCCTAATTACTCAATATTTGGACAATAATTCACAAATACAAACGAAACGCTACAGTGTTGCTACAGTAATTTTAGCACCCCAAAGTTGGTCAACTAAACAAGTCCTTAGCTAGTTATCTACATCGGTACGGTGTGCCACATGTATTTCGCTGAACCCATCAAAACCAAACATCATATATCTACCTCTCATTTTATTGGGCCTGCGTTTCGTCTAACTTGACCCTCAGGTGAAAGTTGAGGGGCGAAATCATCTATTTTACCGTGTGCTAAATCATAAGGCGGCGTTTGGCTTTGGCCCGTGCGATACAAAGGTGGGAGCGGATTGGATTTGCGATCTGATGGCCTCACATCCGGCCTCACATCCCACCAAACGTCCAAATTAGGAGGGTGGATTATATTTTTTTAAAAATTTAAAATATAAAGGATAAAAAAAATTTAATATAAAAGTCGAAAAACTCAAACGGTATGTTTGAAAAGAAAAGCACTTCCCGAAATTGGAAGGATGAGCCGTGGGACTTGGGATCTGGCATTTGGGTCCGTTGGCGGCCCCGCGCCTTCCGCCCTTCCCGTTTTCAAGTTCCGTAATACAGAGGAAGAGGAGGGAGGGAGGGGAAGGGAATTGCCGCCGCCGCCCTGCCGGCCATCGGTCGATCGATCAGTGATGGAGCCAGCCACCGCGCCGTCGGAGCAGGCCTCTCCGCCTCCTCCCACCACCGTCCGCCGGAACCCACCCCGCCGCGCGAGGCCTCCCCCCACACCGCTCGCCTCCGCCAAACCCAATCCCTCCTCCCTCTCCCGCCTGCTCGAAGACGAAGCAGCAGCCTCCATTCCCCCTCCGCCCGCTTCTTCCTCCTCTCCCCGACAGGAGGAGCGCCTCAAGGTGTACCTCCGCATCCGCCCCGTCCCGGACCGGGACCACTGCAAGGCCGTGCCCCGCCCGATGCTCGGCAAGGACCCGCGCCGGAAGCCCAAGCAGGCCGGGAGCGGGGAGCTTTGCCTCGTGCCCACCGGACCCAACTCCGTCGCGCTCACCGTCCCGCAGTCCAAGCTAGTCGACCCCAGGCGAGGCCGCACCGAGGTCTTCGACGGCTTCTCCGCCGTTTTCTCGCCCGACTCCACCCAGGTGCCTGCCACCCCCGTTACTTTCCCAATTTATCCGTTTTCTCCCCGATGCATTTTCATAACCCATCAACTGTCAATAGCCTCCACACTGCATCTGCATTTGTGATACAAAGGCACATTCCTGTGTAAGTTCTACTCCTTGTCTGGTAGACTGGTACCTCTGCACGATTAACCCCTTTCCTCCTCCTCACAGCTTGATATCTTCGCACAAGTGATGAACCCACTGGTGGATGACTTTTTGGGAGGAAAGAGCGGCCTTCTGGTTGCTATGGGTCCCACAGGCTCTGGAAAGACGCATACCATCTTCGGTTCTCCGAGGAATCCTGGTATACTACCGCTCATGCTACGGCAAATCTTCAATGCACAAGATGAAAACAAGGTTGCTAGCCAACCGTCAAGGTAAAATGTGCTTCTTCGCATGGAATCCCTAGACAGATTTGTGACCTAAAACCCAGCTCATATCTTGTCATTTTTCACTCTATGATTACAGATCATTTTCCTTGTCAATGTTCGAGATACTTTCTGAGGGAAAAGGAGAACGCATTCTTGACCTACTGTCCGATGCTGCAGAGTGTGTTCTTCAGCAGTCAGTGATTAAAGGTCTTCAAGAGGTAGCTCCGAACCAAACACCCTTTAATACTCTTGAATCTTGATAGTTGATAGGAATGGTTATTCGTTGACTGTCTGATTACAGTTCAAATGGCATGGTTGTGTCTTGTTGAGAATTCCAATTGGATAGTCAGGATGGACATGGGTGGGATGGTCCTGTACCAGCCTTGATTTCTGATCACAATGGATGCCTTGGAAGTTGGAAACGCACATGCTATTTGAATCGCATTGAGGATGAAAGTGAAACTAATATGCTTGGGAGCACGCACTAAGTTGTTATCTTTAATTTGATCTGCAGGTGCCACTTTCAAATTTCGCAGATGCTGAGAGCTTAGTTTCACGTGGTATGCTGAAGCGCAGCACTGCTGCAACAAGTGCCAACAGCAAGTCAAGGCATGCTTTCTTACAATTATCTTCCCATGGTCTTTAGTAAACGAAATTTTATCCAGAATATATCTGCGTACCTTGAACGAATGCCCTGAATCATAATAGATGTAGTGTTTCTCTTCTGAGCACCACTATTTTCTTGCTTCGATTCTAGGTTTTTTTAAAGAACCTTTTTAATCATGGTTATCATGTGATGTTAAAAGTGAACTTCACTTTGTATTACAGCCGATCACAGTGCATCATAACGATACGTGGTCATAAAAGCAGTGATGTGGACAGTGGAAATTCACTTAGCAGTGCTGTTCTGACCATAGCAGACCTTGCTGGGGCAGAGCGGGAAAGGAAAACTGGAAACCAAGTCTGTTTTTCAATCAATGTTACTTTGTAATATATTACAACTAGTTTCTCAAAACTGATTAACTATTCATCTGCAGGGTTCCAGGCTGTTAGAAAGTAATTTCATCAACAATACATCCATGGTTTTCGGTCTCTGTTTGAGGGTACCACCAAGTAGCTTTTCTCTTGTAGATCTTCTTCTACAGCAGTCTACTTGCAAAAAATATGTCATCATTTGCGCCTGTGAATCAATGGAAGATATGCCTGCTTGCTTATGCTCTCTTTCATTTTGTTTTGGAATTGCAGTCTTTGCTAGAACATCAGAAAAATCAGAAGAAACCCTTGGAAAAGCATTTCAAGAACTCAATGGTGAGTTTCAGATGTCATCTCGTTTTTTCTTTTGTGGTGGCTGTGGCCTGTGGGCAACTCCAAAGTCCGAATCATGTCCAACATTTGTTCCCTAACCATAGTCGTTAGTGCGTGTTCGACGCAGTCTCCCTTTGCGGTGATGATATGTAGATCAATAAGCATTGAAGTATATAGTAATTGATAAGTCTAGCAGCCCAATATTCTGATGGATACCCCCCTCTCCAACTAATCTACTCCCTCTGATTCCAAGTGTAGGTCATTTTAGACTTGTGCATGGGAATTAAGAAAGTAGATCAAATGACCTTTGTGCCTTCATTTATACTGCAATTGGAAAGATGACTCATTCATCTGTGAGAGTGGTAGCATTTTTAACCAGGGGCAAGGAGGGGAAAAGGGTGAGAGCTGCATAAAAGTTCTAGGATGACCTACATTTAAAGAAAAGTTGAGAAGGCTAAAATGGCCTACATCTAGAATTGGAGGGAGTACTGATTTTCTATGTTTTCTATGTTAACTTGTGAAACTTGGATATAAGAATTGAAATATCTTATTGTTAGCTCCCTAATCTTTTGTCATTTTGATAGTTAACAAGGTACTTAAGGGATTACCTAGAAGGAAGGAAGAAAATGACTCTGGTATGCTACTCTGACCTCAAATGATCATTTTTTCTATCAATAGTCCCTGAAATGAATTGTTTATCTCTGAATGCGCCGATGTGGTTAATGCTATTTTGAGGGAAATGGTAAATATTACTTAGAAGTTAGCAGTACAGGGGAAACCCAAAAGGTGTAACATAACATTGATGTAAACACTTTGCGTGATTAGTCTTGATGACCTGGGCAGGAATGATGGCTACATTGCTGATGGCATGTAGGCACATTCTCGAATGAGTTGCCCAAGCAAGTAATGCTTTTCTTTAAGATGTCCCTATGTGCTAACCGCTAGACCTCACATTGTAGTTAGATTGTTGCCAGTGCCCAATGCCACTAGTGTCACAGGAGCAAGAGGCACTATAAACATTGGGTGCCTTCGACTGTTAGGCTATTGGATTCGAGCAAGTGTATTAAACTATTGATTTTTGTAGATCTAAGAATTTTCTTCTCGAAGTTTCAATTAGTGCTCCGAGAGCCAGAGCTATCAATTCCTATTATTGCTAATCAATGAGAAGTCTTCCTTTTCTTTCTTTTGAAACTTGAGTTATTCAAAATGTCGAAATTCCTTAATGATTTAAGGACTTTTCCTATTGGCTTTGTGAATAATTTTCAATCTGATATTTTTTTAATGCTGCATGACACTGGTGCTATTATTATGGTCACTGATTACTGCACAAATTAATCTTTATTTTAATTATTTCCCCTTAATTTTCAGATTCTGACTGTGAAGCCAGCAGTTGATGATTATAATGATACATCATTTTTGCTCAGACAAGCATCTCCTTACATGAAAATAAAGTACTATTACTCTCCTTTCTATTTCACTGACAAATTTTGTTTGCTTTCCTCTCTTTTGCTATTATTGGGAAGAACATAATGTAACTAATGATTACGCTGACAATATCACTATTTAGATTGTTGATAGTTGGTAATCACTATTTAGACGGTTGATAGTTGGTATCTATATTAATAGATGTAGCTAATATGGAAAGATCATAGGATGTAGCTCCAGAAAAAGAAATGCGGTGAGGAAAGCAGCAACAGTGATCTTATGGCTCACATGTCCATGTTTACCTTTTTTTATTCATTTCGTTTCATGTTATTATCTTTTCAGGTACACCAGCCTTGAGGATTCTTCTGACTTGGTTTCACTTTCACAGAAGAGAAGCAATGCTTCCTTGATTTGCCAAGAGAACAAGAAAAAGAGGAAGGTTCAGAAGCCTGGAGTCCTTCTGGTACAAATTGCTGTTTAGCTTGCAATGTTTCTAGTCCGTTTAGCTTTAAGACTGTAGACAGCTTTCATGTACTGCCATCTTTTTTTTGAAAACTCATGTACTGCCATCTTCTGAGTTGAAAGGTGCTGGAGCATGTTGATCTCACAGTTTCATTTCACACGCATATCATAATTCATATGTCTTGGACTGTTGCACCTATGGACTTAATGGCTATATCTTGCTGTCTTAAATCATATGGTTGACTAGTAAATTCTCCCATCTTATTATAAACACAACCCTTGTTTGGAATCTAGGATTCTTGCTGTTTGGTACACCTTTGTCGTCCTTGTATCTATTGAATGATCAGTGTAGTGTTTTGTCATTTGTGCTCACCAATACAATCCAATATGTTGCAGGTGCTAAGCTTGACACATTTTCTTGTATGCTCCCATATCATGTGTTCCATTATTTTGCAGTGTACAACAAACATATCTTATAAGATGTTTGTTAGGAAATTTATTTTGTTTCTTAGTGGGGATGTGTAGTCATATGTTTTATGTTTATGCAGGTTGACCGAAAGGAAAAAATAGATACAGATAATATTACCAAAGTTTCCGAAGAAGGTTCTACTTACTTGCACTAATATTTGATTTATTTCAATTCACATGCTTTATTTTTGTCACAAGTTATCTGTGGTACTGATGAATATTCGATTAACTTTCAATATTGCAATAATATTTGAAATGTGTATAGATGAGGCGCAGCACAAGTTTCTGAACTCAGAGTTGCGAAGGGTATCGAGAAGTGAAGCAATAATGACGAACTTTGCCAGGGCTTTATGGACTGTATTAAAGCAGTATAAACACAAAGTTTTGGTAATTCTCAGTGCATGTTTTTTTTTCTGAGTATGATTCTATGATTTGTGGGACATCTCTTTAATTGGACAACTTTTCTGGATGGCTAATATTGTGAAAGACTAAATTATGCAATAAAACGTTCCTCTAACTTTTCATGGTGAATGTAGTGACTTCGAATGCTTTTATATGTTACTTGTTGTTAAAGAAAGTACCCCTATTTCCTCTTTAATTATTTTCCTTTTATGCTGCCGTAATCAACGTGTTTGCTTATAGGAGTCCGAGAATGCTGCTGAGAGCATGAAAAAATTGATTAGAGATCAAGATATCCAAATTATGGAGTTGAAAAAGGAGCTGGATGTTCAAAACTCTCGTTGTTCATGCAAGAACGTTCCAATCACTGAAGACACCTCTGTTGACCAAGATGATTCTGTATTGTCTGGTCCAGCTGGTCGAAGCTTTGTTTCTCAATCAAATAAACCTGACCTGGGATCTTATGATGCTCCAGTAGATAATTTCCATGTAAGCAAAATAAACTTTAATACACAAAACCTGCTTTATCTATCACTCCCTTTATCTTGGTTCTTCTTTTGGGAGAATCAGGATGGGAATACATGCTAAAGCTCACCCTGCTTTCTACAGTCAATGAAACTTTGAAAGGATAGTTATCGTTATTTTGGAACTTGGTGGGCATCATCAGTTCATGTTTTGTTGTTCCTCTCTTTCCCTTTTTCAGTGTCTTCTACTTTCCGCTATCTACTGTTTACTACTTGTGTCCAAGTGAGAAGCAGCATGCGTCCTTTGTTACTCCTATGTTGGCATCTTAATATTGTATAAAATCTGTCAGTTGTATTTTTTAAGCCATATCATGGCAGAAGTATATACACATGATATTGGAGCTTCCTATGATATGATTTAGTTTGTTATACACAAAAATCACTAATAACTTCGTTCCCCCCCTGCAGTTAGTAGAAGATATCTCAAAAGAACTCAGATGCCATGGTCCTGAAAATTCTTCCACTGCTTGTAGCCTGAAAGGTTAAATATGTCCAAAATAGATATATCAGATGCGGCATCTTTAAAATGTTGTTTTTCAGTGCTGAATCCTTTTTTTTTATAACAGGGGAATCTGTCAGCTGTGATACTTCGTCTATATCTTTGCTAGATGAACAAGAACTGAGTTCCAGAGGTCTTAAGGTTTGATGCTTACCCTGTGTATTTTGTGCACCCTCATGAGAAAAATCTTGGGAATTTCACATATTAACTTATAGTGATACCACCTAATATTGAGGAATGTTGCTGCATTTTACACTGATATACAGCATCATCCTTTTTTAGCCAGAGAAATCATGTTGTCCTTATGCTTTTGGTCCCAAATCTCACACAGGAAAAGGAAATACCAATGTGAATATTCCATTCTCTAGTTGCACGTTTACAGGTGTTTTCTTTTTCTTTTTTTATTTTTAAAAACTTGTAGTACTTGTAGCCTACCCCAACTTGCTTGGAACTAATAGTCTTCGTCGTTGTTGTTAGTAGCACTTCTGGCAAGATTTTCAAGTAGTGTTCACTTGACCAAATAGGCAAAAGAACTAAATATTTTGACCAGAAGAAAAGAACTAAATATTATCCTGGAAGTAGGAGTAACAAATCTTTTTTACTCTTGTGTTCTTTTAGGTACAGGTACAAGCGATTCATAAGAAATTGGATTCATCTGAAAGTTTTACTCAGCAAACATCTCCACACACTGGTGGTGTAACGCCTTCGTCCAGTCATTCAGATAATCAATCAGATCAGAACACTGAAAGGGTCAGCCTGTCCCCACAGTTCACTAGCTGTAGCAAGAAAGCTACCATAGAGCATGTTCGAGAAAAAAAAGCTACCATAGAGCAAAGTGAAGAAGAAACAGGAGAGTTAAACAAGATAACAGTAGAGGATATGCAACATGATATCAATACAAGAGGTCAGTTTTCTATTTGTATCAATTGTTTCCTTGCTATGATACAGATCTTTCACAGTGTTATTGGATCTTTGAACAGAAGTGGAGCATCTTGATTGTCTGAGCTCTTCTCAGAAAGTGAACTCTGACACAGAAGATGTCAGCTCCAGCCAATCTTCCTTAGAGTTGCCGGTAATGGTCCGTACTGAATTATTCATTTCATTACCAAATTTACTTAAGAGTAATTCACATCGATATTTCTGTTATTCTTAGCTGAATTTTGTGGTTGCACCAATCAAATTTTCAGTTGTGGTTTAGATTTTTCCTTCATTCTTTTTTTTTTATAAAAAAAAATACCTGCCCTGCCATCCTGCCTACTTGACTGGGAGCACATATTGGTGGTAGAGTTTTGCAACTTTGATTTGCCCTTTTGGGGTTTGGCAGCATGGAAGCTGTTTGAGAGTGGTGAGGAGTGCCATTTGGTGCCCAGTTTTGTTTCTTTAGCCACATCAGCTGTGTCCTGGGTGTTGTTCTAAGGAAACATGACAAAACTGGTTGCGCTTGTGTCTTGTTTAGGTTGCTACTCAAATGTTACATACCATACCATGTCTGATTTCAAATGCG
>NC_028450.1:135061-136393 GCF_000263155.2 Setaria italica | reverse complement strand
CGATGTCAGTCAGGCAGAGGGAGCTGCTGATAAAAGAAAGAAGGTTCTGCATCTAGGCCTGGTGATGCAAAGAAAACTAAGAGGTGAGTGCAGGATTATGTTGCTGTGCGCGTAGACTGTAGAAGTGGAGGTATATTGACAGTGATTTTGCAACAACTGATTGGGCTCTGGTTTTGTTGAGCAGGAGGCTGCAGCCAGCTGCTGGTATGATGCTCAAGGAATTCACTGGTGCCGCGGACCTTGATGTGGATACGAAAAGGGTGTGTATGATGGAGACGCTACCAGTAGTTTTGTTGGAATGCAGTGATACGGTAGCTGACTTGCGGGCTGTTGGTTGTTGCAGGAAGGAAGAGGCAAATCATCATCCAGCGTGGCATCCGGGAGATCAGATGAGCTGATTCGACTTCTGAAAACCCGTCCAGTCCGTAGAGCATAATCCGGGATGCTTCATTTGTCGCAGCAGCTCGTTGCGTTGACAGTTGAAGAAACGCCATGAATCTGTTTAGTTTACTACTACTAGTAGTAGTAGTAGCATGACGTGAATGGAGTAATGGACATGGCAGTTCGGTTCTCATTGTATCTATCGATCAATCTACCTGCTTTGCTTTGCGTGTTGATTTCTATCATCATTGATTCGTGCAGTATTTTTTTTTTTGAGGAGCAGTATTGATTCGTGCAGTATTGCCATGGCGAGCCCGTCGAGCAAATGATTTCGTTGGGTTGGGGGTTGGAAGCAAACCAAGCTAGGTGGGCTTAGAGACGGCCTAGTAGGTCGGCCCATGAAGCGTCCCGACCGCGCGGCGGTGACACGTTGTCTGGGTGGCTGGCTGTGTGTCACTCGAGGTCGCGGGCGTCTTCTTCCTCCTCTCTCTCTCTCTCTCCTCTCTCTCTCTCGCCCCCTCTTCTCCCCAAATCGGCAAGGCAACGGCAACCGGCATCGAATCCAGCAGCAGTCGACTCGATTCGCCTGGTTGCCTCCGTCTATCACCCAGTCTCCACACCAAGGAAGGAAGGGTAGGGTTGGGGAACCAGCCAAATCCTGAAATCCTCAAGGAATCCCTTCCATTCCCCTCCGATCCCCAATTTCCTCCTCTTGAGAAGAGAAGAGAAGAGAAGAGGAGGCTCCAATTTAAGGAATCCCGCATCCAGTTGGGTCGAATCGAACCATCGCACCCGCAGATCGATTCGACCCCGCTGCCGCCGCCGCTGGCCGCCGCCTAGTCACGGACGGACGGCCAGCCGCCGCCCCCATCTCCTCGCGCGCCTTGCCTTGTATGGAAACACGCAGCAGCAGCCGCAAGCGCGCAGCCGCAGCAGCAGCAGCCGCCGCCG
>NC_028450.1:108908-134934 GCF_000263155.2 Setaria italica | reverse complement strand
ACGGCGACGAGTCGCGCCAGCTCCAGTCCCTCATGCAGCTCTGCGAGATGCTCTCCATCGGCACCGAGGACTCCCTCGCCGCCTTCCCAGTCGACGCCTTCGTCCCCATCCTCGTCGGCATGCTCGGCCGCGAGGACGAGCCTGCCACCGCCGGCGCCAGCCCTGACGTCATGCTGCTCGCCGCGCGGGCCCTTGCCAACCTCGTCGACGTGCTCCCCTCCTCCTGCTCCGCGGTCGTGCACTACGGGGCCATACAGTGTTTCTGTGCTCGCCTGCTAACCATCGAGTACATGGACCTCGCCGAGCAGGTACCTTTCTTGTCTCCCATTTTTTTTCCTAACCAGTACATGCTGCTAACCACTAACTAACGATCAATCATCGAGTATATGCTGCTAACACTTAATCCACCCACCTTCTTAGTCTCTACAAGCTCTTAAGAAGATCTCTCTGGAGCACCCAACCGCGTGTCTGCGTGCTGGGGCGCTAATGGCTGTCCTATCGTATCTCGACTTCTTCTCCACTGGTGTTCAGGTACTCGGACATTCCATTTCTCTCGAGCCCTCTCATATTCCGACCGCCCTTTATGTGTTGTGCACTGTTTGCTTCCACTTACACCTGTTCCCATGGTGGGCATGTTTGTGCTGTAGAGAGTAGCATTGTCTACCGCTGCAAATATCTGCAGGAAGCTGCCGTCCGATGCTTCCGAGTTTGTCATGGAAGCTGTCCCTCTGCTCACGAATCTCCTGAACCACCATGATTCCAAGGTGATTTTCAGATTACGACCTCTGACTTATGATTTTACCTATCCATCCTGTTCAGGTATAGCAAGCAATTCCAACTCTTTATTATGGCATTCCAGGTACTGGAGCATGCTTCTGTTTGTTTGACACGCATTGCTGAAGCTTTCGCCCATTACCCGGAGAAGCTTGATGAGCTCTGCAATCACGGATTGGTTGCTCAAGCTGCTAGCTTGATATCTGTTGGCAACTCCTCAGGCCAGGCATCACTGAGTACATCCACATACACAGTATGCACCATTTTTTTTCTGACATCCTTTCTTAGGGTTTGCCATGCTCCCTCTCTCACACTTGTGCTAAGATTAGGTTGTACTTTTTTTCAGGGCTTAATCCGTCTTCTCTCAATATGTGCAAGTGGATCACTGCTGGCAGTTAAAACACTACTTCTTCTTGGGATCAGCGGCACTCTTAAAGACATCCTTTCTGGCTCTGGTTTGATTTCTGGAACGTCAGTGGCCCCTGCTCTAACAAGGCCCGCTGATCAGGTGAATATTTGTATCGCTGACTTATGAGTTATGACTGTGCCACTAGTGCTAGCCTTTTGACCAATTTAGCCATCTTTTCTGTCTATGTAGCGCACGGCACAACCATATCCAGTCAGATTCTGATTTATCACTGAAAATTTATTAGTCTTAGGCATTTCATGTTTCCTAAAATTACATCTATCACATCCACCTGGACAACTTTTGAGGACTTTAAAGGTCACATCAAATGTTCATATGAATGCATCACCGAGCAATTACTTGGTTAACCTTCTTGAGCATTGAACATAGTTGTCGAATGTAGCGAGCAAGTCTGTGCATGTCTTCATAAACTATGCAAACGATCATTCAAAAGAGAACTGTCTGTTGAAAGACTTGCATCCTTTTTATTGTGCTGTTTTGAGCAACTAAGATTTCTTCCTTGTCCAGAACCAAGTATCAAAGCCATGCTTTCTTGATTAATATGGTTCTCATCCCTGAGTGAATCTTTTGAGATGCTTTCGTAAACTATACAAACGATCATTCAAAAGATGAGTGTCTGTTGAAAGGCTTGCATCCTTTTTATTGTGTTGTTTTGAGCAACTAAGATTTGTTCCTTGTCCAGAACCAAGTATCAAAACCATGCGTTCCTGATTAATATGGTTGTCATCCCTGAGTTAGTCTTTTGAGATGTTTTAATGAGGCAGGAGGTGTTGATTTAAGGCACATGGTAACACAAATCTTGTTTGTAACACGCTGATCATGAATGTATAATGTCATTTGCAGCTGCTTCTTGCTGCTCTCTTAGCAGCTGAAATCATATGTTGTACATATACAAAATAGTCTGGCATTTGATGGGTATGAACATGCAGTGTTGTCTGCAGTTGCTGCTTGCTGTTTTCCCATTTAACTGCTGAAACATTAATTATTGAAACCCGCACTGTTTGACCCGTGGGTTTCACAAACTTGTATGCTTCTTTGCCCAAATGATTTTCATTGGTTTACTTCTAATTCTGCAGATGTTTGAGATAGTGAGCCTTGCTGATGATTTGCTTCCACATATGCCTGCGAGAATCATCAATTTGCCAACGTACTACCATGCTTATAAAAGCTCTTCAACAAAGAAATCTGCTTCCATCAAACAAGATGGGGCTGGTTCAAGTTCAACAGAAAACGAGAGGTCTGGCCGTGAGAGGCTATTGCGTGAGCACCCTGAACTTCTACAGCAGTTTGGTATGGATTTGTTACCGACGATGACACAGGTTAGTGCCGAAATTCTTCTCCTGATGAGCAACTTCAATTGCTGTTAGTGTTTTCTCTTGGGTACTTAATAGCCTGTGTGTTCATTCAGGTGTATGGTTCTAGTGTAAATGCACCGATACGTCACAAGTGCTTATCGATTATTGGGAAGTTAATGTACTACAGCTCCGCTGAAACAATCCAATCTCTCCTTGGCACAACAAACATATCCAGGTTTCATACAAGTTCTTTCAAAGCCTAATTCCTTTGCCTAAGTAATAGTTTCGGAACATTGGATGCTAAAACTTGTTGCACTCTCTCAATGGACGTACTTATTTGCTGATCCTTCTAAGGTATGTCATTTTCATCTGCAGCTTCCTCGCAGGCATTCTTGCATGGAAAGATCCCCAAGTGTTGATTCCTGCTCTTCAGATAGCAGAAATAATGATGGAAAAGCTTCCAGAGACATTTTCTAAGCTGTTTGTGAGGGAAGGTGTTGTTCATGCTGTGGAGTCACTTATATGTGCAGAATCCTCCAATGCACTGCCTTCTCAGGTACCACCGCAGGATAAAGATAATGATTCTCCCATGCCGTCACGTTCTAGGCGTCAACGCAGGCGTGGGGGTGCTGTGCCAGCAGAAAACAGTTCATTAGATGAATCAAACAGTTCCAATCTTGGGGTTACCTGCTCAACAACAAGCACTTCCGAAGTTCCAAACACCAGCCTGCGATTTGCAGTTAGCGATCATGCAAAGTCTTTCAAAGATAAATACTTCCCGACGGACACTGATTCAAGTGATATTGGAGTTACTGATGACCTTCTTAAACTGAGAGCACTCTGCACAAAGTTCAATACTGCAATTGAGAATGCCAAAACAAAAGCCAAAGGGAAATCAAAAGCTGTAAGTGCCGATTGTTTTGACATCTCATTTGATGTGGAAGAACAATTAGACGAAGTGATATCTGAAATGCTCGGTGAGCTTAGCAAAGTTAATGGTGTCTCCACATTTGAGTTCATTAGAAGTGGAGTTGTCACATCATTGCTTGACTATTTGTCCTGTGGGACGTTTGGGAAGGAAAAGGTATCTGAAGGAAACCTACCACAGCTTCGTCAGCAGGCCCTTAGGCGATACAAGTCCTTCATATCTGTTGCCCTTTCTATTGATCATGAAAGGGATGGAACTCCCATGGCACTGTTGGTTCAAAAACTACAAAGTGCATTGTCTTCGTTGGAACGTTTCCCCGTTGTGCTTAGCCAGTCTAGCAGGATTGGTATTGGAGGCTCCCGTCTGACCTCAGGTCTTAGTGCTCTGGCTCAGCCCTTCAAGTTGCGTCTGTCACGAGCTCAAGGTGAAAAATCACTTCGGGATTATTCATCAAATATTGTGCTTATTGACCCATTTGCCAGTCTAGCAGCTGTTGAAGACTTCCTTTGGCCCAGAGTTCAGCGCAGTGAGGTTGCTTCGAAGCCTATAGTTCCATCTGGAAATAATTCTGAATCAGGGGTTCCTGGCACCACAGCTGGTGCATCATTAACAGCTGCAACAGCTCATTCTGGTCGGCGTCCAACAACAAGATCAAAATCATCTGCTGCAAGTAGTGGTACATCTAAAAAGGATGCTCATGATGAAAGCACTAGTACTGCCAAAGGAAAAGGCAAAGCTATAGTAAAACCGAACTCAGATGAATCAAAGGGACCTAATACCAGGAACGCTGCCCGCCAAAAATCTGCTTCAGAGAAGGATTCAGAAATGAAGCGAGCGCATGGTCACAGTAGCTCTGAGGTATTATTCTTTTACATGCCTGGTTTGTTTGATTTGCAGTTAGACAATCTTTGTTCCCAATTCTAGCTGTCTAGCAGATTTACTCAATGATTCTTCTACTTCTCTGGGATCATTAGTGTAACCTATAGCTCATGGCTCGGGCACCAAATATACATGAGAATTTCGGACGCGGAGTTAGGTCTTAAATTTAGACTACCCTTACAAGATGCATGCATGGATTTTGAATGGTCAAACTGACTGTATGACATTTTAAAAAATCTTAAGATAATATTCCAGAAATCATGTTCTTGTGTTCTCATTTTTTAGTTGGGAGTGGAAGTATGGTAACTGATAAGTAATACATTCTACGATGGTATATGCAGGATGAAGAGCTTGACACATCTCTCGTTGAGATTGATGATGCTTTAATGATCGATGATGATGACATTTCAGAGGATGACGATGATGATCATGAGGTAACTGTTTGTAAATGGAAAATGCCCCTTTAATTTTACTTTGTTGCAATCACTGGTTGTTGGTTAGTCATATTTGTTTGTGATTAGGATAAATGAGCCTTTTGTGGGTCCAGAATGAAGATCATTTGTTTTATTTCTGACTAATTAAACCTCTTCAAATTCTTAGGTTCTCCAAGAAGGGTCTCTTCCTATCTGTTCTCAAGATGGTGTGCATGACGTGAAATTGGGTGATGCTGATGAGAACATTGGGTCAGCCAGTTTTAGCCAGGCGCAGCCGTCATCTGGCTCCATTGCTAGAAACACATCTAGCAGGGGACCAGATTCTTCTGAATTTCGAAGTGCAAGCACATTTGGTTCACGAGGTGCAATGTCATTTGTTGCTGCAACGATGGCTGGGCTGGCTTCTGTCGGTGGTCGCAGTGTTAGAGGTAGCCGAGATCGGCGTGGTCTGTCACTTGGAGGTAGCATGAGTGATCACAATAAACTCGTATTCACTGCTGGTGGGAAGCAGCTCAGCAAACATTTGACAGTGTATCAAGCTATCCAACGTCAATTGATGCTTGATGAGGATGATGAAGAAAGGTTCAATGGATCTGATTTATCCAATGATGGAAACCGCTTCTGGGGTGATGTGTTCACAATAACGTACCAGAAGGCTGATAACCAAGCTGAGAAGGGATCCCAGGGGGGTTCCACCTCATTAAACTCAAAATCAGATTCTTGCAGGTCTATCTCGGAAATGCAGGGTGTTTCTCTTCTTGATAGCATCTTACAAGGAGAACTCCCTTGTGATCTTGAGAGAACAAACTCAACATACAACATTTTAGCACTGTTACGTGTACTGGATGGGCTTAATCAGTTATCCTCTCGTTTAAGAGCACAAGGAGCATCTGATGATTTTGCTGAGGGAAAAATCAGGACCCTTGATGAGCTATATAGAACTGGAGCCAAGGTACCTTCCGAGGAGTTTGTCAATAGTAAGTTGACGCCAAAGCTTGCTCGGCAAATGCAGGATGTTCTTGCACTCTGTAGTGGCAGTTTACCTTCTTGGTGCTATCAAATGACCAAGGCCTGCCCATTTCTGTTTCCTTTTGAGACAAGGAGGCAGTACTTCTACTCCACAGCCTTTGGGTTGTCACGAGCATTGAATCGACTCCAGCAACAGCAGAGTGACAATCACAGCTCTGGTGGTGAAAGAGAGGTCCGGTTTGGCAGGTTACAACGCCAGAAAGTTCGTGTTTCCCGTAACCGTATTCTGGATTCTGCTGCTAAAGTTATGGAGATGTTCTCCAGTCAGAGGGCTGTTCTTGAGGTGGAATACTTTGGTGAAGTTGGGACCGGGCTGGGGCCTACTTTGGAGTTTTATACTCTTTTAAGCCATGAACTACAAAGTTCTCAGCTGGGGTTATGGAGATCTACTTCTCCATATGATTCAGGATTGCAAATTGATAGGAGCGATGCAATTAATTTAGACCCTGAAGATGGCTTATCAGGAAAAGAACTCAACTCAGACTTACCTGGTGATGGCAGGCATTTGATACAAGCTCCTCTCGGATTGTTTCCTCGGCCTTGGCCACCTAAAGCGGATTCTTCAGAAGGTACCAGATTCTTCAAAGTTTTGGAGTATTTCCGCTTAATCGGTCAAGTGATGGCAAAAGTCTTGCAAGATGGCAGACTTTTAGATTTGCCTTTATCAACTGCGTTTTATAAGCTGATCCTTGGACAGGTATGTACAGAGAAGCTATATTCCCAGATACCGTGTATTTGTTTTCATTTTGATTTGCATTGGTTAATTTGTTAATGCTGTGTTG
Source organism: Setaria italica (assembly GCF_000263155.2). NCBI lineage: Eukaryota > Viridiplantae > Streptophyta > Magnoliopsida > Poales > Poaceae > Setaria > Setaria italica. The sequence goes on along the minus strand of NC_028450.1, from coordinate 128,386 downwards.
TATTCTATTTCATGCCTTAACGTATTTCCATTGGACAGGAGCTTGATTTGTTTGACATAGTCTCATTTGATTCTGAGTTTGGGAAGACATTGCAAGAACTGCGAGTTCTTGTTGAACGAAAGAAGTTCCTTGAGTCCACTCCTGGCGAGAATCAGCTTGAAGTTGCAGACTTGCGTTTCCGTGGTGCTGCTATTGAAGATTTGTGTTTAGATTTTACTCTTCCGGGTTATCCTGATTATGTTCTTAAAGAGGGTGAAGGAAGCACAATTGTAAGAGATGAAGTCTATCTTTGTTTTTTACTTGTTTTGGTGATTACGCTTTGTATTTCTTTCATGTATTAATAAGTGCAATTGCCATTCGCAGGTTAACATTTACAACTTAGAAGAGTATATTAGTTTGCTAGTGGATGCTACAGTTAAGTCAGGGATAAAGCGACAGATTGAGGCATTTAGATCAGGGTTTAATCAGGTACAGCCTCATTGGCATTGCTTTAAGATTTTTATAATCGTTTCATTAGTCATTCTGATATTGATTTAGCTTAATCCAATGGTTCTTGTTTATTTTGATATTTTAGGTTTTTGACATCTCGTCCCTCCAAATATTTTCACCTCAAGAACTTGACTATCTAATATGTGGCCGACAAGAAATTTGGGAGGTAATGTTCTGTTCTCTTTATCCAAGTTATAATATGTTAAGTATTCCACTGAAGAAATCTCGGTTTCTGCAGCCGGAATCCCTGGTGGATAACATAAAATTTGATCATGGGTATACTGCTAAAAGTCCTGCGATCGTGAATGTAAGTGCATCCGTTCTTACGTGTTACATCTCTTGCATCCAATTGTTGTGTTGAAGAAGTGCGGCTCCTTGATTCTTTGCTCCTGTTTGTAGCTGCTTGAGATTATGGTGGAATTCACCCCTGAGCAGCAGCATGCGTTCTGCCAGTTTGTAACTGGTGCTCCTCGCCTTCCACCTGGTGGTTTGGCGGCCCTTAGTCCCAAGCTTACAATTGTTAGGAAGGTACTTTCCATGATCTATCATGACATTTGCTATTGGAACATGTGTATAGTTATTCTGTCCAATGCTGTTCTTTGGGGGTAACTTGGTGTTACTTTTGATTATCACCAGCATCCTTCAAGTGTGGTAAATACTTCAAATTCAACTGGGGTGACAGAGCCTGCGGATGATGATTTGCCTAGTGTGATGACGTGCGCTAATTATCTGAAGCTGCCTCCGTACTCCACAAAAGTATGTGGTGTCTGGTCCTTGCTGTTCTTTTCTCTAAGAAAAGATTGGACATTCTGTATGTTTCCAAAAAAAAAAAAGATTGGACATTCTGATGGTTCCTGCTGACTGGTGCTGCTGCTGTTTGGACAGGAAATCATGCGCAAGAAGCTGCTTTATGCAATCCTGGAAGGCCGAGGATCATTTGATCTTTCATAAATGATATTATGTCCGAACTAACATACAGGGGTCAATTTATGTAGCAGAATTAGTTTCTTGGTTGGTCCCTCTAACATAGGTTGAGGTTACTAGCCGCCCAGCAGACTGCTTCAAGGGTGAGAACCAGGTCCTCAATCTGATGCAGGTGCTGCTTTTTTTTATATGTATTGTTGTTTCATCTATATATTCCCCATGGATTCCTTGGTATCATTGAAGAAGTTTAATGTGTTCGGTTTCTGTTTGATTTGTTTCCAGAGGGCAGGCTAGGCTGTAGCCGCTTGAGGAGTGCACCAACAAGAACAGAAATCTCTCTCGTTTTCGGTACATGTAAATAAAAAAGGAATTTTTGTTCCAGAATTTGTACCTGGTTGTGTCGATCCAGAATTTCAATCTTTGTAAACAAAAAGCAACCTGTACATGTGTGATAACTGACTGATAATAAATGTGGTGCGGACGTGCCCTTCTGTCGAGAGTTGTCAGGTTCGCAGATGGAGGAACACAAGCACAGCAGATAGTAGTATCATTACCGATGTTCGGATTGGAAGGGATTAAGCGAATAAGGGCTAAATGATTCTCAATCCCCCTTCTGCATGTACATACACAAGAAAAAGGTCCCAAAGCACGCCAATAAATTGGTGGATGATATAATGCAAGATATAAATTTCACTTTGCAGCAATATAAAGAAATGACTGGTGCAACAAATACGAAATTATTGCATTGGTAATACGCCAAGGTCACTGCATCCAGAGCTTAGGATGGATGGCTGCACGGCGTAGGTTCCCTGTCCTTGCGTATACAAATATATACAAATATGTATGTATTTTATTTAAGGGAAAAAAAAACCCGAAGATGACTCTTTTTCTTCCATACCTTGCAAACATATAGGAGTACAAATAGAATACAGTATTAAAAAAAGCATATACTATAGAATTATTATTATTATAGATAGAGTATGTAGTCGTAGTACATTAGGAGAGGAGAATCTCATGTTGTGATTGGATAGAGTTTTTTTTTCTTTTGATAAAGATGATTAGATAGTATCGGACGGGGTGGGTCCGGTCTAAGGTTAAGGGGACGGTTTGGGTGCCTTTATAAAGAAGCCGAGGGGTCAGGTCACGGGAAAGCAACAACAAGCCACGGCCGCCCCCCAAATCCCCATATCCATCCCCTTGGATCCGATCCGCAGCCGCATCTAGGGTTTCGATTTGATGGCGTCCGCCGAGGCCGAGAAGAAGATGATCACGCTCAGGAGCTCCGACGGCGAGGAGTTCGAGGTCGAGGAGGCGGTCGCGATGGAGTCGCAGACCATCCGCCACATGATCGAGGACGACTGCGCCGACAACGGCATCCCTCTCCCCAACGTCAACGCCAAGATCCTCTCCAAGGTCATCGAGTACTGCAACAAGCACGTCCACGCCGCCAAGCCCGCAGATGACGCCGCACCCGCTGCCGCCGACGCCTCCGCCGGCGCAGAGGACCTCAAGAACTGGGACGCCGAGTTCGTCAAGGTCGACCAGGCCACGCTCTTCGACCTCATCCTGGTACTCCTACCCCGTCCTCATCCCCCAACTTAAGTCCCCTCTACGAATCATGTACCCTTGCCTACTAATTAGATCTATCTGTCATAGGTTGCGCTCAGATTAATTGATTGATTATGCCCTAGATTATACCCTAGATTGATTGATAAGTATGCCCCCATGCTTTTCTGGATTATACCCTATATTGGTTGATTATGCGGTGTAAGATTGATTGATTGATTATGAGGTTCAATTCTGTCGATCTATCTATGCCCGTGCTCATGCTTCTCTGGATTATACCCTAGATTGATTGATTATGCGGTATTGATTGATTGTAAGTTGCAATTCTATCTATCTTTCTAGCCCTTGTACTAGCGCCCGTTTCTATTTTTTTTAATCTATTGAGTACTAATAGATTAGTGCAGTAACAACTCTTTTACACCTGTATCAAGTTGCTTCTTTGGCTGTCTGTTAGCTACATGATAGTGCTCACGCTGAGATTATGTCTGTTATCCACATAGCCCTTGTGCTTCAGACTTGTACGCACATCCCTGTGACCATGTAGCTGTTTGTTAGTGCTGATTATTTTGGTTACCACAACACATTGGATTAGCCATGATGTGACTGCATGGTACTGGCTAGCAAATCAGCAATGAAGTATGTGCACAACACCAGATCACTCTTATTCTGCCGTATGCAATGAACTGTAGCTAGCAGACAGATAATTTGAATGCAGCATTGCACAGTTATTTATTGCCTATGTCATCTGAATATAGTCTTAACATATAATAGTTGACATATTGTCTGAGATGTGGCTAACATTTATGTACTTTACTGACATATATATGGTGATTGTGTTTCAGGCTGCCAACTACCTGAACATCAAGGGATTGCTGGACCTGACCTGCCAGACGGTTGCTGACATGATCAAGGGCAAGACTCCGGAGGAGATCCGCAAGACATTCAACATCAAGAACGACTTCACCCCTGAGGAGGAGGAGGAGATCCGCAGGGAGAACCAGTGGGCTTTCGAGTGATTGAAATCTTTGGTGGTGGCCGTGTTGCTTGGAAGAAACAAGTGTGCACTGCAATGCTACTTACTAGTGCTAGTTGTACTATTATCGGGTCATAATGGTTGTAATTACTTTTGGTGAACCTACTAGGTGGTTATTATGGTTTAGATGGAGGTTAAACTGAGTGGTACGTACGTTTGAAGCTGTTATCTGCAGCTAGTTAGTTAATATAATACTATGTGTCGAGTGGATTATGAATTGCCTCCTGTATATGCTCTGCTCGTTTTATTTTGGTGCTCTGCTCTCTTTGATGGTCGTACCTGTTGATGAGGAGTTTGCTCGCTTCTTGTTATGTGGTTGTGAAAAAGATAAGGAGGCGGCCAGCCAGTGTTGATGCTGATGGCCTGCAGCCTTGGATGGCCTCTGCTTGCTTATCCATCCATTAGGCGAGGCAGAGGCCCAAGCAAGCAAGCAGCCTCGGCCTTCCGTCCATCCATCCGATAACGCAAGAGGCTACCGAGACCAAAGAAGGAACGGAAGAAAGAGCAGCCATGGCGACGAAGCCCATCTCCATCGAGGTGTGGAACCCTAGCGGCAAGTACCGCGTGGTGAGCACCAAGTCCATGCCGGGCACGCGATGGATCCGCCTGCTCACCGACAACGACTGCCGCCTCGAGGTACTTCTTCCTTTTCTTGCTCTGCTCTTCTCTTGCTGTCGTGCTCACTGTCTGTCAAAACATAACACAACTAGATATGCACCGAGGCCAAGACCATCCTCTCCGTCGACGACATCCTGGCGCTCATCGGCGACCGCTGCGACGGCGTCATCGGCCAGCTCACCGAGGACTGGGGGGAGGTGCTCTTCTCGGCCCTCAAGCGCGCCGGAGGGACTGCCTTCAGCAACATGGCCGTCGGCTACAACAACGTCGACGTCGCGGCGGCCAACAAGAATGGCATCGCCGTCGGCAACACGCCGGTAAGATCGATCGATAGCTATTGGTGTTCCCCTGTTTCAATCAATCAATCAATCAATCAACGTCCCCTGTTTCAATTCAATCAATCAATCAACTAACTAACAACATATTCAGGGTGTTCTGACCGAGACGACGGCTGAGCTCGCCGCCTCCCTCACGCTGGCGGCAGCCAGGAGGATCGTCGAGGCGGACCAGTTCATGAGGGCTGGCCTCTACGACGGATGGCTCCCGCACCTGTCAGTAGATATCTGCTTGCTCTTGTACTTATTCAGACATAATACGCAACTGCTTAGCCCTCGATCAACGCGCGTTAACAATGCTTGCCTGCAGCTTCGTTGGCAACCTGCTCAAGGGGCAGACTGTTGGAGTCATCGGAGCTGGTCGCATTGGCTCTGCTTATGCACGCATGATGATCGAGGGCTTCAAGATGAACCTCATCTACTACGACCTCTATCAGGCCACACGCCTTGAGAAGTTCGTCACAGGCAAGGATACCACCACCTATAGCTGCTAGCTAGTCACACTGAAACCTGCCATTGCATTGCACTGCATGTTTATTTAGTCTGCTTATATGTATCAATTGCCTTGTGCATTCCAGCATATGGGCAGTTCCTCAAAGCAAACGGTGAGCAGCCTGTCACCTGGAAGAGGGCCGCCACCATGGAGGATGTCCTCAGGGAGGCTGATGTGGTCAGATTCATTATCCCTTGCAATTTACACACAAGAAGAGGTGATCGAATTGTAGCTACCATACATGACATTATATTCTTCGTTTGCATTTGCTGTGTGTTTGTGGCAGATAAGCCTGCATCCGGTGCTGGACAAGACCACTTACCATCTCATAAACCCTGAAAGGCTGGCCATCATGAAGAAGGAGGCGATTCTTGTGAACGCGAGCCGAGGGCCTGTGATCGATGAAGCTGCCCTGGTGGAGCACCTCAAGGCCAATCCCATGTTCCGCGTTGGGCTCGACGTCTTTGAGGTATGACCAATGGTTAATTGATTAATTAAAATGTTGCTGATTAGTATCTATCAGTTGGTTCGATGGGGTCATCCATCAGCATGCCACAATGCTATATATGTACTATTGAACAGGATGAGCCTTACATGAAACCTGGACTGGCTGACATGAAGAACGCGGTCCTTGTACCACACATTGCATCAGCCTCCAAGGTATGATACAACGATGTCAACCAATCAAATTGTAGCGCCTTTGTTTGAGTCTTTTTTATTTGCGACAGACACAATTACACAACTGAAAGAATATAATATTCTTTGTTTCTTGGTTCAGTGGACACGTGAAGGAATGTCAACGCTGGCTGCTCTCAACGTTCTTGTAAGTCTGCCCGCTGCACTCTGCTGTGTCCATTTATATAGACATTTGCTGCTAATTTACTGATGGAAACAAATTAAACAGGGTGGGATCAAGGGTTACCCTGTGTGGGGAAACCCCAATCAGGTGGAGCCCTTCCTGAACGAGAAGATGACGCCACCGCCTGCTTGCCCAAGCATCGTTAATGCGAAACAACTTGGTTGGTGACCCTCCATCTACTTTACATGGCAAATCAATACCAGTCTATCTCTATCACGCATTCTGCATTCATGTGGTGTGCTGTCATCCATCTTGTCGATCCTGCTGCTTGGACAAGTACATAGGATGCACATGGATCTTAATTATATTGTTGCCTCTTCAAATAAGGCCATGTTTAGTTACTCCCAATTCCCAACTTTGACACTATGCAAAAAGAAGATTCCCCATCACATCAAACTTGCGGTACATGCATGGAGTACTAAATGTAGATGAAATTAAAAACTAATTGCACAGTTTTGTTGTACTTTGCGAGACGAATCTTTTGAGCCTAATTAGTCAATATTTGGACAATAATTCACAAATACAAACGAAACGCTACAGTGTGCTACAGTGCTGTAACAGTAATTTGGCACCTCCCAAATTCTCCAACTAAACACGGCCTAATTGTTTCAATGTGTATTTCAGGTCTGCCATCTTCAAAGCTTTAGAACAAGGGCGCTGCTAGCTAGCTACAAGTGAAGATGCTGTATACATGGAGGGATGGCATGGCAATAATATAGCATCAGATCGATCGAGCAGCTGCACTGTAGATGTCTTCTGTCAGAGCTTCTTCCATATATCATCACCCTCGAGTTTATTAATTAATTAGCATTTGTATATATATAGATGCAGCTGCCTGCATGAATTGGGTTCCCGGCCGTAACAATAAGCAGCAGCTATATATATGTAGCATGTTACGTATATACATACATGCAACTTAATTAGTTTTTGATCCATCTATCAGCTGGAGCCACACTCTACGTTGCATATCATCATGTATTCATCTACATGTATGTATGTATGTATGTATATGGCATGCATATGTATTTTTCTGCGCTGAACGTACAATAACTTATTTGTTACACCATATATGTACCGTGTACACCGACAAGAGTATTGGTTGTGTTGCGAGCATTGTGATGAGTAGAAATTGTATGCGGTAGGTTACTTTCCATTCTATAGATGGTTGCTATTACAGTAGTGACACAAGAAAACAGTTGAATGAGCAAACAAAGTTCAGAGGTGGTGGAATAAAGGAGACTGCGGCTATATAATATGACAGTATGTAGCAAATAAACACGAAGCTAAGATGACAGTATGTAGAACATCATCAATAATCGAGAGGCAGGGAAGCTCCCTATATATAAGTAGTAAGTAAATAAAGAAAAAGAAAAAAAGAAATGCATGATCAATAATGCAATCACCAGAGAGAAGCTATCTAAGGGGAAATACATACAGAATAATAATAATAATAATAATAATAATAATAATAATAATAATAATAATAATAATAATAATAATAAATCATGCATCATCAGATGAGATGAGATCAGATGATGAGCTTGACGTAGTTTTCGTAGACGAAGTCTGCGAGGATCTTGTATGCCTTCTCCGTGGGGTGGTAGCTGTCCCAGAAGAGGTAGTCGCCGACGGGGTCGCAGACGGCGGAGGTGACGCGGTTGCAGAGCACGGAGACCTCCAGGAGGCCGGTGCCGCAGCAGCCCTTGGTGGACTGCTTGAAGCCGTAGCTGCGAGGGTGCATCATCATGTCGTACAGGAAGCCGTAGATGTCCATGAACACCAGCAGCGTGCCGGGGTACTTGGCCCGGAGCGCCGCCAGCTCCCTCACCATGCCGGCGTTGTAGGCGACGGCCACCTCGTTGTGGCCCTGGGAGCAGCCGCGCTCCAGGCCGCCGGACATGGTGCGCTGCGACGGCACGCAGCCGATGGGCGGGATGCCGATGAAGGCCACCCGCCGGCCGCCGGCGCGGATGAGGTCCTCGACGAAGGAGGATGCGTGCTGCACCAGGAGGTTCGCGTACGAGGCGTGGTCGTACTCGCTGCGCGCGCGCATGGTGAAGTAGGTGTTGGCTATGTCGTCGCTGCCGGCGCAGATGGCGAAGACGCCCCGGGACAGGATCTCGGAGGCCTTGTCGTCCCCGGCGGCGGCGCGCACCTTGCCCAGGTACTCGTGGAACATGGTCAGCTGGTCGGGCAGCGAGATCACGGAGGCCAGCTTGGGTGTCAGCGGGTCGAAGCCGGTGCCGCCGGAGGCGAAGCTGACGCCGGTGATGAGGTCGTGCGTGTCCAGCGGCTGAGGGGAGAGGTAGGGAGGCAGGTAATCCTTGAGCCCCAGACGGGACGCTGCATGCAAATGATTGAATTAACATGTTTGTTTCCTTCCTTCCCGATATGTCTGTATGTATATACGTGTGTGAGTGTGTACACACACACATATATAAACATATGGAGTACAAGCTAGGCCTTGTTTACTTCCCAATTTGGGATAGATAAAATTGGTATTTTGTCATAAATGCGCAACTGTAGCGTTTCGTTTGTATTTGTGAATTATTGTCCAAATATTGACTAATTAGGCTCAAAAGATTCGTCTCGCAAAGTACAACAAAACTGTGCAATTAGTTTTTGATTTCGTCTACATTTAGTACTCCATGCATGTACCGCAAGTTTGATATGATAGGGAATCTTCTTTTTGCATAGTGTCAAAGTTGGGAGTTTGGAGGGAAGTAAACAAGGACTTATTACCGATGAAGTCTGTGGGTATCCTTCCGTTGCAGAACCTCCCGGTGGGTCGGTGGTTGAGGAAGTCGTCGCCGTAGGGCGGGAAGTCTGCCTTGATGATGGTGTTGATGCCGTTGTTGTTGCCGGGGTCCACGATGGAGTCGCCGAAGACGATGAGGGCAGCCGCCTGATGAGGCTTGTCGTCGGCGTTGGGCCTGTGCTGCTGCTGCTTGGCTGATCTCGTGGCGTTGGCAGCTGCAGCACAAGTGCTAGCAGGGGCCAACAAGATGAGCAGGAGCAACAAGAGCAGCTGGGAGCTGCGACTGATGATCATTTTGTACTTAATTAGCTACTATATATTGTAGTATATATGTATAGTATATATGCACATATGTGGAAGGGAATAATGGGAAGAAAAGGAGGATGCAGCAGCTATAGCAGTGGACTCCAGATTGGTGGTGATGCTGCCTGATCGAGCAGAGCTGCATCTGCATAGCATAGCCCATATATATATATCGAGTGGAGTAGGTAGGGTCGGGAGCTTAGCCTTGCTGGTGGAGACGGTGGATTTGATTTATGGTCGTAAATGCCCTGCTTCAATTCATTCGGCTGGCTGGGCTGACTGCCTGGGCCTGGGGACCCCGGCTGTGCCGCCGCCGGACTTGCATCCGCCGATCTCCCAGCAAGCGCGGTAACACACAAGAGACTAGCTAGATGCACTGATGGTCATGTCATCACACATGGCCGAGTAAATGCAATGCCGGCCACCCATGGATTGGATGGACGCTGGCTAGATCATCAGACCCTCTCCAACGGTATAATAAACCAGCAGCCAGCTCTAAGCTGGAGGAGCAGCATTGGCAGACGTGTCGTAAGAGAGAAATGTATTGAAAATTGTGCGAGATCATCTCTTATTGTAGCGCTAGCGCTAGCTCTTCACTTTAATTTTGTCACCGTGTTCATCGAATAAAAATCTCTATGAGCTGCCCGTTGGAGAGGCCTTCATATCATAGATGAGATGGATCATGGATGGTCGCTAGATTTCCTGGATCCTCTCTGCCTCTGCCTGCAATGCGCATAGTAGTAGTAGATACTAGTACGATCCACGCACGCGCCTGCCTTCAATGCAGAGCCATGCCATGTTGATGCAGATATATAGTAAATGCATGGGCAGGCAGGCAGAGGTAGCTGTGTACTGGACTGGACTACACTCCACTGCCACTGGGAAGAAGACTAGCAAGCAGCAGCATGTCCATCCAGGCCATGCATCTTGTAGAACGCAGCTGAGCTGCACTGCACGCATCTTCTACTGCTCCTGGATACTCCTACTGGCAAGGCATACAATAGTTAGATTTCATTCTGCTCGGATCCAACGAATTCTATACCTGTATACTATCGCAGTATGTAGATATACAATAATCCACTTGATTCTCAGTTTACTCAACTCCAAGCAATAATTAAAGGATGCATATATGTGAGGGCACAGGCCACAGGCTAGGCAACAGTTAATATATAGTATGTATTGGAGTAACAGTAACTAGATTTTTGCAGGGCCAGACCAGATCATCAGCAGCAGTGGACTGAGTACATTTTCTCCAATTGAAATGGCATGCAGTACCAATGCAAAAATACCTAGCTAGGGCAGTAACTGCGGCAGCCGTATCATTGTGCACAGCACTGCACTGCACGTTAATTCATTACTGGAGGGGATGTACCAATGACCGCTGCTCGATCTGCTCGTTACGACGTTGCCAGTGTCCAATGCAATAATCCACACACTTTGCAAAGGCAGCTTAGGGGCTGTTTGTTTCTTTAGCACACATCGAATGTTTAGATACTAATTAGGAGTATTAAACATAGCATAATTACAAAACTAATTGCACAGACGAAGACTAATTTGCGAGATGAATCTATTAAGTCTAATTAATCCATGATTTGATAATGTGATGCTACAGTAAACATGTGCTAATTATGGATTAATTAGGCTTAATAGATTCGTCTCGTGAATTAGCCTCCATCTGTGTAATTAGTTTTATAATTAGCTCATGTTTAATCTTCCTAATTAGCCTCCGAATATTCGATATGACATATATTTTAGTTAGGACTAACGATCCAAGCACCCCTAGCCTAGTCAAATAAAGTAGCCAGCGGCTGCCCGGCCGGGAGTAAATGCAATGCAATGCATTATATATAATGCGACCAATGGCACATCTGTACTACCAGCTAGCTTGGTTGGCCACGCTATTGCCTCTCGCTCAAACTGGCCACGAGGTTTCGTACGAGTGCCATGAGCATTAAATTTGTTATCACATCAGCAAAATTATTGACTTGTCAAAGTCATTATGAGAGGAGTTTCATCCGAAGAGAAGTTTCACCCGATGACACTAAGGGTCTGTTTGGGAGCACCCCACTCCAGAAAAACCAGCTCCACTCCACCAGCTTTATACTTTTCTAGCTCCACTCCATCAACTCCAAAAAAATATGGAGCTGCTGCACGTGTTTGGCTGATGGCAGTGCTCCAGCTCCAAAAACATGAGCACTTGTTGTGAATGGTCTATTTTACCCTTTGTGAATGGACCCACATGTCATACTCTTCTATTTTCTCCTCTCTCTCCTCTCCTCTTCTCTTCTCAGTTTCCAGAGGGATCTCGAACACGTTCATCGCGGCAGCAGGGATCTCCAACTTCCAAAGGGAGCCGTCCATGGCCTGCGCCTGCTCGATGAACACGGATGACATCTACGAGTCGGAGGTGGAGAAGAGGATGCTGCAAAGCCATATCGGAGCCAGCCGCAGGATGCACTTGAGTTCTTCCACTTGAGTGACCGTGCAGAGGCTCCATGGGCCCTGCTGCTGGTGGTGACCACCCGCCGGCAGCGCCCATACGCGCCGCCGCAGGGGAGGTCGCCCCGGCCGCGCCGCCGCGGGGGAGTTGGCCCCCGCCGGCCTACGCCCCGGCGGCACGGGAGCGGGCGGGCGGGCGGCGGGTGGCGCGACGGGCGGCGCACAGGGGCGGCGCGCGGGTGGGACGGGGCGGACGGGAGGACTGTTTTTGTTTCGTTTCGTGAAGCGGTACTGTGTAACGAGTGGCAATGGTGGGTAAATACCCACCAACTCCATGAGGAGGTCTGTATAGGAAGTTTTTGGAGCACCTCTTGAGGTACTCCACAAAAAACGTGGATCTACCCCCTGCTCCACCTTTTTCCTGGAGCCGAAGTTGCTGGAGCTAGACGCGTTTGGCTGCGAAATTTTCAGAGTTGGTGGAGTGGAGCAATTTTTCGTGAAGTGGAGTGCTCCCAAACACCCCCTAAGGCTAGCCTAATTGATCCATCCATATCCATCTGTCTATTCTCTTCCTTCTCAAGCCAAAGCATGCATCGTATGCCGACTACTGTGCCAATAATTAGTATTTCCATTAAAGCCCAGGGAGGTTAGCTAGCTGGATTTCACTATTCTTTGTCCCTACATTTGTGCAAAGACTGTATATAAATTAAACATTCATCTACCCCAGCTATATACAAATATTTTTTCTTCAAAAAAAACAACTCAGGTATTTTTTCATATTATTTTAAAGAAAATAAAAGGAGAAATAAATAAAAAACAATTGAATTTTTTAAGTGTGGTCTGCAATTTTCATTAATTTTTTAATTCGATCAATTGTTTAGAAAAGTAGCACCCCCCACAATGAAAAGAAGGACGAATTCGTAGCTTCGCCCTGCTTTTCCCCGACCCCCTCAATCATCTTCTCTGGGAGCTATATTCTCAGCTGACTCTGCGCTTCTCTCTCCTCTGCTTTCCCCCATTCTCATCCGAGCTCTGCACCACGATGTTCACACACCTGATGCTCACGCACCAATCTCTCCGTCACTGGACGCACCACCTCCCCATCACGAGAGCCAGCATGGGCTAGCACTGCATCGTCCTTCTTCTTCTTTCCTGGCGGCCGGCAATGCATCTCCAGCCAAGCTAAACGCAAGCCTAGCTGGCTCATGGAGAAAAATTCCCAATGCAAGAAAAAAAAATGATTTGGGCTGTGGTCTAGTTGGGAAAAATCCGGCCCAATACTTAGAGTTGGGCCCAGGCCCAACGCATGCACCGTATGTATGATGGATTTGTTTGTTGCTGCTGAATGCCGCCATGTGCAGCAGCATATTGCCAAGCCAAGGGGGAAAAAAAAGCCAGGGGAAGCAAGAAAGACAAATTTCTACTCCTTCTTCCTTGCCACTAATTTTATAATCTACTACGGCTGGCTACAAGAAGAAGCAGCAAATCTGAATCTGACATGCGTGCCAACCTTTCAGATCCAGCCCAGCCGGATCCAAATTTTGTGCAGCGATGGATGGGTTGGAATCAGATCAGGATACTATTACTAGCAGATGCATGATGGGATGAGATATTATTTGAGATCAGATCGCAATGGCCAAGTGGGGTGGTGAGGTGGCCTCTTATTTTAACCTCCGGAGCTGGAGCTGGAGCTGGAGTGGAGTGGAGTGGTGCCCACGCAGACGCAGACGCAGACGCAGACGCAGCAGAGCCCGGAAGAGAAGGAGGGAGGAGTAAGATGAGGAGCTCGGTGTCGGAGCGCAGCCTCATCATCGAGAGCGACGACGACGACGACCATCCCCAATCCCAACCGCCATCCGCAGCCGCCGCCAGGAGAAGACGCCACCACGACCAGGGCTCCGGCTCCGACTCCGACTCCGGCTCGGGCTCCGACTCGTCCTCCCCCTGCGCCACCCCGCGCGCCGAGCCCACCGCCTCCTCCTACACCCAGCAATGGCCGCAGAGCTACAGGTCCTCCTCAATCTTTCCTCCCTTCTTTACATCACATACAGCAATCAACTAACCAACCTGTCTCTGTCTGCAAATAATATTAATTCTCCTTTTTAACTGCGCGCAGGCAATCCATCGACATCCTTAGTAGCGTGCAGTCACCAAATCTCAGCTTCTTAGGGACCCCAACTCTAAGCAGGCTCTCCAACTCCTTCACCAACTCTTTCCGTGGTAAAACCCCTGAAATCATCTCTAATCTCGTCAAGCCACTCCTGCGCCCCACCACAAGTGATGAGCAGCAACGTGAAGAAGCGCGAAAGAGCTCCCAGTACCTTCTGCCCTCGAGAAAACCCTCTTTGCAACAAATCCCTGAGGATCAGAAGCCACTGCTAGTTGCTGATGAGGTGTCTCCTCATCAGAAATGCTCTTACACCCAGGCAGTGGTCAATGGTAACTAACCACCTACACCTCATTCTTATTTATCCTCCTGAATGCTGTGATACATAAGGCCTCCATTATGCTTTTATGCAGGAATAAATGTTCTATGTGGTGTGGGAATCCTATCAACACCTTATGCCATCAAACAAGGTGGTTGGCTTGGACTGGCCATACTCTGTTTATTTGCTATTCTTGCATGGTATACTGGTGTGCTCCTGCGCCGTTGCCTAGACAGCAAGGAGGGCCTTGAGACATACCCAGATATTGGCCATGCCGCCTTTGGCACCACCGGTCGTATAGCCATCTCGGTATAATATCATTCAGATTATAAACAATGGCTGTGATTCAGTTTCTGCGCATTTTCAATATGATGTGTAGTTGAGGAATACCTTTGTGCTAACTTGAGTTTTTTCTTGTTTGTGGCTTCCCTGTTGCAGATAATCCTGTATGTGGAACTGTATGTAAGTGCTTATTGCCAACCATCTATCTCAATCAGAATTAGCCTATGCAAGTAGTGCAGTGAAACAACTTGCACCAACAACTTGCATATCCTGTACCAAAAAAAAAGACAAAAAAAATCAAAGCTATGAACACTATTAAGTCTACCACAAAACGAGCACAACTATAATGCTATCTTTCAAAGAAAAATAAAAAAAAGGAATTTCCTTCACAAGAAAAAAAAAAGATCAACCCTGGTTCAACATGAGGATGAGGTCATATGCATACTAGTTCATATGCTGTGATAATTAAATTTGCAATTGCTAGGGTTAGACAAGAATCAAAATAATGCCAACCTCTTAGGCATTTGTTTAGAGTTCCAGGGACATACCTCACACTTGTAAGACCATGGAATGTGGAAGTGACATGAGTTGGGGCCAGTGTCTGGAAGGCACAACGGACTTGACACACCTGAAACTTTTCATTCTTTCAGTAAAATAGAAAATAGAATACAGAGAGCAGGTTTAAGGTTTTATGGAGGTTGCAATTAAACCACAGTATTTCTTGCTTTCTGAAGAGTAACAGTCTCTAATATGTTGTGCAGGCCTGTTGCATCGAGTATCTGATACTGGAGAGCGACAATTTATCAAAATTATTCCCCAATGCACACCTAACCATTGGGAGCTTGACATTGAACTCCCATGTATTTTTCGCAATCTTGACTACCATCATTGTCATGCCCACCACTTGGCTCCGTGACCTTAGCTGCCTGAGCTACCTTTCAGGTATCCATTTGCATGTTGCTTTGCATTTTGTTTGACTATTGTGTGCCACAGAGTCTGTGTGCATGCGCTGCATTTAGTTCAGATATATGCACTCTGCCCTCTCTATGTATCACATATTGCTTCTCATAACGTTGATGTGTCTGTAGCTGGAGGTGTCATTGCATCTATCCTTGGAGTCATCTGCCTGTTCTGGGCAGGTGCCGTTGACAATGTTGGCTTTGAGAACGAAGGAACTGTGCTGAACCTCCCTGGAATCCCTATTGCGATTGGATTGTATGGTTATTGCTACTCAGGGCATGGGGTGTTTCCGAACATCTATTCTTCTCTGAAGAATCGCAACCAGTTCCCTTCAATTCTCTTTACTTGGTAATTAGCTTATCTATATTCCCTATCTTTTTTCTGGAATCTAGCACTCATATTTTGATTTATTTTCTTGTCAGTATTGCGCTGTCTACCATTTTGTATGCTGGTGCCGCGGTGATGGGATACAAAATGTTTGGTGAAGCCACAAAGTCTCAGTTCACACTCAACTTACCAGAGAATTTAGTAGTTTCAAAGGTTGCAGTTTGGACCACGGTAATTAGTACTGCCCAAACCATTTAAGTTTCCTTTATAAAAAGTCAAAAGGCCTTAACCCTTTGGTGTATGGGATAATCTGTTTCCATGGTAAATGGAGTGTGCTTCTATGTGTTTCCAAGTAAAGCACAAGTTTTCATCTTCTGCAACCTACAGTTATGCAATGATAAAACTTTGCCTAAACCGGTCTTATTAGGACCTTTTACCTCTTTTTCTGGCGAGGATATTGTCCTTGATTTGAGCCGTTTCATCTACAATTACTTTTGATGCCATCATGCTGAACCCTAACAATAATATCACCTCTTATATTGCAGGTGGCAAATCCAATAACCAAATATCCTTGGTGTGTCAATTATTTTGTTGAAAGTGGTGTAGTCTCAAAGTGGAGCAGAGAAAGTCTGTTTCTATAACTGTTTGCTCAGTAGATTTCAGAGCATTCTTTTATGCAGCTATATTTAGCTAATTTAAAACATGGATTCTCCAAAATACGTGCTGGTTCTTTATATTTTTGGGATTTTATTACATTCTCAAACTATATAGATGTCCTTAACGAATAATCACATATGCATTAACCATAATCCCACTGTCTATGAGTTTGGAGGAGTTGCTGCCGCCAAATCAACAGAAGTACTCAAACATAATGATGCTTAGATCAGCCCTTGTGGTGTCAACCCTCCTCATTGCTCTATCTGTACCCTTCTTTGGTAAGTTGTAGACATATTTGGTAAGGCTCAATCGTTACACCATCCACAATCTAACCTCTATTTTCGAGCTTTGACAGGACTTGTGATGGCCTTGGTTGGTTCTTTGCTCACGATGCTTGTGGTAAGGGATCTGTATACGCGCGTTCACCTCAAGAGATGTTTTCTTGTTCATCAGTTGGTGAGGCTAAAATACGTGCGTTTTCACTGTAGACCTATATTCTACCTTGCGCGTGCTTTCTGGCAATCCTTAAGACAAAGGTGACTTGGCACCAGGTACGATCATATGCGAATACTACCCACAATTATATGAGCAGAATTGTTGGCCTCCTTAGTGAAATAGCATAAAAACAAGAAGAAGACATGAATATGATTTGCTTTGAAACAGGGGTAGAACTGTAATCCAGGCCCCTCAGTTATTAGGTATATGTATAATCATCGGATCTGTTTTGATTGACAGGTCGCAGCTTGCTCATTCATCATGGCGGTCGGGGTTTGCTGCGCGTGTGTGGGGACATACTCGTCCCTGTCCAGGATAATCCAGAGTTACACCTGATCAGTGTACATGTTGCAGTTATTCCAGTCACCCACCGTATACACGAAAAGCATATACAAGACAAATTTTTACCCAGTAATTTAGCGAGTCTGATGCATAATAAATTTACGACATGTATGTGAAATGCTTGCATGTTAGTGTACCAAGAAATATGTAGCAAGGCTTTTAGTAGGTTGTATCATGCATAAATAACAAACTAGAAATATGATTTGTATTCTGTTGATCTGTTTTCGGTGGAATATGATTTGTATTCGGTTGATTTGTATCATGTATTCTGTTGCATAAATAACAAGCTAGAAATAACGAGAGAGAGAGAGAGAGAGAGAGAGAGAGAGAGAGAGAGAGAGAGAATAGCCATTCTCGCAACAGGGCATATGTACAGTATATGAGGTTGTGCATGCAGTTGAAGGATAGATGACGATCCCTGCTCGATCGATCGCACATCACGCCTATATATCGATCAGATGTTTTGCGGTCTCGGGATGTACTTGCGGAGCCAGATCTGGCGTTGGGCAATGGTGATCTTGACGAGGGGCTCGCCGTTGAGCACCAGGCTCACGAACGCCTCGCTCTTGAAGATGATCCTGCCGTACATGGGCGGCGCGCCCCCCGTCGTCTTCTCCATCAGAACGCGGACGATGCAGTCGCCCCACTTCCTGCCCAATAAGTTTACTAAGTTTATATGTATGTATGTATGTATGTACGTACGTACGTACGTACGTACTTACTGATCGAGAATCAATGAATAGTGAACAAACTTACTGCCTGAAGTAGTCGAATATCTCTTGGCGCTCGATGGGTTGCCCCTTGGAGAAGGTGACGAACATGGAGCGGCAGTCCTCCGGCACGGTGACCGGGCGCCACGTGTAGGGCACCTCCAGCTCCGGCAGGCGGCCGACGAGGCCCGTCTGGTAGCGGCGCAGCAGGCGGTAGAGGCGGTCGTCGAAGATGAGGGCGCCGGCGCCGTCGAGGATGTCAGCGACGCCGCGCACGACGAGGTCCTGGTTGAAGGCCAAGAAGGCGGCGTCGATCTCGCCGATGCCGCCCTCCTGGCAGAGCGCGGAGATGAAGGGGATGGGCGGGAGCATTTGCGTCTGCTGCTGGCGCAGGCAGTCGAGGATGGAGTTGGCCTCGCCGGCGACGATGCCGATGGCGGCGGGGTTGAGGCTCAGCAAGTGGCGGATGGCCTGGTGATCGGCCGGGTCCAGCCAGAGCAGGAGGGCAACGGCGTTGCGGGCCTGCTCCGGGTGGCTGCCGATGGCCACGAAGCGCTCGTACACGTTGCGAGCGTCGCAGTAAAAGTAGAGCATGTCGCGGACGGTCGCCATTGGTGATGGAATAATGACGATCGATGAAGCAAATCTAGCAAGCAAGCAAGATGGAATGGCGAATTGCCGATGGATGGAGGGGGAGGGCGGGCGGGGTATTTGTAGGCCGCCGCCGCTGCCGACGGCGACGACGCGGCTCTCGAACTGGAGCTATATATTTGGTTATTCTGTTGCATCGACCGGTTTCTCACTCTCGCAACGCATTGGTTATTTGGTTTCCGTCCGTTACTGATGATCGACAGCGCGGCGCAGCCAAGCAAAATAAGGAAAGGAGAGGCGCGCGCGGGAAGAAACAGGTTTCAAACGGACCGGACGCCATGGCTGGGCCAATCGCGCCGCGCCACGTCCTACAACCCGGCCCTTTCATACCAAGCTGCCTCCTGATTACTGGTAGTTTTGCGTCCGCATCTAATTTTGCTGGCAGTCATTTATTATTACTACCTAAAGATTACTGCTACTACCAAGCTGCTTCCATTCAAATTTGACTGCATTTCAAAACCTAAAGATTCTTCTTGGCATGCAGTCAATGCCTAGGTAGAGCAAATCCATCCCAATATCCCGTCCCGTCCTCACAAGCCATGGCAACAAATTATAACTAGGAAATGTACATTCATCAAGTAGTTCTTCATTTTGTACCATACATACACGTAGAGCTATATATATATACGTACATCATGCACTGCTAACAAATCCATTACCCATATTATACACCATATTAATTAAACATCATCTTTACAAGAAATTCAAATCTCAAATTGGATGGCGCCTTACTACAACTAGATCGGACCGTGCAATGGTCATACATACATACATACATACATACATACATACATATACATACATACATACT
>NC_028450.1:47879-108808 GCF_000263155.2 Setaria italica | reverse complement strand
AAGCATTCTTGCAAAGTCCAAACAGTAGCTAAATATCAAATGCAAGAGGCTTACTGGTTTGGTTCAAATATAAGCTCGGGGGGGAGGGGGGGTGCGGGGGGTGGGGTCACAGGCCGGTCCTGAGATTTTGGGAGGCCCGAGGCGAAAGTAAAACTCGGACCCTTTAATATAGATATTATAACAAATATATATGAAATATTACCGATAAATACTTAAATGTATCTAAAAGTAATATTCATATCAAATTATTTATACATATTATCTTAAAAGTTTCTTCTAACATTCCTCGATGCAAAGTCACTTATGATAGGGTTGATGTCAATCTCATCCAACAATTTCTTCTTGATGCATAATGTTGCCAAATCATTTAACCTCTCCTGAGTCATTGTTGACCTCAAATAGTTCTTCAATAACTTCAACTTTGAAAAGCTTCTTTCAACCGATGCGATAGTCACAAGCACAGTAAATAAGGTCCTGTTTGTTTGAGCTTTTGCTTTTCGAAAGCTGGCTTTTGGCTTCTTGTCCTGGAATGCTAGCTTTTTGAAAGCTAGCTTTCTAAAAGCTGGGGTCCGTTTGGCAACCCATTCTCTGAGGATGAGAGTGTTTGGAAGAGATGTACAATGTCTCTATTACCCCTATGTGTACATACTGATTGGTTTCGTGTACAATTATTCATAGACTTTGTTGGCAATATAATTATAATAAATTGCATGCATTTATAAGTCTGAGTTCAAGCGACATTACAATACTCTCTCATGGCCATCAAAGCATCGGCAATACTATCACGGAAAGCATTCATGTCACTCTCTTCATGTCCATGTGCTTGCGACTGAGATGATGTTGTTTGACCAACACTTGGAACTTCATTTTGATCACATATGTCATGAATTGGATCATCGTCCCCCTCTTCTTCATTGGGAATGCTGTCCCCACCACCTTCTTCACTAGGAATGCATGTAGAGTGGCTTGAGACATGACTCTTCTCAAACATAATTTTCCATTGTTTCAAACATGGTGGAGGAGCATAACAGAATGCCTTCTTCTCCCTCTTGAGGTGTCACTGTACAAAAAAATAGAGAAAATACAAAGTGATTAGTCAATTGCATATAGTACAAAGAATTCCAATGAACATACACATGACAGATTGCTAACCTTTGTGTTTGTCTCACACCATTCATCACTTGTTGTAGGTATCTCCAAAATAGGATGCCTTCCAAGGCCAGAATTGCTCCAAAGTGATTTCCAAAACCCATACAAGGTTTTCAAGTTATCCCAATAGTTTTTCAGCTGCTTCTGGGTATAATTTTTTCCTGTTTGAGTAAAAAACTTGTCCCGTAAGTTTTTATAGCTTCTTGCATTTAGTGTACCTAGAGGCCTATTCCTAGCTTGAATCTCCTCAACAACAATGTTACAAAAAATTGTAGTTATTTCAATATTTTCCCAATCTTCTTGGCATACAATCTTTTCAGTTTCGTTGCTCTTTCCCTTGCCCTTTCCTTTGTTCTCCATCTAGACAGAGAGTTGTTTGTTCATGATTGCATACAAATATTTCATTTAACAAATTGGTGATTCCAAATCCTAATCCATGATTCAAAGCTCCTAAACCATGATTCTAGGCTACAATAGTTCATTTAACCATGACTGCATAATCTAGATTCTAGGCTACCATGATTCTAGGGGATGTGGTGCTCACCTTGCTGGAGATCTTGCGTAGGGAAAAGGATAGGAGCCGGGCGACGAGGACGAGCAGGGGTCGAGTGATGAGGATGAGGCGGGGCCGGGTGATGAGCCGGGGCTGGGCAACGATGATGTGCAGGGGTGAAGGGAGGAGGGTGGTGGCCCGATGCAGATGGAGGAGAGTGGTGGCTCGAGTCGGGGGTGGACGACAAGCACAAGCAAGGGCGGAGGGAGGAGGGCGCCAGCCCGAGGTGGGGCTGGGCGATGAGGACGAGCAGGGGTGGAGGAAGGGGGGTGGCGGCTTGATGTGGAGGGAGGATGGCAGTGGCCCGACATGGGATGCGGAGGGAGGTGGAAGAGGATATGTTTTAACGGGGAAGAAGGGTACCGAGAGGAAAAAGAAACGTAACGATTCGTAACACTACCGATGGCAGACAGGTAAATAACGCCAGAAGCTCGTTTTTCTCTCCTTTCGAGCTTTCCATTGGACTGTGGCTTTCCAGAGCTTTTGGCCTACGAAAAGCTAGGCTCGAAAGCTTGCCATTTGTTTGGGCTTTCGGCTTCTGGGGGGTGAGAAGCTGGCTAAAAGTCCAAACTAATAGGGCCTAAGAGTCGGTAAGCAATGCAGACATTAGGATAACAATCCACATCTCTGACATGCTCGAAAATCTTCATAGCAGACATTACGCCATCCGGCAAAGTGAATTTCATAATCTTTAATTCATAAATAAGGTCATATACCTCAACATCAGATGAACCATCAAAAGAAAAAGTTTCTACAAATTTAGTGCAACATTCTTCAAGTTCATTATCATTTAATGACTTCAAAGTGCGTGATCCGAGCGGGAGAGAGGACCAGCGGCAGGATGAGGCGATGTGGATGAGGGGGTGCGGTAGATGAATTGGGCCCTTTTTTAACCATGAAGTGGGCCCACCTTAATGTCACATTTTACTGTGAACCATTGTGGGCGGGGTAGTAACAAAGGCTACCTTTTTTTGAGCCCCCACCTTAATGCTATTTGGAACATAAGCATTGCCTTTGCCTTAAGAATTGTGTTACCGTTACTATACCCCTGGGATTTGGGGGCCCGGGGTGGCCGCACACCCTGCCCCCTCCCCCCGGGGCCATCCCTGGATGCGGATACGACGGTGGCCCTATTCTCCTATTGCAGTCACGAGCCTCATTGATGTGTTGTCAGCCCTATTGCAATCACGCGTCTGTGACTGCAATAGGGCTGGTAACACATCAACGAGCACCCCGCGGCCACCGGAGAGCATCGATGCTAATTGAGCCTACCATCGCCAATGAGCCCTACAACTGTCACTAGTAGAGAAGAGACTTTCCATCCAGTGTTTTTAGTCCTGGTCGTTTTTTGACCTGGGACTAAAGGGCCTTTTGTCCTGGATCAAACGACCACCGACGACTGGAGGTTTAGTCCTGGTTGATAGTATCAACCAGGACTAAAGAGACCCTTTAGTCCCGGTTGTAACCACTAGTGGGATGAGAAAATCTGGTGAGGCATTTAGTTCAGGTTGAAAACATCAACAGGGACTAAAGGCGTTTAATGGGAATTACCAACCAGGACTACGGGACTAGTTAGTCCTGGTTGGTAATTCCAACCGGGACTAAATGGTGGGGAGGGGAGGAGGCCTTTAGTCCTGGTTGGTGTTTTGAACCGAGACTAAATGCCTTGCCTCACCAACCGTGGGCCTTTAGTCCCCCCCCTCTCTCCACCTTATCCTCTCCCCTCCCTTATCTCGCGCAGGCAGTTTTTCTCTTCTTCCTTATTTCTCTCCTCCTTCTCTCCCTCTCTTCCAAGCGGAGTGGGCGGTGTGCGAGCGGGCCCATTTTATTTTTTGGAAACTTTTTAGTCCAAGTTGGTAACACCAACCGGGACTAAAGGAGGTCTTTAGTCCCGGGTGAAATACCTGGGACTAAAGAGGGGACCTTTAGTCTCGACAGATTAGTCCCGGTTGGATTTTTGAGACCTATGCGTCTTTGACCAGGACTAATGCTCACTTTTCCACCAGTGTGTAATGGGCGGACAGGGCCAACAACACATCAACGAGCACCCCATCAAAGTGCTAGGTGTCATGCCAGAGCCCACAAGGAGGTGGTGGCACTGTCATGAGCACCATAGTGGTGATGTCATGGTAATCTGGCATGAGTCGCTGCAGGGAGCCGTTGGTCAGTAGTTTTTGGAGGTTGAGCATGAGGCACTTCTTGTGTGTGGTGAGATAATCTTGATGCCGAGAGCCCGAGACCACTGTCATCGTGCAGGACTAGCAGGCAACCACCCATGCAACTTGGTAGTCCCGTGCCCGTGCATTTCGGGGCGCCCTTCCAAAACATCCTTTTGTGGGAATAGACCAATCTACCATAGATGGGGGGCTGTCTTTGTCCCACTCAAGCATAATAATCCCCTCCCACACTCGAATTTACTAATCATTCGATCTGAAGTGAACGATCCAGATCCAACCATCCTCCAACCTTATCTTCTCCACCTCGAACAGCCACAACCTTTCCCTATCCACTCACCCGTCGCTTCATCCTCAAGAGGCTGAGACCCTGACGCCGCCTCTACCCTGTTGCCTCGCCAGCATCGTCACCGACACCGGTAAGGCTTGACCTCCCCCACCGCCCCTCCCTCCTCCCACCTCCCTCCACCCTCCGTTGTCGCTTCGGTTGTCCAAGATCGCCTCCACCATTCGCCCTCACCTCCACCACCTCTCACCGACAGATCCGCAACTGCTATCTCGACCGCTCCCCTCATTAGCGGTGCCCACCCTCACCTCCACCGCCTCTCACCGGCAAATCTGCAACTGTTGTCTCGACTGCTCCCCTCATCGGCGGTGCTCACCCCCGCCACCATCACCGCCCAACCAGGGGTCCACTGCCGCCTAGCTCCAGTGGTGCCTCGCCGCCTCCGCTAGGTGCCACTCTGCTCCCTTGCTGTCTCAGCCACCACCATCGTCGGCTAATGACCACCCCGAAGCTCCGTCTACATCCAGAGGCCACATGTAACCCCCACTTTGAACCCAACCTCAAAACCTAACTTGGCCGAAGCTCAAGAAGAAGGTGTTGCAAGAGCTCAAGAAGAAGCTGTTGTGGCATTGAAGGATCGGGCAGCTAAATTCGAGTGCAGGGAGCAGTAAAAATGCTCGAGTGTAGTATAGCTTTCTCCTAGATGGGCATAGCTTGTAAAAAATATTGCCCAAACAAAGGGGAAAAAAAGGGTTTGACTTGATCACATTTGGGCAGAGAAAGATGTACCCTTCTTTCAGGAGGCCTCATAAAATATGATGGAGTCACTGAGGAAATCCTGGAAGCTTAAAACCCTAATTGGACGCTACATTGAGAACCGCCAAAGACCGCTGATGTTACCATCTAAAGAGATTGAGGGGTGACAGGTGTGGGAACCAGCCTTCAAGGGAGGGAACAAAATGCGGATACTTCAGGTCTTTATAACTGCAATAGCATTTTTATATAGTCTTATTTGTATATCTAGTTAAAACCAATACATGTTACATGCCATCCTTATTAACCTAGAGAAAAATCTATGAGGAGAAAACACCGCGACAAAAATACAGTGAAATCCTGCAAGCTGCTAGTTGTTTGTACACTTATTTATATCGGATTCCCCTCGAAGTGAATTATTACTTTTCTTCAAAACCCTAATCGAATGCCAGTAACAGATAATTAATTTCATCAGACAACTCGAAATCTCCAAAATAATAGCTAGCTACATGGAGCTAGAAGCCCATGACCGAGAGCTGGTCATGATCGATTTTAAGTCCAGCAACCACTACATGTGAGCACTGACTGACACTTATTTGAACCAGCAATATAATCTATGTATCGGATACACACATATATTTTGGGTGCAAGGTTGTCCCATACCCCCAGAGCCAGGATTGTGTTGCAGTGGCTTTGGCTCCCGGACGTCACGTCGGCCGGCGACCTAGAGGAAAGAAAAAGCCTGCCTCTGCACGCGTTGCTCCGTCCTATACGTCTATCAGGAATTGCCGACAATGGGTGATCCTGCCCTCATAGAATCTTGGCTGTGCCATCAATATATTGATGCATATATGTATCTTTTTATTCTGATCGTTCTGATCGACCACAAGACGTACTACTGGGCATCATATAGCAGTGCATGCATGGTTTGACTGGATCCTCAGTTCCATGCATTCGGGAATTGCATTGGGATGAGTCATTGCATTGCATGGCATGCTGGTCGGTCTCTCTAGCATGCTGCACGCCCTGCAGTTTCCTATCCAGCAGGGAAAGTTTTTCACTGCTCACCTTTGACAAACGAGACACGAGCTATTTCAGTATGTAGCCTCATCACATGCATGAGAGTCCAGCACATACAAAACAGTGAAATGCAACTGCTACATGAATGAATGCATGATCTACAGTGCCGTCGTCTGCTCGATCCCGGCCCGAGAGAGAGAGAGAGAGAGAGAGAGAGAGAGAGAGAGAGAGTCCAGTCAATGCAAGTCGAACGCCATGATAGCACTGCTGCTTGATCAGTACGTGTAGTCATGAAACCACCAACAAATATAAGCAGATCGATCACCTAGCAGCTAGCTAGCTTGAGTGCATGCAGTACAAATAGGTACCACTACCACTTGGCTCTTCTCACTCTGTCACTCACCACACTACACCGGCCAAGCTCAAGCTGCATGCCTAGGTACCATGGAGAGGGAGAGCAAGCAGCAGCAGCCATGGAGGACCTGCGGCTTCACTTGGCCGCCGAGATCCTACCCCTGCAGCTTCTGCAAGAGGGAGTTCAGGTCGGCGCAGGCCCTCGGCGGCCACATGAACGTCCACAGGAGGGACAGGGCCAGGCTCAGGCACGGCTTGTCTCCTCCTCCGGCCGCCCCTAGCAGGGCGGCGGCGGCGGTGATTCCCAACCTCAACTATCCGCCACCGCAGTCCCATCGTCATCGCCCCACCACCACCTCATCGTCAATAATGGCGGCGGTGAGCTTGGAGTTGGGGGTTGGAGTGGTGTGCAGCTGCGGCAGCACTAGTGCTGCAGCCACCACTAGTGCTACTCCAGTAGCTCCAGCCGGCCCCGAGGAGGATGACGGCGGTCTCGACCTTGAGCTTAGGCTCGGCGTCTCTTCTTCTTGATCGATCTTTCCTATATGCTATTCCATCATCGGCTGCGTATATGCATTGTTAGTTCATCCTAGTTTAATTAGCTAGTAGTTTCCTTCCTTCATTCTCCTAGCTCCTTAATCACTTAATTAGCACCTCTCTAGCTAGTCCTGCATGCTATGTGCAATAATGCAAGCCTAATAAGGTTATTAATTATTAGTCCAAGGAGCTAGTAGAACGTCTCTGCTGCTGCAGCCATGCCGTGTGTACTGAACTACTGTATGTCTGTATGCATCTCTCTCTCTCTCTCTCTGTGTTGATGTACAAAACTATATATATATATATTATATTATATCAGGGATGCTATTAATTGCAGATTTTGGCTTGCTATGTTTGTCTACAGACCTGATTCTATCTACAATAATAAATAGTCACCACGCATCCGGACTAAATTTGCCATCCATATGTATGAACAATTGTGCCAAAATTAACTTGCTCGACTAGGAGAATCATGCGTGTAGGATAACGATAGCAGCGCAACAAAACTAGAACAGGTTCGGTCTCCATGGCAAATAACGCACCAAATTCTTGAAAAAGGAAAACTCTTAATTTGGCTATATCACTTACTCCCCTTTTTCAAATTGTAGGTCGTTTTAGTTTTTCTAGGTGCATAGTTTTTGCTATGCACTTAGATATAGTGTATGTCTAGATGCATAATAATATCTATAAGCTTAGAAAAGATAAAATAATCTATAATTTGGAATGGAGGGAGTATTAGTTAAGGTGTACAGGAAAGCTGAACTCTCTGGTATAAGATTGCCCCTGTGTCAGCCGTTGTTTTCAAGTCCACAGAAATAGACACACACAAGCTTGCCATGCAGCTCAAGTACGTAAAACCGGTCGCAAATAATGAGCTGCTAGAGGTTGAGATAATTCATTGTACATGTTAGGGATCAAAATATGGAAGCACATTGTTTAGCTAGTGCTTCGTGTTCCGAGTTGTCATCCACAGTTTGGGTCGGACATGCATGCACACCATCCTCTTTAATGCTCAGCCTTCCTCCCCACAAGAAAAAGGCCCATCTATATAAAACCTACCAGTGGCAAGAAAGTGGTTTGTATGTGATTATTTAAAAACAACCTAGTTTGCACATGGGTTTTTGCAATTTGTATTTATAACAAAATTTAAAAAATCTCGAATAAATGGCAATCATCATGCAACAACATGTATGATTGTATCAACATAATGTATGATTGTATCAACATATATATTTGCCACATGGACGATAGTATTAGATCTATAGGAGTCAGAGCGAAAAAAAAAGAAGCAGCAGATTTGCATTCTTTTTGTCGATGGTTGTTCGCATTAGACTAGCGTTCAATCGTTGTTTTGTATTTGCCTAGCAATATGAAGTGTGACTATCAACTGAAAAAAAATACAAAATGTATGCTATATGAAATTTGGTACAGAATGTCAATGTCGAATCCAAACTAAAATTGATCTCTGCTATCACTACAGGAAAACTGATCATTCGTCCAACGCGTTAGTACCGGTCGTCACGCACAGTACCACCGAAGACCCTATAGTACCAGTTTGGAGCCTCAACCGGTACTAAATGGCAGCACGTGGACCGTGTGGCTGACAGCTAGATTCCTCAGGAAGCTATTTAGTACCGGCTAGTGGCTTCAGCCAGCACTAAATGGTGAGAATGCAATTTAGTACCGGCTCGTAGGTTCAACTAGTACTAAATGAAACCATTTAGTACCGGTACTAATGACAACCATTTGCTCTATATATATAAATGAGCTGCTTCCTTAGCTTCCTTCCTGAGCAAGCTCAACCATTGGCTCAGCTTCGTTTTTTTTCGCTAGACCGGTTAGCAACTTCATTCTTCCTCCTCTGGTCATGTATTCTAGTCTTTTTTTTTCGAATGAGCTAGTTTTATGTTATAAATGGAGTACTTAGTTGCTTTATTAAAGTGAGGAGAATGGAGAGTTTTTTAAATAAATTTTATGTTACAAATGGAGTACTTGTTGCTTTATTAGACTGAGGAGAATGGAGAGTTTTTTAAATAAATATTACATTACAAATGGAGTACTTGTTGATCTTTTAGAAAGAGGAGAATGGAGAGTTTTTTAGAGTGAGGTGAATGGAGAGTTTTTTAGAATAAGTTTTATGTTGCAAATGGAGTACTAGCTTATGGATCTTTTAGAACAAGGAGAATGGAGAGTTTTTAGAATGAGTTTTATGTTACAAATGGAGTACTTGTTGATCTTTTAGAACAAGGATAATTGAGAGTTTTTTTAGAGTGAGGACTAAATACTATAAACACATTTACTCTATCTTTCCCCTACCTAATATTGATCAAGTTCTTTATCTAATATGAAGCTCTATGTCCAATTTTCACGTAATACGGTGCAGATGGACCGGCAATTGATGTAACACCTCCGCTCCTCCAATACCAGAGAATAGAAGAACTTCGAGTCCACAAACTCTGGTTGAACATCGTAAAAGAATCTTGAAATAGTTTTCCAAACACCTTTTGGAGCAAGATTTTCATAATAGAAGTATGGTGACCAATAGCCAATTCAGGCAGAGATTTGTTCACTTACCTTGACCCATCGACTTATGGTTAGTTTTGGATTGCCAAAATGGGCTCAGTAAACAGGTCTTTTGCATGGACAGGCTATTGGGCCACCATACTTCTATTATGAAAATGTGGCACTTGCTTCAAAAGATGTTTGGACAATTATTTCAAGATTCCTTTATGATATTCAACCAGAGTAGGTGGACTCGTAGATCTCATGTTGTACCATTATTTTAGAATTGGTGTATCTTTTTATTTTCCAAATTAATGGTCATGATGTGGACGATCCTATGTTCTAAATATCTCATTTATGTAAGACTTAATATATGCGCTAGATTACGTCGATAGGTTCTTAGGAATCGACATTATCGATATAAATTATAGTTTGTATGTTGTGATGATTAACAGTCACGATGTGGACAATCCTAGGTTCTAAGTATCTCATTTATGTAAGATTTAATATGTACGGTGAATTTCATATGTAATCTCAATTATGTAAGATTTAATATGTACAATGAATTTCATATGTAATGTACTCTAGTTAATATTTGCGATGAATTTTTATCTCTACTATTTCATATATATACATATATACATGTGACAAGTAATGATTGAAATATTTTATTAAAATTAAGACAGTGTGTGTGGGAAAGAAAACTGCCGAAGGTAGACAGTTTCAGCTCCCGCCAATTTGGCAACTTTAGTACCGGTTGTAAGCATGCCCGATACTAAATGGACGAATTTAGTACCAGGCAAAGGCTGGAACCAGTACTAAACATCTCTAATTTCAGATGCTACCATTTAGCAACTTTAATACCAGTTGGGAGTCTGCCTTGTACTAAATAGAGGAATTTAGTACTGGGCAAAGGCTAGCACCGGTTCTAAAGTATCCACCTACAAATACTTCATCTTCTCCAAACACTTAGCAGTTTCCAAAAATTAGCAGTTCCTCCCTCTACGCCACGTCAGCCCCGTCCCCGTCGCTCTCGCCCACAGCTGCCACCCGATCCCCGTCACTGTCGCCATCGCCATCACCATCGCTTGTTGCCGCACCGGTCCTGTCCCTGTCCCCGTCTCCATCGCCGTCGCCGCCACCCTGTCCTTTCCCCGTCCCCATCTCCGTCACCGTCACCCGTAGCCCCGTTCCCATCACCGTCGCCCCATCCCCGACTACCGCCAGCCCATCCGCAGCCGCCGTCCCCACCGCCGCGCCTCTCCCTTCCCCGCCTCCCCCGCGGGCCACCGCCGCGCCTCTCCCTCCCCACTTCCCCCGCAGTCCCTCCCCAGTTAGGTTTTATTTTTTCAATAATTTTGATTGTGATGCATTAAATGATTTTGCTACATGTATTGGATTAAAATGGCTATGATTTTTCTTCAATTGGATACCAGTTTGTATTGGATGCTAAGTAATTATTTTTTTGATACAATTACGACATAAGGCTATATCTCTTAGAGGACCTATTGATATTCACATGTAGCATTGTGATAGAATTGTGGATGGCTATGAAAATGATGGTCTAGATTTATTTTTTTCAATGTATATGATGTGCGTATATGACAATGTATCTTATCATAATTTTATTTGGACAGTTTGGGCTAACTATGGCAAGTGGAAGTTCTTCTCGCCGTGGTGGCGGCGGCTGTGGACACTACATTTTTGAGGAGCCACCGTTGGCTCGTCCTCTCGGAATCCACTTCCCTAATATTTTCATTGACTTGCCAAAAGGCGATCAAAGCAGAGGAACAATTCCCAACATAGTAATATTCTTTCCTTCTTGTAATTGGTTTTTTACTACACATGAATAATTCCTAAATTTACTTACATACAATGTACCTTATCGGCAATATAGATGGCTGAAAGATGTTGTTGAAGCTCTAGGTGGTACTTCTCCTTTAGTGCAATCCGAGATAGTTGGTACACGGAATTTTAGAAGAGTAAAAATATCTTTTCAGGTACCTGTTCGAGAAACAGAGACCAACTGGATGAGAGTACCAGGACAGCTCATCTTGATGGTTTCAATTGTTGCATGGGATCAATTAGCACCAAGTAGGGTAACTTTTGAAAGGACCGTCGTGGAGGCATGCCCATAACAGCTTAAGAATCATAGGTACTTTGTGCCAGACTTCTCATATTTTTGAATAAAGGAGCTCGAGGAGAGAGAAAGCAATGTGACTAGGACTACTGCGAGGCTTTGTCAGCTGAATCAACATGACATGGTATGGAACATATCTCATCATTTTATCTTTAATTATGTTACATCTTTCAAATTTCATCATGTTATTCTCTTCTTTTAGGATATCTTTGGTCAAATCTTGGCAGCAATGAGCTTTCATGCAATTCTGGCTCAAGTCTTGGATGTGTTGAATTATAGTTACGCCAATGGAAACCCGATACGCACTAGAGATTTCAAGCTCTAGGCTGATCCCACTTTCTACAGGCCATTTTAGTTGACGTCGTCTCCATTGTTCGAGATTTATGGTAGTGGATGTGACCATCCTTATGAAGCGCTAGAGAGTGCACTAATTTATGCTCTAGCTTATATTGAAGAAGTTCTAGGCTTTACGATTGGAGGCTTAAGCTAGGTGGTATATCTACGTAAGCGAAGAGAATTATTAAATATGTAGCATGCATGGATGTACTCCTACCGTACCCTTTTCTTATGGATCTAAAGTTGTTGTCTCTAAGACCTTAAGTATTGATGTACGAACTATTGAGTGTTAATGATTTGAATGGGTTGATACTTGTGATACTTGGATTTGAATGGGTTGATATATTAACATAATATTATTAGTAAAATCTCTGTTGAATACGAATACGAATTAAAATGAAAGGGTAAATAAAAAAAGAGGAATAAACTTTTGTACCGGTTACTGCCGTCCGCAACAGCGCGAAGTGGCTCGTAGTTTAATACCGGTTGGTGTTACCGACCGGTACTAAATGACGCATTTAGTGCTGGTTGGGCTGGCTGGTACTAAATGGTGTAGGATTTAGTATCGACCAAACGATACCAATCGAGCGCCCAGTATTAAAGGGGTTACTGACCGGTATCAGAAGTTGATCCTCCAGTAGTGTATGTATAATGGCATTACATGATCATACCAACACGCATCATCTTCTATTGATCCTTGCTCGCCATCAGCTGTTGCTCTATTTATGCTCTAGAAACACGACTCCAGAACTCTCATGGTGCTAGGGGTCAGTTCTTTGATCGGCGACCTATGCCTTGTGGCTGGATAGCACATAGCAGGATCCTGCACTTCATCCATTGTAAGGAATCAGTGCTCGTAATCCAAGAGAGGGAGAGGGTGAATTAGGCAACTTAAAACCTTAACCTATGACTTTCACTACTTTCCATGTAAACATAAACTAGATCATGCTATCTAGATGTGCATTCTATGGCTGATCTAGTGTGAAACCCTCATTCCAAAATAAGTTTTGCAACCTATAACCAATTCTATCAAGATACTACTCTAGGAAAGTAAAGGCACACAAGTTGCAAGTATGAAATGCGGAAACATAAGAAGGGGATGAGGGGAAGCAAACTCTTGACACAGAGATTTATCCTGTGGTATCGGTAGACACTAAGCCACCACTAATCCACGTTGTTGAAACACTCACACAAGAGTAATGCTTCTCGGTCACCAAGTCTCTCCCAAGATGTTCCTTGATTTGCCACAAAGGCTCACACCAACTCTCTCGGTCACCTTGATGCTGTCTTCACTAAGGAGCTTCTCCATGAAGGAAAGGGGTATCCACGCCCCCCGCACAAGGTCATAGACGCCGCTCCACACCAAGCTGGAGGGTCGAAGACTTGCCGGCAAGCCACCAAGGCTCCAAGGTGCCAGCACACCTCTTATACAGTTGTGGTTCACTCTAGAACTTGATCACAAGGTAGGCACACACCTTCCACTCACTCTCTCTAGGCCTATCCTGGCACTAATCACTCTCCTAAGCTTGTGCTAAGCCTTTGATGGATCACTTAAGCACTTTTGGTGGTATGGATGTGTTCTTGATGAGTCTTGGTTTTCAATGCATCCCTAGATACTCCAGCAACCCTAAATGGACAAGTGGTGGAGGTATAAATAGTCCCAAGGGCTCAAACTGTTGTTGCTCCAACGGCTAGTGAAAAAGTATACCATCGGATACTGTGAAATGGAAGAAGTTTTTGCCTGCATTGGAACATCCGGTGCAACTAACCGTTGGACTCCAAGAAAGTTATGAAGAGAGAGATGGAAGAAGTTTTATCAGGATGAAACTCTGTACGTACTGTTTTCAAAACTATGAAACCTGTTGAAACTTACATTGGGCTATAAAATTTCATTTCATCATATTGTGTTCAATCATATGTCTTACAAATTAATTGCTATATGGTTAGCCTATGAAATTGTGAAATGAAATTTTGTATTGAGAGATTTTGTTTCGTTCATAAACTCAAATATACATAGAGGACGTGGCATTTTTAGAAACCGCGAAACCAAATAGCTTATCGGCTGACAGTAAAGTGCGGCAAACCATGAGAGCAAATGGTTTTTCTGCGAATTCCAAACATGCTTTGTGGGTCCACATGGCAGCGTGACATCCATCCATGTATCGAGATCCAACGGAGGAGCGGAGCAAACCCAGCCCAACGGCTACCTCTTCGTCTTCTTCCTCGTGCCGCGGCCGTTCGTTCCCCCACACCCCACCTCTGGCCTCTCCCGACCAGATCGGCGGTCAAAACCCTAGGCTTCCCCGGTCAAACCCCGCCGCTTGGTCCCCGGGCAGCTTGGGATCTCCGAATCGAGCCTCCAATTCACATTCGAGCTACTCCAGGAACCCAATCCGTTCCCCATCCGGATGGGCGATGGCGATGCTGCGTCCGGGAGGAGGTGCCCCAAGCACCCGTCGGAGCCTCCCTTCACCGGCTTCTGCTCCGCCTGCCTCCTCGACAGGCTCCACGCTACCAATCTGATTGGTGTGGCCTCCCCATCCCAGCCTCCCGCTCCTCCTCCTCCTCCCCTTCCCCTCCACCAGGACCCGGAGGAGCCGCCGCCTCCCTGCTCCACGGACGCAGCGGGGAGGAGGGAAGGGGCGGAGCGGACCACGCTCCTCCACCTCTTCCAGCTAGAGGACCAAGGGGAGGACACCAACGCCGCCGCGCCCTCCACCTCCACCAGTGGCGGCGGCGACGGCCAAGATCCGCCGCCTCTCCTGCAGCGCAAGCGATCCCTGACTCACTCCTGCAGCGAATGGATCGCCTGCTGCGACGCCAACCACTCCTCCTGCCTACCCTCCCGGCAGTCCCTCGACGCCTCCTCCTCCACCACATCCGCTGCAGCTGCTGCTGCCAATCCCCACCACCCAAACGACGCCGCTGCTTCTGCAAGGAGCAATGGCGTCGCCATGGTCGAGAGGAGGACGGGGAGCCTCAGGTGGAACCAATTGTGGGCAATCAAGGGCCTCCTCGGCAAGCCTGCGGGCCATCTGCTCAGCAGGTCCTTCTCCGAGTCCTCCAGGTCAAGGTACGCCCTCCACCCCGGCGGTGGCGCCATTGCGAGGTCGTCCTCGTCACAGTCCCAAGGCAATCGCCTCAATGGCAGCCGCTCCGTGTCCTCAGCTGGGAATGGCTTGGACTCTTCTGAGATATCACTGCCCGGTGATTCTGTTGGACGTGCTCATGTCCACCATTGCCGGCCTCGGCTCAAGGACAGGCTCCACTGGCTTCGCCGCAGCCGCAGCGTTCACTATTCTTCACCTACCAGCATTGCAGATGCCGGTTTCACTCCTTTCAGAAGCAGAAGCAGCAGCACCAGGAGCGTGACACACAAGAACCAGCGCAGGTTTACTGCTGGTTTCTTTGCTGCTCAAAGACATCGACACTAGCATCTTACAGCTTGGCTACGCAGTTTGTAGTTGAATCAGTAACTAATAATTATAAAGGACCTCAAGATTGTAAACTAGTAGCATGGTAAGCTGATACGTACTCCCTCCGTCCCAAATTACTATTCGTTTTGGCTTTTCTAGATACATAAATTTTAATATGCACCTAGATATATACCATGTTTAGATACATAGAAAAAGTTATGTATCTAAAGAAGTCAAAACGAATTGTAATTTGGAACGGAGGAGTAGTATTTCCCCATTCTTTTTGTACTGTGTATGTTGAAGGCAGAATAAATTGCTCGACTCAGGTAGTACCACGACCATGTTCATCCCTTGCTGCGTGTCAATCTGGCATGGCTAATGAGGTACTCCATCCCAAATTACTATTCATTTTGGGCTTTTATAGATACATAAATTTTGCTATGTATCTAGACATAATATATATCTAGAGTAAAAACGAATAGTAATTTGGGACGGAGGGAGTAGCTCTGTGCTGTAGTTGAACAATTAATAGCAACTGATTCCATACTTGCATTGGCTGTTTGCAACTGACTGTCGATGGAGTCTTCAAGCTGAGATTCATGCTGTGAACTTGACATGTTATACAGGTAAAGACCATACGAATCTGTATGGATTCTAGTAACTGCTGGCTATCTTCTTGCGAATTGCAACCTGTCGCTGTTTGTTGCCTGCTGCTTCTGTTTTGTGCCTGCGACTTGCTCTTTTTGATTGGCCGGTCCTGAATTTATGGGGTTATATATGTGTGCTCACCACCAATCTACTGTGCTTCAGTTTTGTGGGTTGGATCATTGTATTTCAATATTCAGGAAAGTTTGGTTTCCTTATTTGAATATATATATTATATGAGAGTTTAACCACATCATTTTGCATTTTCACTGTATGAGCTGCTTAAATGTTCTAGCTCATTGCATTGACCAGTACAGCAGGACTTACCAAGCTTCCTGATTCCACGGGGGCATGGCCCAGTTTTTAGTACTACTTTGTTTTGTATGTGTTCTTCAGCAAGCTCTGAAATTTCGACATTTTGGTTCTGTCAGCGTAAGAATGTGAGCACAGATTGTGGATAAGTAAGTTCATATAAATTAGGGTTTTTTTTTTTGAGGAAAGGTTGGTTTGTCATATGCAAATATGAAGTTTGTGCGTCTGGAGTGGAGTCAGTCCTCTGCTTTCTTGCAGCATCTCTGTATTCAGGTTCGTTTATCAGAGAAAAGCTACCAAACAAGTGTAGTGCGAGTGCCGGCCATGAACGCACTACATTACAACGTGACCGATCATCGTATTCATGCGCACAAAATATATGATTTTTTTTATTTGCGTGGGCGGATGATGCAGTAGTAGTACAACATGCATATACTGATATGCTACTATATATGATCAATAATTTATTTGGAGATCAACTTTGTTCAGTTGGTCTGCTCATCATCATCAGTAACTGCAAGCTGCTGGTGCTTCTTGAAGAGCTTGCTGTCGATGTGCTGCTTGAAGGTTCGCGGCGTGAACCTGGCGGGGTTGTCCGGCGTGACGAGCTCCGGCATCGGGCGCAGCAGCACGAGGTCCGGTGGCGGCTCGCAGAAGACGACCCAGGAGACGCGCACGGCGTCGCGGTTGACGAGGCCGCGGTGCAGCACGCTGGTGTAGCGGCCGTTGCTGAGGATCTCGAGGGCGTCGCCGACGTGCACGATGATGGTGCCCGGCTCGTCGCGCGCCGTCACCCAGCGGCCGCCGTGGCGCACCTGCAGCCCCGGCACGCCGTTGTGGATGATGAAGGACAGCGCGCTCACGTCCGTGTGGGCCTCCACGCCCACGGCCAGCTCCGGCTGCGGGCACCGCGGGTAGTAGTTGATCTTCAGCTGCAGCCGGAGGTCGTCGTCGTGTTCGTGCTCGCCGGCCCGGGTGATGAGTGCCTTCTCGAGGGCCTCCCCGCGGCCTGGGCCGAGGAGCCCCACGGAGAGGACGGCGAGCAGCGCGGAGGCCAGGTCGCGGATGCGGCGGCCGAAGTCGCGCGTGGCGGCGACGTAGTCGGGCGGGTGCGCGGGCCAGAGGGCGTGGTCGGCGAGGCCGTCGGGGTGGAGGAGGTGGAAGAGGTAGTCCTCCCACTCGCGCTGCCCGCTGGCGTTGGTGGCCAGCCGGCTGCCGTACCCCTGCAGCCGCCCGGCGGCGGGGTCGTTGGCGTAGGCCTCCTTGGCCTCGATGGGGAGCGCGAAGAAGGCGGCGCCGGCGGCGCGCAGGCGGTCCATGACCTCGCCGGGGATGCCGTGGCCGGAGATGTGCATCACGCCCCACTCGGCGGCGGCGGCGCGAACGGCCTCCACGCACTCCGACAGCTGCTCATTCTGCTGCTTGGCATCGTCGTCCTTGCTGCAGGCGAGCAGGAACGGGGAGATGTCGACGACGGGGATCCGCGGCGCCGTGTGGTCGTCGGCGTGGGTGCGCGCCAGCTCCAAGGCGTCTCCGAGGTCGGCTCGCTCGTCGGCGGGGCGTACGTACTCGGCCGGGATGGCGGACAGGCCGCTGAGAGCCTCCACGCGCGCGGGCAGCTGCTTCTGCTGCGGCGGCGCCGGCACCGGCACCGGGGATGAACAAGGCTCCATCTCCATCGATCAGCAGACGCACGGACTGATATATAGGTTTGTTTCAGATTTTTGTTGCTTGCTGGTATTGCTGAGATCGATCGATGGATGGCCACCACCACCAGGAGCGAATTTATATTGAATTCACAGAGACAGAGACCAGAGTTGCTGCAGCTAACTGGAGCGCATGCTTTGCTCACTTGCTCGTCTGACAGTCTTGACCGTGACTGGTGGTTGCAACGGTGGATTCCGGTTGCACGTTGCAGCACCAACCAACCATTTCGAAAAGTGGAGAGGCAGTGTCAGCCTCACCCGATGGGTTGGGCCCTGCTTCATTCTGTTGGGACGGCCCGGCCCAGAAATGCACCCACGAATGATGATGTGCCCTTGGATGGAGCTGGGCCGACCGACCATCACGCAGAGATGGGATTGATTAGTTACTTGAAGGTGTACATACATACGGTAGCCGGAGATGATGGATTGATTGCATTATACTCCCACCCGTTCCAAACTGAGCAGCTCACACCCGTGTAGTTCGAGGCTCTCCGTCATCTGATTTTGTGTGCGTAGGATGTGTGTTGGTGGCTAATCATTTCCTAGTGACTAGCGACATAAATTGTGCATCAAATACTGAACAAGTCCTAAGAACCAATGTTTAAATCATTAGACTTCACTTTAGCCTGCTAGTCACCTACTTCATTTGTGTATAAAACTCCTGGGCCCCCTCCTGGCTTGGGCCCCCGGCCGTCGCCCCTCTGGCCTAGCCCCAGAACCGGCCCTGGCCAGGCCATCTACACCGGCCTCGAGGCGACGATGTGCCACTGCACGCCTCGGTGCAGACTACGGGTGTGCCGACGACAGCAGCACGCCTCCGCTCTGCTGCACGAGGCGCTCAACTGCCGGGCTGCCATGCTTCTGTTGCCTACTACCAGGCCGACGAGGCGACGAGCACTGGAGCACAACGCAGCGGCGAGTAGTTGCTGATTTGGTTGCTGGATGCCGAGGGATTTGATGGTGCTTGTGTGCTGCCGCGACCTGAAGAAGAGGAGAAAGGTGCTGACTTTGCTGTCGCCGTCAAATCGAGCACTGTCGATGTGAATCAAGCTGCAGCCACCGCCGAATCGACGCCACCACGACAAAGCTCCAGCAGCCGCCACGGACCTGCAGCTTGTGCCACCGCCCCTAAACAACTCCGCCTCCCTGACTTCTACGCTCCATCCGGACCTTTGCTAAATCTTGAAAAAGATCCTAGCTTTCTCGGTATTTCTATGTGTTATGTGCAACACATAATATTTATATATCATTGTTTTGTCAGATCAATTAAAATCTAGCGCTAGATAAACGGCATAGAGTTATACAATAACAATATTTATACAAATATATAGTTACTAGCAAAATGTCCGTGCGTTGCTACGGTAAAAAGATCAATTGTGTTTTTCAAACTAATGATATTTTTTATTTTTATCACTAAATTTTTATTTTCATCACTAACTTACTGTGCTCCAAAGTTGTCAAGACCTTCATTTGTTCCAAAGAACTGTGTAATGGATGAATAAATTTCTTGGAATTTCTAGCAGTGTAGAAAATGGCCAATAACCCCAACAAAAAGTATAGTAGCAGACATACCACAGTTTTACAACCATCCCACGTTCCCACCTTTACAAACCCACTAATCTTTAACATAGGTACTATCATAATATCCTTCACATTTTCATATTACCAACAGGACCATTACAAGTCCTAAAAATTGACAAATCATAATTCAAGCAAAGCTGTACCTGGAGTGTGGAAGCTTATAAAGGGAACAACGCCACGGATGCCATTGAAATAGCATGCCGCCTCACATACATTCCTCACCTGGCCAGACTTTAAATCAAAACTAAATAGCCCATCACCTGTACCCACAAAAATGACGCCGACACCATGTGCAAAGCCAAGAAAATCAGAACAAATGGAGTTTGCATCGATAGAGAGTAACTTCGGGAGGTCAATGACTGATTTGTGCCCATCCCATGCCTCCATCAGGACTTGCCTCCATTGACCACAGGGAGAGTCTGGACCCTTCCATTCTTGCGACTCCCAGACCGCCATCTTCCACTGTCATGATTGTGGTACAGGTCCTATAGGACCCAGGAGGTTGGAGATGCACATTGATTTCCCGTGTGGCCAAATCATACTTGAGAATTCTCCTGCTTGAGTCAATCATGAAGTAGAGTGCATTCCCAACAATGGCAGAGGGTGGTTCATCGACATGGTACTTGGGGAGGTCGGCTCGCTCCAGGTTCCAGCCTCTGACGAGTAGACCCGCAATGTCATGAGTGTCCACGGTGGCAGTCGATGTGGTCACAGGCGCCGCCAGTGCCACAGGCCACGCAGAGCACAGCCGCGTTCCAGTAGTCGGCAAGCAATGGCCCTGTGGGCAGCTGGCTCCACTCGTCAGTCACAGGGTCCCAGACGACGAGGTGGTGAGGCCCCCCAGCTCCTGACACGGAGGAGGACGCGGCCGTGGCGGGCATCGAGCGCGCGCCACTCGCGGCGGTTGGCGTGGGGTGGACGGAAGGAGTAGGTGGGGACGAAGCGGGCCAGGTAGATGTTGTAGAAATTCTCGTTGACACAGTTGCAGATGAGGTTGAGCATGGGGGGCGCGCGGTGGAACTCATGGAATTGGCGGCGGAAGCCGCGACCGGACATGAGGCGGCACCAGGGCGGCGCGGACGAGGCTATCGGGCTCGGCCGGAGGGAGGCGGAGGAGGATCTCCTCGACGAGCTCTTCCAACAGAGCCGGGACCGGCGCCGCTGCAGCCATGCTGACTTGGTTGGATTCGGCCGTTGGCGGCGGCCGCCGCAGGTCACGGAATCTCCCTCCTTCGTTATTTGAATAGTTTATTTTAAATTTTATATTTTTCTCCCGCAGTAAGGTATGGGTATAGTTAAAACGACAAAAAAATTGGACACCTACAATTTGGAAGGAAGAGAGTACTATTGGTAATAATAATGATGTGATGTACGTCCACTATAATAATAAAGACAATTAAGTTACTCGATCAGCGTATCATAGGACGTGGGTGGCGCACTGGGACGAGGGTGATGATGACGACCCCTGCTGCTGCAGCTGACCTGCGGACGACGGCACCACGGCGGCGACGCAGTCGACGGTGAGCCCATGCCTGGCGGACACCCAGGCCGCCACCTTCCAGCGGAGCCGCCCCTCGACGCGCATCCTCAGCAGCGCCCGACCACCGCCACCGCCAGGCAGGCGACCTCCAGCTCCAGACGTGAGCAGGGCCGACAGCACCGCGTCGCCCTGGTCCGGCTGCTCCAGCGGCGGCAGCGGCGCGCCGGCGCCGAGGGCCACGCCGCCGTAGGACGCACTCGCCTGCAGCTGGTCGTAGAGGGCGGTGGCGTGGGCGTTGGGGTTGTGGGCGCTCAGGGCGGCGTCCACCACCACGACCACCGTGGTGGCGTTGCCGGCTACCGTGGCCGTGGCGGCGAGCAGGGAAAAGCGTGGCCCCGAAGGCCGGAGGGTGAGCCACAGGATCAGGGCCAGCGACACAAGGGATGCGACGGTCGACGACACGGCGATGAGCGCCGCCCGTCGTCGTCGATGGCGGTGCTTCCCGGGCGAGGATGACCTGAACCTGGAGCAGTCCCTGGGGGAGTGCTCAGGATCATCCGTGATCAGGGACATGGATTCCCTTTGCTATATTGCAGTTATGCTGCAGATGAGTGAACCAAGGCAGCTAAATGAACTGGCACTAGCAGGCAGTGAGATACTGAGATGGATGTGTGTATATATCAGTCATGATGATGATGGATAGTTCGATAATCAAGAAAGATTACATTGTTAGAAGCTAACAATTAACACATACGGAAAGAGATCGAATCTTGCTTTCAAAAAGGAAAGGAAAGCAGCTGGGGATAATATGCATGGGATGCACGCCACAAGACAAAGATAAAAGAAAAAGGACGAAGCACAGAGGCATTCCAACCACAAAAGGCTAGTGGAATCCATACGGAACATTCACCCGCTTTACTCCGTTTCGCATCTACCCCCTGTATTATTGATACCCCTACCCTTTGGATCATCCATCCATCAACTAAATTTCTGTCCAACTAATTAAATTTGCTTTCTACTGTGTAGTACTTCTTTGCTGCTTTCTTCTTCAATGGGGACGGGAAACTGCTGCTTGCTACTCCCTCCATTCAAATTGCAGATCATTTCTAGATTCATATTTTTTTACTATAAATCTATCTTTATGAACCTAAAAATGACTTACAATTCGGATAGGAACAGAGGAAGTGGCTAGGCAGTTCAGTTGAAACTATGCTCAACGATTCATAATTTTTTTTACTATAAATCTATCTAGATGCATAACAAAATTATGAACCTAAAAATGCTAAAACTACTTACGATTCGGAACAAAGCCTAAAAATGCTAAAACTACTTACAATTCAGAACAAAGCCTAAAAATACTAAAACTACTTATAATTCGGAACAAAGGAAGTATAACAAAGCCTAAAAATGCTCAAACTACTTGCAATTCGGAACAAATAGCTAGGCAGTTCAGTTGAAGCTATGCTCCATCGCATTCAGAGTCCTCATCTGTGCCAAAGGAAAAAGGATGGCAACAGCTTTCTGGATCCATCATTAGTGAGGGTAGGCACTTTTCGCCAGCCGACTTTGCATCATGCATCTCTCACTATCCAATGCCTAAAGAAACCCTAATAAATGGCTTAATACCAACTCTCAAAGAGTTCCAAGCATCAGAATCACGCACCATGCGCACACAAACACAAACAACCAGCCGCCTTCTTAACCACAAGGCACCAGCACATATAAGCATTTCGTAATTCAGGACAACGAGACAGGTTGAAGAACAAAACCAAACTGTCTTGCCACCGGTGAATCATTTACTCCAAGTTTGCTAGTCGTAGGCACCAACACAAGTGAATGAGTATTCCTACCCAACCCATTAGTGTTTTTCATCACAAGCGAGTACCCCCACCAAGCCTATTACTCTTTTTCATCACAAGCTCAGCGCACCTCCAGATGCACAAAAAAAAGAAAATTCACTCATGTTCTTCATCACAAGCTAAGCGCACCCTGGATGCACAAAAAGAGAACACCTGTTGACTGTCCAACGAGCCTTTGCTTGCTGCCCACAAAACCTTCACTGGGACCCACTGAACTTGGCCATCATCTTTGCTATGATAGGGCCCACCTTTGGATTCGCTTGGTGCCTGG
The DNA here is from genome assembly GCF_000263155.2 of Setaria italica. NCBI lineage: Eukaryota > Viridiplantae > Streptophyta > Magnoliopsida > Poales > Poaceae > Setaria > Setaria italica. Next base: position 85,734 of record NC_028450.1, on the reverse strand, counting down.
CGAAGTTGGCAGGATTGTTCATCACTGCAACCGAGGATTAAAGCATCCAGTCAAATCACTGAACATGTATGCGAATTCTATAACCAAGGTAAATAGGTGCCTGCGAATTCTATAACCAAGGTAAACAGGTGCCTTGTCACAGCTTATGTCTTAGGGTGTGTTTGGATCCTTGGGCTAAAGTTTAGCCCTTGTCACATCGAATGTTCGGATGCTAATTAGGAGGACTAAACATGAGCTAATTATAAAACTAATTGTAGAAGCCCTGGGCTAATTCGTAAGATGAATCTATTAAGCCTAATTAATCCATCATTAGCAAATGGTTACTGTAGCACATTGTCAAATCATGGATTAATTAGGCTTAATAGATTCGTCTCGCGAATTAGCCTCCATCTGTGCAATTAGTTTTGTAATTAGCCTATATTTAATACTCCTAATTAGTATCCAAACATCCAATGTGACAGGGGCTAAAGTTTAGCCCCTAGGAAACAAACACCCCCTTAACACACTACTGCTAGCTTGATGTCATCTGGACATGCTTCGCTAGCTACATCTACTTGCACTGGAATGGGAGCCATTATCCTAATGTTCAGATTGTGCAAACCACCGTAGACCATCAAGAATTACTATTGATTGAACAAGTCGCTGAACCTAACTAGCACTGTTTACAAATAGAGGAAGACCGTCGGTAACAAATTCTTCTCAAGTCACAACCAAACCCATCATTGGATTGCACTACCAATAACCCTAACAAACACTATCTATTCTGATGCCATATAGCTAAAAATCAGTATAGATAACATTAGGCTGACCTCTGTAGCACTAGAATTGACCAAGACAACTAATCCTATTTGCACACCACAGCAATTAGGAAGCCAAACTTGAACAGCAAACTAGCATCACAAGATTTGTGTGGGAAACCAGAAACGTACCATCTTGTAGAGCTGCCATGACCTCTGGGTCACTGAATGCCGCCATCAGGTCAGGGTCCTGGTATACAAAGAAATCAGATCATTGTACAAAGAAGGTTCATGTGCGACCAAAACTGGAACAACAATGAACATAAGAGAGGAAGTCAGCAAGCTGTTAAGCACTTACATTCAGGATTTTACTCATATCGACATTACCAGGACCACCCCCAGGGAAACCCCCCGGCATGGCACCTCCAGGGAAACCCCCAGGCATCCCTCCAGGGAAACCTCCCCCGGGCATCCCTCCAGGAAAACCTCCACCAGGCATCCCTCCAGGAAAGCCTCTGGGAGATGCACCTCCTGATGAGCGGCTTGACGATTGCTCCTGCCTCTTGGCCTTTTCATAAGCAGCCTGGTTAAGGAATATACAAGGCATTAGTTCAGATGCAAGTACTATCCTTCAGAAGTAAATGCATGAAGGCCTGCCTTAGTGTGAATTACCTGTGCCTCTGCGCGTCGACGAAGCCGATCACGCTCAGCTCTCTTTTCCTCCCTCTCTTTTCTCAGCCTGTCATACTTCCTGCGATGCTCCACTATCTTGTGTGCATTGGGTTCCACCTTCAAAATTACAAAGAACAAGACACTGAGCTTGCCATGTAAATAAAGAACCTAGTTACCAAAAGAAGTCAATTTTTGGCAACCCAACTAACAATACTGTCAGGCTCATGCCACGTCAAGGACTAGGCGCCAAAAAATGCCAATTTGGAGGGAAACATGATTAGGGGTCAAAATTGAGCGGTATTGGTACCTACCATACTAAACAGTTTCGAAAGTTTTGGGGTTAACATTACACAAACTGAAGAGTTGAGGGCCCAAGCATGGACTATATTCCAAAAAGAGAAACAATCACCTTCTTGAGCACAGCATTGATCTCCTCATCGTAATCCATGTTAGATGCTGTGTGCAGGTCACGAGCAGCTTCCTCCCATTTGCCAAGCATGGCGTAAGCCATTCCACGAGTTTTATAGCCTTTTGCGGAGTCTGGGTTAATCTGAGGGGCACAAATAAAATGGCATGTTAGGTGCATCATGTCCAGTATCTTTAACAGCATTAATTCTGCCTCTTGAAATAAGCATGTGTTACATAGCATTTGCTTGAGATAAAAAATTGAAATACACAGATGAGATAAGGTCATCACCTCTAGAGCAGCATTTGCATCACGGATGGCAGCAGCTGGTTTCTTCAATTTTATAAACACAGATGCTGGATAAACATAAGAATTCCGCAAACAGGATTAGTACTTGTTACATGAGTAAGTCATCAGCATAGGCGCTAACATTTGATACGTATGGAGCATAAATGTCTGCCGCTTACCTCTAGTACCATACATGATTGCTGAGAGCGGATTCAGCACTATTGCATTGGTAAGATGTTCAATAGCATCGTCGAGTTTTCCTGTGATGGCAAAGCCCAGCAATGATACAGATTGGAGAATCAAGAATGATTCAGGCGGTAAGACAAGACAAGAGTACCTTCTGACATAGCTTCCATAGCCTTGCCTTTTGCTTCTTGAGAGGCATCACGATTTTCCTCAGTCACCTCAATTGAAGGATCTCCCATCTGCCACAGCACACACGGAATGAACACATCTCGTTTGTGGCCGAGGATCCAGCAAAGGTAAAGAGAAGGTGTTGGTGGCAAGAGAATGGCTACCTTCTGTGGTGGGTCATCATGGTCAGATTGTACAATGTCTCCTTCAAGCTCAAGATCAGACTCAACAATCTCTTCATCGAGCTCATCTGGCTCAGGTGTGGCATCCCTCATATCCAGATCTTCTTCATCATCGTCGTCATCATCATCATCAATGTCATCCATGGAAGATTTCTGCAGTGCATGATTGCATATTAATAACCAACAAACTCTAAAGATGGGACCTTGGGCCAGGAGCACAAGACAATCAAGGGCATGAACGAGCCATATGGCATGGAGAGGGAAAAGCAACTCGTACGTCACTAAGCGCCCTAGTAATAATTTCACTTGAAGTGCCATCCAGAAAAAAAACCACTTGCTTTGCAAAGAAGAAAATTCTTTACTTTTACCTTGATTGAAAAACTCAACCAAGAGGAGAGGCTGCAGATTTTATCTATATTTCCTTTTCGAAGGAAAAAAAAACAAGGATCGGAATGGAATAGGAAGGGGATGATAGAGGTCGCAGAGATGGATGGATCCCATAATATTATTACCTTGGGCTTGTCGAAGGAGGTGGCCTTGGCGGTGGCGGCGGGGGGGATCTTGGCACCCAAACTGCAGAAAAGGGGGCCTCAGCCTCAGATGAGAAGGACGCGGGGGCATACAAGAGATGGAAGGAAACGGAGGTGACCTCTCGAGGTAATCCCTGAAGAAGGCGAGGTTGGGGTCGGCGAGGAGGGAAGGGTCCTTCTTGCACGCCTCGACGAACTCCCGGAGCTCGCGGGCCTTGGAGGCATCCATCGTCTTCCTCCTCCTACCTTGTTGGATTGGATTGGGTTTTCGCTCGCTCGCTAGGGTTTGGAGGGAGGGGAGGGGAGGGGTGGCCCAGCTCTGCTCGACTGCTCGTCTTCTCGTGCTCGTCTGCCCCACCTCTTCTTCTTCTAGTGCCTTCTTCACCCGCCCACCAGTCAGTTCAGTGACTGACTGACTCGGCAGTCCGTGGGCCGGCCATGGGCTTCCTTGGGCCGTCGAGCGAGGGAGGGGGAAGGTCGGGCACGTGACAGGCATGGGTAGTTGACTGATGACGCGCCGGCGACGGAGACGGAGCAGAGCAGTGGTGGATCCAGTTCGAATCGAATCCATCTGCCTGGCGAGATCTCTCCTCTCCTCCCCTCCTCTGTAGCTGCTGCTGGAGAGGGAGAGGAAGAGGAAGAGCCAGGCAGCCATGTCCCCTCGATCTCTCGCCGCCGTCCTCCTGCTCCTCCTCTTCGCCGCCGCCGCCTCCCCCTCCGCCCCTGCCACCACCACCACCACCGGCGGCAAGGATGAGGAGGAGGACCTCCAGTACCTCATCGACAACGCCGGCGACACCCCCGCCAGCGACCCCGACGGATGGCTCCCGGACCCTGAGGGCGAAGACGACTACGGCGACGACCTCTTCCAGGACCAAGACCAGGACCTCGACCTCCCAGCCCACCACCAGCAGATCGACGAGACCCACGTCGTCGTCCTCACCGCCGCCAACTTCTCCTCCTTCCTCGCCGCCACCCGCCACGTCATGGTCGAGTTCTACGCCCCCTGGTGCGGCCACTGCCAGGTGCTCGCCCCGGACTACGCCGCAGCCGCGTCCCACCTCGCCGCCCAACACGCCCAGGCCGACGTCGCCCTCGCCAAGGTCGACGCCACCGAGGACACCGACCTCGCCCAGAAGTACGACGTCCAGGGATTCCCCACCATCCTCTTCTTCATCGACGGCGTCCCCAAGGACTACAACGGCGCAAGGACCAAGGACGCCATCGTCGAATGGATCAACAAGAAGCTCGGCCCGGGGGTGCAAAACATCACCACCGTCGACGACGCCCAGAGGATACTCACAGGGGATGACAAGGCCGTCCTGGCCTTCCTCGACTCGCTATCTGTACGGAAATCAAGCAGCCTGTTCAGTTCATTTCTAGACTAATTTCTGCCCAATCCAACCTGGCCAACCTTTGGCCCTGTTTTAACTCTCCTGTCAAATTCTATAGGGTGCTGACAGCGATGAGCTTGCTGCTGCATCAAGGCTGGAAGATACCGTCAACTTTTATCAGACTTCAAGTCCTGATGTTGCTAAGCTTTTCCACATCGACCCAGCAGCAAAGCGCCCATCCGTAGTATTGCTCAAGAAAGAGGAGGAGAAGTTGACCTTCTTTGGTAGGTGTCTTCATCATCTCTAAGTTGTTCTAGGTTTCAGTACCAGCCTTCTCTTCCATTTTTTTTTTTGTACAGGTGTTAACAGTTATAATCCAATGCTTTCATGCAGATGGGGAGTTTAAAGCATCAGCTATTGCCGATTTTGTATCTGCAAACAAGCTTCCTTTGGTTACTACACTAACTCAGGAAACTTCCGCTTCTATTTTTGGCAATCCAATCAAGAAGCAGGCATGTCATGTTGACTACAACCTGATCTCTTTTCTGCATTCTAACATATATATTTTTTTAATCCATGTGCTATTCCTTTGCTGAGGCTCTGTATTATTTTGCAAATCAGATTTTACTATTTGCTGTTGCAAATAAGTCTTCGAAATTTCTGCCCATCTTTAAGGAAGCAGCAAAGTCATTCAAGGGAAAGGTAATTCCTTCTGTTGACCCATCCAATTTGTTTGAACTTCCTATCCTTTACTTTGTTCCATGTTCTATGCTCAAATTGGTATCCTACTCATCAGTTGTTTTCCTTGTGCTTGTTCTTTTTGGCTCTTGTTACTTCTTGGTGTTTGTGTGTTTCACTAAACTGATGAGGTGTGTTCACTTGTTTGCAGCTATTATTTGTCTTTGTGGAGCGAGACAATGAGGAAGTTGGTGAACCAGTTGCCAACTACTTTGGTATTACTGGACTAGAGACCACTGTAATGCCTTGTGATTTTTGGCACCATTGACTTTGTTTTCATGAGTTTGTGTTATTATTTTGTAAATTCCGAGTGCATGTCTCTGCAGGTTCTTGCTTACACTGGGAATGAAGATGCTAGGAAATTTTTCCTTGATGGTGAGTTGTCACTGGATGCCATTAAGGTAATTGCTGAAATATGCCCATAAATTCTGCACCGTATGAGAAATAAGAATTCATGGTAGTATCGCTAATGGTTAACAGAGAATGTTCGTCATGTTACTAATGTTTTTCTTTCCACATGTTTTTCCATTGATTAAAATGCATCAACGATCCTTAAGTTGGTCCCATGGTGTCATCCAGAGGGAGGGAGTAGTGAGTAGGTAGTCTATAGTGCACTTTAAGAAGCACATGTCATTTAATACCCCTATTACATGTGGATCCACATTAATTTTGAAGAGTGCGGCAGTCCATTGAAGAGTGAAGGGTGTGGCGGTGTGCTTACCGACTGAGCTAGTAACATGGACAAGGCTACAGCTAGTAACTATCTAAGCATGTATTTGCCTGTGTCCCCCCCTCCTTCCCCCTCTCTCTGATAGGCTGCTACATATTTAAGAGTGCTGCATTTTTGTACACTTTCTTTTAGTGTTGTATTATACATAATGCTTTAATTAACATATGAATACTCATAAACAGATTGCAATATGCATCTTTTGTCAAAATTAGCACTCCACTGTATTTTTCAGTCATGGTGACATTTCAGTACCTTGCGATTGCTGATGTGGAATTCTGCTAGTGCTAGGGAGAAGGGACTAGGGAGTTGGTGATATTTCTTTGAGAAATCTCATCTATTTAGTACCTCCAATATTATTTTTTTTGGGTTCTTGCACAGGACTTTGCTGAAAGTTTCTTGGAAGACAAGCTCACACCATTCTACAAGTCTGAACCAGTACCTGAATCTGTGAGTCTTGAGAATTTTCTGATATCCCCTTTCTACACTCAGTTTACTTCACTTAGACATTGTACATTGTGCTCCCATACAGAATGATGGGGATGTCAAAATTGTTGTTGGGAAGAATCTTGATCTAATAGTTTTGGATGAATCGAAAGATGTCCTTCTGGAGGTATGTTCTTGGCAGACATTTAAGAAAAGGCATTTGCATGGTTGCTGCCCCCAGTTTAAGGGCTAATTATGAAATTTTCCCTCCTTTTTTTCACTTTGCACCATTCCCCCATACTTTGGTTATGAATCAGGGGCAATGGTGCTGCATGGAAAAAAGAAGGGCAAACTCATAGTCAGGCCTCGAGGGGGAACACCATGCAATTATCTCTTTAAGAAAGTAGACTTATTTGTTGTCCATATTGATGTGCCGTTCCGGATGCAGATATATGCACCTTGGTGTGGGCACTGTCAATCACTGGAGCCTATTTACAACAAACTAGCTAAGCATCTACGTGGCATTGGCTCCCTTGTGATAGCCAAAATGGATGGCACTACCAATGAGCATCCACGTGCAAAGGTCTGTATTACTGCCTTTGATGGTTGATTTTGGCTGACCATCAATTTTCTTAAAATGGCTATTGCCTCCCTCCTTTATATTCAGCGTTTTTAAAACCGTATATGTGGCTTTGACCTGTACATTTTTGTAGCTTATGTTACTAGGATTGGTTTTGTTGTAATACTGGGAACATTTTTAATGAAAATATCCATAGCCAACTTAAACATTCTGAACATATTGATTCACAGTTTGTAATGTTGTACTGTGTAAATTCATTTTCATGCAATAAAAAAGAACAGGGGAAGCATTGAGTTTGGGAGGCGCTGCAGTATACAAACTTTATCAGCTATGCCATCAGTAGTCATGAAAACTGTGCCTGTACAATGGAGCTGTCAGACACATGAAAGTTATATTTGCTATTCTTTTTTGCTCAAAGTTGCTCTCTCCTATGATCCACAAAAAGAATATGCATCTGAACTTGGTCTGCTGCTGTATGCATGTCAGAGTGTATTTACTGTTTACTTCCCACATATGCGAATTCTTGCTTCAGTATTTTTGTTAACATCCAAGCAACGACTGGGGAAGCTCATGCACTTTGATTTCTGATTCAGTGCTTGTGAGAGAAACTTGTTGCCATGTTGGTACTAAGCATTAAGACCTGTGATGCAACATATTTGCTTCACTGGCCACTCCATACATGGTGAAGCTTTTAAGAAAGGCTCTTATTGTAGGCATAATTTGCTATAGTTTCATTAGGTTGTGTTCTTGAATCTCAGCGCATGGCAATGTGATTAACTGTTTGCCCATATGCATTATTTTGCATGATACAGTATTGACACGTGCTTCCTGTTACAGCCTGACGGATACCCCACGATTCTCTTCTATCCAGCTGGGAAGAAAAGCTTTGAGCCTGTAAGTGCTTAGCTCTATTGCTTCACTTGTTTCTATGTGGTATCTGTTAGTGTTAGGCATTAACCACATTATTCCCAGCAGTGCTAAATGCTTTGTTGGGACTGTGCCAAACTGCTTATACTCTGCTAGAACTGAAACACCTGTCTTTGGTGGAGTTAAAGATGGCTCCTTGCTAACATGATTCCTGCATTTACAATCCTGCATACTGTAAACATTTCATGATTTGTTGTAGAGATTATTGTGATTTATGCCCTACAGGACTCACTGTGAGGTCCAAAATTAAGTTCACTGTTAGTAGTTTGACTTTTTGTTTGAGGGCATGTTAGTAGTTTGACTTGAGGAATGGCAGATGCACTAGATTGCCGGTTAAGATCAAAGGAGGAGCTGGAAATGGCCCATAGTCAGTAAAAGAGACCATTGTTTGTCTCGGTAGTCCCGAGCTTCTCAGATATTGTGGTTTCTGGAGAAGCTTAGGTCTCTTGAACTGCGTATTAATTGACCAGGCAACATGAAAATGTGCGGTGTCGTGTCTCCTAAGATATGATCATTGACTGATTCCATGTGTTGGTTTGTTTTTGTTATACCTTTCAGATCACCTTTGAGGGGGACCGAACCGTCGTAGAGATGTACAAATTCATCAAGAAACATGCTAGCATCCCTTTCAAGTTGAAGCGCCAAGACTCATCAACAGCGAGAACTGGGAGCACTCAGACAGAGGGTGTGAAGAGCTCTGGTACAAATATGAAGGATGAATTGTAGGGCATTGAACTACCGCATAGCTTAGTGCTGGCTGTTAGTTTTGGGGTGGTTCCTCTTCTGCAACCTTCCCTTTCTGGAGAAGGGAGGAGGAGAAATCAATACTACTAGTTGTCGATCGAGTAGAAGAGTGGTCAGGTTGAGGACTTGACCAGTCAGATGGGAACCGATCGGGATATAATCGAATAAAAAGCAAATCCTTTCCTTTATATGTTTGTTTTCCTGCCAGCACTTTTCTTTTCAGTTTTGGAGAAAGTGGGATGTGGTGGTCACTGTCTCGGATTAAGCACGGTTCATTTCATACAACAAGATCTCAGAAAACAAAAGGATGGAGCTATATACAAACACAGGAAGCTCTAGCTGGAGGGGGAGCTGGAGTTGGAATGAGCTGAACTGAACTGAACTAAAGAGGATTGGATGGTAGTGAAGTGAGCTACGGAGGAGGCAAAGCAGTCTCAAGGTCCGCTGCTGGTGGCTCCCTGGAACCATGACCGTCTTCACCAGTTGTGGTTGTGGTCGATGATGCCACATGCTTGGCCCTCCATTTGAGAATCTGGAGGAGGACGGAGTTGGTGCAGATGGCCACGCTGAATCCGGCGAAGGTGGACAGGATGATGGCGATCACAGCTTGCATCCGCACCTGGAGAAGAATTGAAGGTCAGGGTGCAGATGGCCATCACAGATTGCTACAGAGAGGATCTTACATATCTGTAGAAGAGGTGGGTGAAGAGCACAATGAAGAGGAACTGCACGGCAGAGTAGATCCATACATATCTCCTGGACACCATCTTTGTTGTGGTTAGAGAGGAGAATAGGCCGAGGACGCAGGCGAAGGGCAAGGAGATGGCCAGAGCTGCGGTGCCATGGTCGCCGACCTGCATGCAGTTGGGAGTTTCATGAGTTGGATCGATCTGGTAAGCAGCATATCAGCTGTTCCAGGTAAACGGAGAGAAGGGCAACCAGCAGTTGTTCCAGGAAGCAGAAGTAGGCGAGCATGCTGATGATCACGAGGATCGGCGTGCCGTGCCACACTCTGTATCTGCTGGGGGTGGTGGCGGCCGTACGATCGGCATCGGCTTGCTGCTGAGCACCCTGAGCCTGATGAATAATGGATGGAGGATGGTCATGGAGGCGGCGCAGGGTGACGGGAAGGTTGAGCACCTCCTTGCTGCAGACGTCGCAGGTGCCGTTGCCCTTGATGCTGAACCACTTGATGGCGCAGCCCCTGTGTGCCAGGGCCAGCTCCCCCTTGCAGCAGCACTCCAACTTCAGCACCGCCTCCTCCGACAGCGCCACCATGCAGATGCGGCACACCGCCTCCTCCGCCGCAATGTCTTCGGCCGCGGCTGCTTCCTCTCCGGCAGCGGTGACGCCCGCCTCCGGAGGAACAAGTGGAACCACTCTGAGCCGGAACACTCGGATGTTTTCTTCCGCCGCCACTCTCCTCAACCCCTTTGTGAGCTTGAACCGGCTGACGCTTGCAGGCACAGACTGCGAGCGGCATACCTGCTTCAGCTTCTCCTCCTCCTCCCTCTCCTGTTTGGTGCTGTTACCCTTTGCGGCGGCGACATGATGATCAAGTTGATCAATATAGTTGTCTGAGTTGGTGGACAGCGATGAGGGCGCCCTGGCCATTCTGAAGCTCAAGATCTTTGAGAAGGACAGCGACCGGATGCCGAGATCGCCGTCGGCCTGGCTTTGAGCTTGAGCAGCAGGGGCAACGGCTGCTGTTGATCTCAGGCTGCGTGCTGGCAGCAGGCAGCTCGTCACCGTCAGTGGCTTCTTTTGGTCCTCTGCACATAATGTGCCGCCATGCGCGTGTTCCATGGGCAAAGTAGAGCTGCTTCTGCTAATGCCCGCCCCCTGCACAGGCAGAGAAGGAAGTTGATGTTGCAGAGAAGGAAGGAAGGAGTTGATGTTGCAGAGAAACAAGGAAGTTGTGTTGGATTGCTGCTGCTTGCTTTCTGCAGCTTCCATGGTTGGTTAACTGTGGGGTGTCGCGCACGCGTTGCTGTTTGGTAGCGACGGATCAGACGCTAATAATTACTGAAGCTGATTGGAAGGTGAGGGGCTGAATGGTGAGGTGGGAACGGGAGAAACAACTAGCCACTACTGCTCATCAGTTCAGAGGCAGCGTTTATTTTGACAGCGAGTTGGCACGCGACTGATGCGATGATTGACCTGCTAACTGCAACTACCACCTCACAGTTCGAATTGCTGCCTGCCTTGGGAAATTCATTTGCAATACAAGTCTTGATCGAGATACAACCATTCATAAGAGTAACAGCGAAAGAAACCAAGTTTCCTGGAAGCATTAATTTTCCGCGCTACTGCTGGTCATTTGGAGTCACGTTGCTGTTGCTTCGTGTCTATCTATCTGACTTCCGCTCCACACAGCAGATCTATATGATATTCATTTTTTTTCCTGTCGGTCGGATTTCACTTGTCACAAATTAAAGAGCGTGCTTCATCAGCCAGAGATGATGCCGATATATCCAACAAAGGCAACTCCTGTCTTTGCAAATTTCTCCGGTACGCAAACAAAGCACGCCCCGGCCACGTGGAGAATGATCAGCCGTTAGCATACAGTTAGATAAAATAACGGAGCTAATAAGGCCTAACTTTAGAGGCCTCCCTCATCCTTGCGAGCCAAACCAAAATTTGGCAGTGACAAAATCAGGACAATCCTAAAAATTGTTGTGAAACACGATTAATAACCCTCTACTTATAAAACCCAGTGAAAACAACTCCATACGATTTAAAAATTATCCTAGTATTTATACAAATGCATATGCCGTCAAAAACTCCATATGAAAACCCAGTGGAAAAAAAGGTCACGTAGAAAAGAGTACATACCAACCTCTATTGTATTGCATATTTTCCTCAGCCAAAATCTTATTATGTGAAATTTTTTTAGGTAAAATCTCATAAAGGAAAAAAGAACAATATTGACCCTTCTTGATTATATAGTATTCTATATTTGATAGTCTTCATGGTCAATATTCAAGGTTTACGCATGAACTTCTTGCAACAAAAGTCTATATGATTTTAAATAATCAAGTGGTACACCTTCATAATAAATTATTAATCATAAAGAGTCTAGGTAACACAACATAAGATTTCTAATCTAAACATGATGAAAGATGTGTTCCCGACATCCTTTGAACTCCCGGTGTTTAAAATGCTTTCGTCACATTCTTCATAAATATGCATACGTGATGATATTTAATTATGATAATATTTAGTCATTCAATGACTTAATTTATAATTTTTCTAGATTATGATTAGGAGCAATGTTCCAAGAACTAAGTAACCACTTATTATTTAACTGTACAACACAAATGAAATTTTATCCTTTCAGAATATAGGAGTAGTGAGTTGAAGGTTTGCATACCTCTTTGATATATATCTTAAGGAAACTATATCATACTGGATTCAATTATTCAAAGTTAAAATAATCTGAACTGACGTCCACCAAAAAATAGCTTGGTGCGTATTAGCTGCTCGATATAGTGCACTACGGCTGTAGTAGTGCGGAAAACAGTTGCTCAACATGTCAAATAGCAAAATCCGTACAAGACGCACGATATCGTGCGCAATAGCTACCGGATGGTAGAAAACATCTTGAACTTATGCCTATCACAAAAATGGTCATGTTTATACATAGTTAGTGATTACAAAATGTCAAAACAGTATACGGTGGTTCTTGGACTCAGCAGATGTAGCAGGGTTTCCAGGAGATTGATTGGCTAGAATTCTGTGTGTCTAAATTACAGCCTTGCACCCCTTATTTATAGCCGTATGCGGAGACTTTATCGTAAATGACGTATATATACCCATTGGTATGGAATGAGCCCCGGCACATGGAGAGGATGCTCCAGGGCCCTGTGTCAAATCACACTCGGGGTATGGTAACGTTTCGTACTTGCCCTGGCAATAGAGGTACTACGGGATCCCAAGCCTAGAGCACACGGCTGGATCATCGTGGAATGATGCTTACGGTCGTCTGAAACGCGTTTGATCAGGGAGTTTGAGGTCTCATCATGGTTAGGTTGGCGGGGCGGGTGAAAGGATACCCAGATACTGTTAACAAGCTACTACTTCATTTTTTTGCTATGACCCCAATTTATTTTCCCACATAAATAAAAAGCACTGGCATAGTAGCTCGTTCACGGTATCTGGGTACCCTTTCACCCATCCTACTAAATTAATCATGGCGAGACCTCAAACTTCCTGATTAAACATGTTTTGTCGTAGGTACTATTCCACAGTGACCAAGCCCGCGTGCTCTAGGCTTGGGGCAAAATAAAATGTCCCGGAACCCCAAATAGCAGCCCTGTCCCGTATAAAAGCCATAACTTTGGTCTCGGAATCCAAAATCGGGCGTTCTTAGTCTTGTTGGAAAGGGGAGATAGAATCCTACACCCCAGGAACAAAATCTCAAGTACATGACCCCCTATTTATTTTTCCACATAAACAAAAAGCACTGCTACAGCCAAAAATGAAGTAGTAGCTCGTTCACAGTAAGAAGTACCCTTTCACCCGCCCCGTCAAACTAACCATAACATCCCCAAATTTAAAACCATTTAAAAATGAGGACCTTTTAATATTTTTCCTGAATAATCATAAAAGATAACCCTCTCTTCTTTTTAAAATTAAAAATCATCTTGAATAATGATGCTCAAACAAAATGAACATAAAAACTTTGGGTGATCTTGGAAAATTAGAAATAATAATACTCCAAACCAAAATCCAAATTTGAAATACATTCAAATTTGAACTCAAAAACCAAACCAAAACCCATCCAAACCAACTATAAAAGCCCCCATTTTTACTTTTAATATTAAGTCATTTCAATGCCCACAAGAATGCATTTGAGTGCCTTAGAATTCTAGAAGCAATTCAAAACCCCAAATTTGAATTCTATTCAAATTTGATTCAAATCAAACTAAAACCTGTTGATGGTCCTTAAATGACAAATCCGGCCATCAATATACTCAATGAATAAAGTTAAACTAATATTTCTAACTCGCATACCTAGTTATAATAACCTAATTCCACATGTATTAGCCAATCAGTGTTTTCAGGAACACAAGTCTACATAAGGAGAGAAACGTGCTCAAACGCTAGAGAAACACACCGAAGAACACTCTACACGAAGCATGAAGATCAAAGGGCCCACATGCTAGGGCAAATTAGCCTAGTTCAGCGGGAATCCACAAGGATAAGGACCTAGGCCCACAAGGCAGCCCATCCACACAAAGGCGGTGGAGAGGGGGCCTAGCCTGGATAGGCCCCTCTCGTCCTCATACTCCAAGTGGCGGTCCTTGGCTGACTCCCTATGGCGGTGGAGGAAGATTCCCCGAAGACGCCTCCTGGGAACCGCCCCTACACACCCATTCACCCTTCCCGCCAACCTAACCGCTGTGAAACCTCATGCTCCCTGATCAAACGCGTTATAGATGACCGTGAGCACCATTCCGCGATGAACCGGCCGTGTGCTCTTTGCTTGGGGCGGAATAAAACATCCTGAAACCCCATATAGCAGCCCTGTCCCGTATTAAAGTCATAACTTTGGCCTCGGGATCCAGAATCGGGCGTTCTCGGTTTTGTTGGAAAGGGGAGATAGAATCCTGCACCCCAGGAACAAAATCTCAAGTATATGACCCCAATTTATTTTCCCACATAAATAAAAAGTATTGCCACGGCCAAAAACCCCACACTGCAGGATAAAATTCGCAAATATATGATCCGAGTTTATTTTCCCACATAAACAGAAGCCCTTGGGAAACCTAAGGCACATCGATCAAACTCGTTTTGCTATGGCCCCATTTTATTTTCCCACCTGTATCAGGGTGCCCATTCACCCTTCCCACCAACCTACCTGCCAAGAAACCTCATGCTCCCTGATCAAACGCGTTACGGATGACCGTGAGCATCATTCCACGATGAACCGGCCGCGTGCTCTGTGATTGGGGCAGAATAAAACATCCTGGAACCCCACACCCGCATTAAAGCCATAATTTTGACCGCGGCATTACAATGACGTTGCTACCCTCGTTGGTTTCTCTACCCTTTTACGTGACTTGGAAAAGGTGGTGCCACATGTCGCAACAGGATATGCTTAGTGTAACGACCTCGGTTAAAATCCTTCGCGTTAATCTTAATCCGAGTCCCTGATCACCTGTCTCAGTTTACCAAGCCTAAGTGCTCAACCTCCAGATCTCCCGACCCCCTGTGATCCGACCCCTCGCCGTGTTTCCCCCAGTTCCGACCCCGCCGACCCCCAACCCACCGGCGGATCTTTCTAAGTCTTCCCACAACGCCTCCCTTCAATTTGAGCCGTGGACCACCGAGACTGACCGGTGGACCCACGAGATCTTCTCCCAGATCTCCCGCGACAGGCGCACTCGAGTTGCATGCCCGCTTCAGAGTTTCCTAGCCGCGTGGCTCAACTTCTCCGACACCTGCCGCTCTGCCTCGTCGCGGGCCACGACCGGATGGATTCTCACGCCCCCTTCCCCAATCGCAGTGGAAGCTCCTCTGCTACCCTTTCTGCAGCGCCTCGCCGCCCACGCCCATCATCACATCGCCAGATCCCCGCTGCAGAGCCCGACGCCGCCCGTCTTTTCCGTCACCTCTCCACAGTCGCGCCGCCCCGGTCCTCGCTACGCGATGATTCCTCCTCCGCGAACCCAGACCGCGGCAGCGACAGCTCCTTTTCCACCTTGTCAGAAGCTCCGCCCCGACAATCTGTTGCTCCACGCTCGTTCGCGCGATCGCAGCCGCCTGTCTTCTCACCTGTGCGCCCTCGTTTCTAGCGCCGTTTCCCCGGTCACTTCCATCAGATCCACCGCACGACGACGCCCACCTCCGCCAAACCTTAACCACCGGCAAACCCGCGCCTGCGCTGCCCTGACATCGGTGCCCAATGACCACCGGTGTCATCCCTGAAGTCCTGCTCCACCGCCCTCATCGCTCAATCGCCGCCCCGGCAGAGCACTCCATCGCTTCTTCCCCGGCCTCCGAGCCGCTCCCCCTTCTCTCTCTTCCGCGCAGCTATAAAATGGAATGCCGGAGCCCCGCCGGAGTTCCCCTTTGCCATCGCTGCCCTCCCGCTTGCTCCCTGTTCGTGCTCATAGCGCCACCGCCTAAGTCTGAGGAACTCTCCTCTCCGCTCAAACACCACCTTCCCCCAATCCACCAGCCACTGCTCCCCGTGCTACATAAGAAGCACCGCCGCCGTCGGAGTACCACCGGACATCCTCGCCGCTGTCCCAAGCCTTAGTCTTTCCGCCCAAGCCTGTTCTTTCCCGACCCCAAGCCTCATCTGTAAGACGAAGGTAAGCTACCGACCCTTGTACGCCTCGTCCGACCCCTCCTATCCGCCCGACCCCGGTTCCGTCTCGCCCGACCCTGTCTGTTCCGCCGACCTTTCTCCGCCTCGCCCGAGGGCTCGGCTGTATCTTTTTCCTTGAACCGAGGGTGTATGTGCAAAACTTGGGGACTTTTTCAGCGTTAAGTCTGAGGACCCCTGGCACATCTATTCCTCTAGATTAAGGGTCAGATCATAAGTTCCTCCCTATCCGACCTTTATATCTTGATCTCCACCAACTTAATCGAACCTCCCCACCCTCCTGTAACTTGCCGCAAGTTTCTGGGCTCAAACTTGCAAGTGTTGCTGTTGAAAATAACCGTCTAAATGCTAACCAATGCATTGCATTCGTGTAGAGCTGCGTCTCGCCGACGGCTTCTATGAGCTGCACCCGGCGCCAGAAGACGAAGGTGTAGCCGAGCTCCTGCCTCCAGAAGCCGAAGCCGCCCACGCGGAAGAGTAGTTTCCCTCATCCTTGCTCGAAGGCAAGCCCCGGATGCATGAATTTCCTATGTTTTACCAAACTTGCGCATGCCTTCTTTAACATGCTTGTGCATTTACGTATAGGAGTTGTTTGGAACCATAGATGCATAACTTAGATCCCTTGATCTGATCACTAGCTGTTGGACCGAGTAGATGCTTTGCTTAATTAGGAAACGGTAAAAGCCGAGTGATTTCCTGTCACTCGCGAGTTGTAGGAGTTGGTTGTTTCCCTTCTGTTACAACTATAAGGACGATGGACGGGGCAGGGTGTTGGGTAACTCTTTGGTGGTCGGTTGATCGCCCCGTCTGTCTATAAAACTTGCTAAGGCCCGACAGTGGTGGTGTTCGTGATCAAGTGTTTGAAAGTACTAATCTCATACCTAGTATGGGATGGGGAAGCCTAGTACCTGATTGAACTAGGGCGTGGCTTATACCCCTACTATCCCTGGAACGAGGTTCCCATGGTGCATCATGTGGGTGCAAGTGCGGTCACAGTACGGTAGAGACCGGGACTGTGGAGCATTGCATGCCAAGGGAAGTTTGGACCTGACACGCGCCTGGGAATTGATGGGGACGGCCGACACAGGAAGCGACCCTTGTGGTGCGCGGATGTCGTGAGATTAGGTTCGCCATGCATGGTTAAGAAACTCGAATCGATTCGTCTGCCTCTCACAGTTTGAGACTGCTTTATCGCTATGTCACCCTGAGTAAGTAAAGGAATCTGATGATGACATGATCTTGATGATGATGTATATATATACCTTTGGTTGGTTCTATGTATGTTTAGAGTAGGTTGCAAACCTAGACCGGATAATGAACTTAGAACCTAAGCTAAAACTTGAGAGTAGGGATACACCTAGCGCTTTTGGCAAACAAACCCCTCAGCCAAAAAGCCTTGCATGTCTAGAAGTGGTGGAGTAGTGTACCCCCTGTTGGTTAAGTCTTTTTGAGCTTAGTAGCTCAGCCTTGTTGTGGCTCTTCTTTTTCAGGTGAAGTTGCTGCCTCTGAGCCTTCCTCTGCTGGCACTTGGCCGCCCCAACTCCCTCCGGGTTGGACGGTTGAGTGGGATCCCTCCTCGGACGGTGAGGAGAGGGATCACTGATGTCCCGGTTGGCCTCACCAGGGATATCCGACCCCGACGCAGTAGCTTCCGCACGTTGTTTTACCTTCTGTTGTTTTTCTTCTGAACCTTGTAAACTCTGATGTTGTTTTATGGCCAAACTAAATGGTTAATTTGTTAACTTGGTGGACTTGTTGTTTTCTTTGGAACCGCTCACCTTCGTGTGAGTTTGCTATTCGGTCCTGTTCAAGTGGTTAAATCGGATGAAATCCGACGGCACTTCGTGTTTACTTGGTTAAGGCATGAAAGTCGCATATCAGGCGGCTTAATCATGACTAATCAAGCAAATCCGAAGTGGATCCGCCACACTTAGCCAACCTTTACGGGACTTTATGCTGACCACACTGAAGAAAGCCTCATGAGCTACAGGTCATGGTTGGGTCTATGTATCTTCTGGAGAAAAAAAATATTCTAGAACTACTCCGGCTACCACAAAGTGATGAGGATGGCCGACCATCATGAGCTACAGGTCATGGTGGGGTTTGTATATCCTATGGAAAGCGAAAAAAAATCCTGAACAACTTTGGTAACCCATAACCGACAAGGAAGGCCAACAATCATGAGCTACATGTCATGGTTGGGTCCATGTAGCTTTTGGAGCAACAAAAAATCCCGGAACTACTCTGTAAATCACACAACAACTAGGAGGGCTGACCATTGTGAGCTATAGGGTATAGTGGGATCTATATATCCTTTGGAAACACAAAAGAATCTTTGAAGTACTCCACTAACTCGGAGCGGCTAGGAATGTCGACCGTCATGAGTTATAAGTCATGGTTGGGTCCATTTGTCCTTTGGAAATGCAAAACAAATCCTGAACTATTTCGGTAACCATGGAGTGACTAGGAAGGCCAACAATCATGACCTACATGTCATGGTTGGGTCCATATATCCTATGTAGAAAGAATTCCTCAAAGTGCTGCGACAACCCTGAAGCAACTACAAAAATTGACTGTCATGAGTTTTCATTCATTATTTGGTCCATATATGCTCTAGAGAAACTAAAAATTCCCCAACTAGTCCGATTACCCTAGAGTGGTTAGGAAACACGACCACCATGAGCTACAGTTTATTGATGGGTCCATAAATTGTCTCGAGAAACCAAAAAAATTGTCAAACCACTTCGGTAACCCTGGAGTGACTAGGAAGGCCATTCGTCGTAAGCTATAAGTCATGGTTGGGTCTATATATCCTATGGAAATAGAAACAAAGTCTTGAACTACTTTGGTAACCTAGTGCCGACAAGGAAGGCCAACAATCATGAGCTACAGGTCATGGTTGGGTCTATGTATCTTCTGGAGAAACAAAAAATTCAAGAACTACTTCGACTACCACAAAGTGATGAGGATGGCCGACCATCATGAGCTATAGGTCATGGTGGGGTCCATATATCCTATGGAAATCAAAATTTGTTTTTGAACTACTTTGGTAACCCAGAACCGACAAGGAAGGCCAACAATCATGAGGTATAGGTCAGGGTTGGGACCATGTATCTTTTGGAGAAACAAAAAATCCCAAAACTACTCTATAAACCACACAACAACTAGGAAGGCTCACCATCGTAAGCTATAGGTCATAGTTGGATCTATATATCCTTTGGAAACACAAAATAATCTTTGAAGTACTCCACTAACTCGGAGCGACTAGGAATGTCGACAGTCGTGAGCTATAGGTCATTGTTGGATCCACTTGTGCTTTGGAAATGCAAAAAAAAAATCCTGAACTGCTCTGTTTACCCTATTGTGTTGGGAAACCCGACCGCCATGAGCTACAGTTTATTGATGGGCCCATATATTGTCTTAAGAAACAAAAAAAATTCCCAAACCACTTTGGTAACCCTAGAGTTACTAGGAAGGCCAACCGTCGTGAGCTATAGGTCATGGTTGGGTCCGTATATCCTATGGAAATAGAAATAAATTCCTAAACTACTTTGGTAACCTCATGCCAACAAGGAAGATCAACAATCATGAGCTACAGTCATGGTTGGGTCTATGTGTTTTCTGGAGAAAGAAAAAATTCCGGAACTACTCTGGCTACGACAAAGTGATGAGGATGGTCGACCACCCTAAACCCTATAGGTCATGGTGGGGTCCGTATATCCTATGGAAATCGAATAAAATTGTGAACTACTTTGGGAAACTAGAACCTACAAGGAAAGCCAACAATCATGAGCTACAAGTTAGGGTTGGGACCATGTATCTTTTGGAGGAAGAAAAAATCCCAGAACTACTCTGGAAACCACACAACAACTAGGAAGGCTGACCGTCATAAGCTATAGGTCATAGTTGGATCTATATATCCTTTGGAAACACACAAAAAAAGTCTTTGATGTACTCCACTAACTCGGAGCGACTAGGAATGCCGACCGTCGTGAGCTATAGGTCATGGTTGGGTCCATTTGTCCTTTGGAAATACAAAAAAAATCCCGAACTATTTTGGTTACCATGAAGCGACTAGGAAGGCCAACAATCATGAGCTACACGTCATGGTTAGGTCCACATATCATGTGGAGAAAAAATGTCTCAAACCACTGTAACAACCCTGAAGCGACTAGAAAAATTGACCGTCATGAGTTTTGCATTCATGGTTGGGTCCATATATGCTCTAGAGGAACTAAAAGTTCCTGAACTACTCCGGTCACCCTAGAGTGGTTAGGAAACCCGACCGCCATGAGCTACAGTTTATTGATGGGTCCACATATCATCTCGAGAAATCAAAAAAATTGCAAAACCACTTTAGTAACCCTGGAGTGACTAGGAAGACCAACCGTCGTAGCTCAGTCATGGTTGGGTCCGTATATCCTATGCAAATAGAAACAAATTCTAGAACTACTTTGGTAACCTAGTGCCAAAAGGAAGGCCAACAATCATGAGCTACAAGTCATGGTTGGGTCTATGTATCTTCTAGAGAAGAAAAAAAAATCCGGAACTACTCCAGCTACCACAAAGTGCCGAGGATGGTTGACCACCATAAACCCTATAGGTCATGGGGGGGTCTGTGTATCTAGTGGACATAAAAAAAAACTTGTGAACTACTTTGGTAACCTAGAACTGACAAGGAAGGCCAACAATCATGAGCTACATGTCAAGGTTGGGACCATGTATCTTTTGGAGAAACAAAAATAATCCTAGAACAACTCTGTAAACCACACAACAAATAGGAAGGCTGACCATCATAAGCTATAGGTCATAGTTGGATCTATATATCCTTTGGAAACACAAAATAATCTTCGAAGTACTCCACTAACTAGGAGCGACTAGGAATGCCGATCGTCGTGAGCTATAGGTCATGGTTGGGTCCATTTGTCCTTTGGAAATGCAAAAAAAATCCCGAACTTCCCCAGTTACCCTAGAGTGGTTCAGGAACCTGACCGCCATGAGCTACAGTATATTGATGGGCTCATATATCATCTCGAGAAACCAAAAGCATTCCCAAACCACTTCGGTAACCCTAGAGTGACTAGGAAGGCCAACTGTCATGAGCTATAGGTCATGGTGGGGTCTGTATATCCTATGGAAATTAAAAAAAATCCTGAACAACTTTGGTAACCTAGAGCTAACAAGGAAGGCCAACAATCATGGGCTAAAGGTCATGGTTGCATCCATGTATCTTCTAGAGAAACAAAAATCTCGAAACTACTCTAGAAACCACACAACAACTAGGAAGGATGACCATCTTGAGATATACGTCATAGTGGGATCTATATATCCATTGGAAACAAAAAAATATTTTAGGTACTCCACTAACTCGTAGTGACTAGGAATGCCGACCGCTGTGAGCTATAGGTCATGGTTGGGTACATTTGTCCTTTGGAAACAAAAAAAATCTTGAACTACTTCAGTAACCATGGAGCGACTCGGAAGGCCAAGAATCATGAGCTACACATCGTGGCTTGGTCCACATAACCTGTGGAGAAAACATTTCTCAAACCACTGCGACAACCCTAAATCGAATCGAAAAATCGACCTTCCTAGGTTTTCAGTCTTGGTTGGGTCCATATTTCCTCCAGAGAAACCAAAAATTCCCGAACTACTCCGGCTACCACAAAGTGATGAGGATGGTCGACCATCCTAAACCCTATAGGTCATGGTGGGGTTCGTATATCCTATGGAAATCGAAAAAAAAATTGTGAACTACTTTGGTAACCCAGAACCGACAAGGAAGGCCAACACTCATGAGCTACAGATCAAGGTTGGGACCATGTATCTTTTGGAGAAACAAAAAATCCCAGAACTACTCTGGAAACCACACAATAACTAGGAAGGCTGACCATCGTAAGCTATAGGTCATAGTTGGATCTATATATCCTTTGGAAACACAAAATAATCTTTGAAGTACTCCACTAACTCGGATTGACTAGGATGGCCAACCGTTGTGAGCTATAGGTCATGGTCGAGTCCGTATATCCGATGGAAATAGAAACAAATTCCTGAACTACTTTGGTAACCTAGTGCCAACAAGGAAGGCCAACAATTATGAGCTACAGGTCATGGTTGGGTCTATGCATCTTCTGGAGAAGAAAAAATTCACGAACTACTCCGGCGACCACAAAGTGACGAGGATGGTTGACCACCCTAAACCCTATAGGTCATGGTGGGTCCATATATCTAGTGGAAATAAAAAAAACTTGTGAACTACTTTGGTAACCTAGACCTAACAAGGAAGGCCAACAATCATGAACTACAGGTCAAGGTTGGGACCATGTATCTTTTGAAGAAACAAAAAATCCCGGAACAACTCTGTAAACCACGCAACAACTAGGAAGGCTGACCATCATAAGCTATAGGTCATAGTTGGATCTATATGTCCTTTGGAAACACAAAATAATCTTTGAAGTACTCCACTAACTAGGAGAGACTAGGAATGCCGACCGTCGTGAGCTATAGGTCATGGTTGGGTCCATTTGTCCTTTGGAAATGCAAAAAAAAATATCCCGAACTACCCCACTTACCCTAGAGTGGTTCAGAAACATGACCGCCATGAGCTACAGTATATTGATGGGCCAATATATCATCTCGAGAAATCAAAAAAATTCCCAAACCACTTCGGTAACCCTAGAGTGACTAGGAAGGCCAACCGTCATGAGCTATAGGTCATGGTCGGGTCTGTATATCCTATGGAAATAGAAACAAATTCCTGAACTACTTTGGTAACCTGGTGCGAACAAGGAACACCAACAATCATGAGCTACAGGTTATGGTTGGGTCTATGTATCTTCTGGAGAAAGAAAAAAATTCTGGAACTACTCCAGCTACCACAAAGTGACGAGGATGGTCCACCACCCTAAACCTTGTTGGTCATGGTGGGGTCCGTATATCCTATGGAAATTGAAAAAAATGTGAACTACTTTGGTAACCTAGAACCAACAAGGAAGGTCAACAATCATGAGCTACAAGTAAGGGTTGGGACCATGTATCTTTTGGAGAAACAAAAAATCCCAGAACTACTCTGGTAACCACACAACAACTAGGAAGGCTGACCATCGTGAGCTATAGGTCATAGTTGGATCTATATATCCTTTGGAAGCACAAAAAAAATCTTTGAAGTACTCCACTAACTCGGAGCGACTATGAATGCCGACCGTCGTGAGCTATAGGTTATGATTGGGTCCGCTTGTCCTTTGGAAATGCAAAAAAAAAATCCCGAATTACTTCGGTAACTATGGAGCGACTAGGAAGGCCAACAATCATGAGCTACACGTCACAGTTGGGTCCAAATATCCTTTCGAGAAAAAAAAAAGTCCTCAAACCGCTACGATGACCCTGATGCGACTAGAAAAATCGACCATCATGAGTTTTCATTCATGGTTGGGTCCATATATGCTCCAGAGGAACTAAAAATTCTCGAACTACTCCGGTTAACCTAGAGTGGTTAGGAAACCTGACCACCATGAGCTACAGTTTAATAATGGGTCCATATATCATCTCGAGAAACCAAAAAAATTGCGAAACCACTTTGGTAACCTTGGAGTGACTAGGAAGGCCAACCGTCGTGAGCTATCGGTCATGGTTGGGTCCGTATATCCTATGCAAATAGAAACAAATTCCTGAACTACTTTGGTAACCCAGTGCCAACTAGGAAGGCCAACAATCATGAACTAAAAGTCATGGTTGGTTCTATGTATCTTCTGGAGAAGAAAAAAATTCGGAACTACTCCGGCTACCACGAAGTGACGAGGATGGTCGACCACCAAAAACCCTATAGGTCATGGTGGGGTTCATATATCTAGTGGAAATAAAAAAAACTTGTGAACTACTTTGGTAACCTAGAACTTACAAGGGAGGCCAACAATCATGAGCTACAGGTCAGGGTTGGGACCATGTATCTTTTGGAGAAACAAAAAATCCCAGAACTACTCTGGTAACCACACAACAACTAGGAAGGCTGACCATCGTGAGCTATAGGTCATAGTTGGATCTATATATCTTTTGGAAACACAAAAAAATCTTTGATGTACTCCACTAACTCGGAGCAACTAGGAATGCCGACCGTCGTGAGCTATAGGTTATGATTGGGTCCGCTTGTCCTTTGGAGATGCAAAAAAAAAATCCCGAACTACTTCGGTAACCATGGAGCGACTAGGAAGGCCAACAATCATGAGCTACATGTCATGGTTAGGTCCACATATCCTATGGAGAAAAAATTCCTCAAACCGCTGTGACAACCCTGAAGCGACTAGAGAAATCGACCGTCATGAGTTTTCATTCATGGTTGGGTCAATATATGCTCCAGAGAAACTAAAAATTCCTGAACTACTCCGGTTACCCTAGAGTGGTTAGGAAACCTGACTGCCATGAGCTACAGTTCATTGATGGGTCCATATATCATCTCGAAAAACCAAAAAAATTCCAAAACCACTTCGGTAACCTGGGAGTGACTAGGAAGGCCAACTGTCGTGAGCTCTAGGTCATGGTTGTGTCCGTATACACTATGGAAATAGAAAAAAAATCCTAAACTACTTCGGTAACCCAGTACTAACAAGGAAGGCCAACAATCATAAGCTTCAGGTCAAGGTTGGTTGTACGTATCATCTGGAGAAAGAAAAATTCCGAAACTACCTCGGCTACCACAAAGTGATGAGGATGGCCAACCATCGACCGCTATAGGTATATTCTATGGAAATTGAAAAAAAAATCCTGAACAACTTTGGTAACCCAGAGGTGATAAGGAAAGCCAACAATCATGAGCTACAGGTCATGGTTGGGTCCATGTTTCTTCTAGAGAAACAAAAAATCCTCGAACTACTCTTGAAACCACACAACAACTAGGAAGGCTGACCATCATGAGCTAGTGAAATCTATATATCCATTCGAAACACAAAAAATTCTTTGAGATACTCCACTAACTCATAGCGACAAGCAATGCCGACCGTCATGAGCAATAGGTCATGGTTGGGTCCATTTGTCCTTTGGAAACGAAAAAAATCACGAACTACTTCGGTAACCATGGAGCAAATTGGAAGGCCAAGAATCATGAGCTACACATCATGGTTGGGTCCACATAACATGTGGTGAAAATATTTCTCAAACCGCTGTGACAACCCTAAATCGACTAGAAAAATCGACCGTCGTGGGTTTTCTATCATGGTTGGGTCCATATATCCTCAACAGATACCAAAACTTCCCGAACTGCTATGGTTACCCTAGAGTGGTTAGGAAACCAAAAAAATTGGCAAACCACTTCGGTAAAACTGGAGTGACTAGGAAGGCAAACGGTTGTGAGCTATCGGTTATGGTTGGGTCCGTATATCCTATGCAAATAGAAACAAATTCCTGAACTACTTTGGTAATCCAGTGCCAACTAGGAAGGCCAACAATCATGAACTAAAAGTCATGGTTGGTTCTATGTATCTTCTGGAGAAGAAAAAAAATTCAGAACTACTACGGCTACCACAAAGTGACGGGGATGGTCGACCACCATAAACCCTATAGGTCATGGTGGGGTTCGTATATCTAGTGGAAATAAAAAAAACTTGTGAACTACTTTGGTAACCCTGACAAGGAAGGCCAACAATCATGAGCTACAGGTTAGGGTTGGGACCATGTATCTTTTGGAGAAACCAAAAAAACCCAGAATTACTCTGGTAACCACACAACAACTAGGAAGGCTGACCATCATGAGCTATAGGTCATAGTTGGATCTATATATTCTTTGGAAACACAAATTTTTTTTTGCAGTACTCCACTGACTCGGAGCGACTAGGAATGCCGACCGTCGTGAGCTATAGATCATGGTTGGGTCATGGAAACACAAAACAAATCCCGAACTACATCGGTAACCATGGAGGAACTAGGAAGGCCAACAATCATGAGCTACATGTCGCGGTTGGGTCCACATATCCTGTGGAGAAAATAATGCTCAAACTGCTTCGACAACCCTGAAGCGACTAGAAAAATTGACCGTCATGAGTTTTCATTCATGGTTGGCTCCACATATGCTCTAGAGAAACTAAAAATTCGCGAACTACCCTGGCTACCCTAGAGCAGTTCGGAAACCTGACCGCCATGAGCTACAGTTCATTGATTGGTCCATATATTGTCTCGAGAAACCATAAAAAATTCGCAAACCACTTCGGTAACCCTGGAATGACTAGGAAGGCCAACCCTCATGAGCTATAGGTCATGTTAGGGTTCGTATATCCTATGGAAATAGAAAAAAATATTGAACTACTTCGGTAACCCAGAACCAACAAGCAAGGCCAACAATCGTGAGCTACAGGTCATTGTTGGGTCTATGTATCTTCTGGATAAATAAAAAAATCCGAAACTACTTCGGCTACCATAAAGTGGTGAGGTTGGCCCACCATCATGAGTTGTAGGCCATGGTGGGGTCCATATATCCTATGGAAATCGAAAAAATATCCTGAACTACTTTGGTAACCTAGACAAGGAAGGCTAACAATCATGACCTACACGTCAGGGTTGGGTCCATGTATCTTGTGGAGAAACAAAAAATCCTGAACTACTTCGGTAACCATGGAGTGACAAGGAAGGCCAACAATCATGAGGTACACATCATGGTTGGGTCCATATATTCATCTGGAGAAAAAATTCATCAACCCGCCGTGACAATCCATAAGCGACTGGTTGGGTCCATATATCCTCAAGACAAACCAAAAATTCTAGAACTACTCCGGCTACCCTAGAGTAGTTCGGAAACCTGACCGCCATGAGCTACTGTTCATTGATGGGTCCATATATCGTCTCGAGAAACAAAAAAAATTCCCAAACCACTTCAGTAACTATGGAGCGACTAGGAAGGTTAACCATCTTGAGCTATAGGTCATGTTTGGGTCCGTATATCCTATGGAAATAGAAAAAAAATCCTAAACTACTTCAGTAACCCAGAGCCGACAAGGAAGGCCAAGAATCATGAGCTACAGGTCATTGTTGGGTCTATGTATCTTCTGGACAAAGAAAAAATTCCGAAACTACTCCGGCTACCAAAAAGTGATGAGGATGGCTGACCATCATAAGCTGTAGGTCATGGTGGGGTCCATATATCCTATGGAAATCAAAAAAAAATCCTGAACTACTTTGGTAACTCAGAATGGGCAAGGAAGGCCAATAATCATGAGCTACAGGTCATGGTTGGGTCCATGTATTTTCTAGAGAAACAAAAAATCCCGGAACTACTGTGGAAACCACACAACAGCTAGGAAGGCTGACCATCGTGAGCTGTAGGTCATAGTTGGATCTATATATCCCTTGGAAACATTGAAAATTCTTTGAAGTAGTCCACTAACTTGGAGCAACTAGGAATGCCGACCGTCGTGAGCTATAGGTCATGGTTCGGTCCATTTGTCCTCTTGAAATGCAAAAAAAATCCCGAACTACTTCGGTAACATTGGAGCGATAAGGAATGCCAACGATCATGAGGTACACATCATGGTTGGGTCCACATATTCATGTGGAGAAAAAATTCATCAAACCGCTGCGACAACCCATAAGCAACTGGATAAATCGACCGTTATGAGTTTTCATTCATGGTTGGGTCCATATATCCTCCAGAGAAACCAAAATTCTAGAACTACTCCAGCTACCCTAGGGCAGTTCGGAAACCCGACCGCCATGAGCTATGAGCTACAGCTCATTGATGGGTCCATATATCGTCTTGAGAAACCAAAAGAATTTCCAAACCACTTCGGTAACCATGGAGTGACTAGGAAGGCCAACCATCATGAGCTATAGGTCATGGTTGGGTCCGTATATCCTATGGAAATAGAAAAAAAATCTTGAACTACTTCGGTAATCTAGAGCCGACAAGGAAGGTCAACAATCATGAGCTACAGGTTATTGTTGGGTCAATGTATCTTCGGCAAAAAAGAAAAAATTTGGGAACTACTCTGGCTGCCACAAAGTGACGAGGTTGGCCGACCATCATGAGCTGTAGGTCATTGTGGGGTCCATATATCCTATGGAAATTGAAAAAAAAAACATCCTGAACTACTTTGGTAACCCAAAACAGGCAAGGAAGGCCAACCCAAAACAGGCAAGGTAGGCCAACAATCATGAGCTATAGGTCATGGTTAGGTCCATGTAACTTCTGGAGAAACAAAAACCATGTATCTTCTGGAGAAACAAAATAAATGCTGGAACTACTGTGGAAACTACACAACAACTAGGAAGGCTGACCATCGTGAACTACAACTAATGATGAATTAATTAGATTTAATAGATTCGTCTCACGAATTAGTCCAGGGCTTGTACAATTAGTTTTATAATTAGCTCATGTTTAGTCCTCCAAATTAACATCCGAACATTTGAGGCGACGAGTAGCCTGGATCCAAGCAAGCTTGACAGCACTAGTGGCCTAGCGGGCGTATTGTACAAATCTTTACAGAGCGATCGAGCTACGTAGCTACTGAAGCTATGCTATAGACATGTCGAAGAACGGCGTCCGTTTGACCATTTCTGCGGGGAGTGTGGACTGTGGTGTGCTCCTCATTTCTTCTTGAAGGTGACGGCGTTAGGCTCCTCCGGGTTCTGCGGCAGGCGCTGCTTCTCTTCCTCCACTTGCTCCAGCAGAGCTTGCAGCTCAGCCTCCGACAAGCTCTCCAGCCGTTTCTGCAACAGCAAAAGCAACACACCCACGATGATCAGTTCCTATTCTGCAGTGATAGCAGATGTGAGAATTCAGAAGCCGCAAAGCGAGCAACTATTGTGCAGAGATGGTGCCAAAGCTACAAGCTCCCAACCTCCATGACTTGCTTCTCGTAGTCCCTGAGCTGCTGCGCGTAGGTCATGTCCTTGTTGGCCACCCGGAACATGTAGGTGGAGATCCACCCCACCGTCATCCCGAGCACCACCAGCAGCTGCACCACGTTGCCGGCCTGCAGGGGGTCCACCCCAACGAGCTGCGTGCACGTAGCGTTTTGTCTCGGCGGCGTCAGTGACTGAACGAACTGAAATATCAAACGCGGAAAGCTTCCAACCATGGTTGGGCATGGCGCCTCACCTCCAGCCCGTACTTGAGCCCGACGCCAAAGGCGGTGACGCCGACGCCGATCAGCAGCACGTCTTTCCTCGTGTACCCAAATGGTGCCTGCAACCAAACGCGTGCCCCCGGCGAGGTTAATTTTGGGTGTTCCCGGCGAGGTGCATCAGTTGAAGTTTATTCAGTACGTGGATTACCTTCTCTTGTTTCGGGGACTGGGAATCGTCCGTGCTCGTCTCCGAGGGCGATGAGCTGCTGCTTCGTGTCGCCAAGTGCCTCCTCTGCCTCGCCGTCGCTGATCTGAGCAGGTCGTTCGGTGGCAACGCGGTTTTGGCTGGGGAACAGCAGCATAAAAGAGCAGGATTGGATTCCATTCCGATCAAAAGAAAATGTCAATCCAATGGTCTGTAACATGTAGCAACATCTAGATGGTTCAGGGCAGAAAACAAAGAGGCGAATTCTATGTAGCTGTTTTGTAACATTTTACGACATCTAGATGATTCAGGACAGAAAAAAGGGCAACTCTATGTAGCTAGTTTGTAAGAGTTTGCGATGTCCACATGATTCAGGAAAAAATTCAGATGCATACGGTCTAGAATCCATCAGATGGTACATGGGGATGACAACAAATATAGAGTTTTATATTTGCTCCTTCTCATAACTCAAAAAAAAAAAGATCACTGAAACGATCAAATATGAGCACGGTCAGTTTCATGTTTGGAGTCTGGACACTAACACACAACTGGCTCTACAAGTACTCTACAAATTAACTTTGTCTCTTATTCAGATTATTAAATAAAAATTTGTTGATCCATGATCAATTACAGCCTACAGGAATGCTCAGACTCCATGATACAAAATTTCAGATTTCACAGAACCATCCGTATCAACCAACAGGTTCAACAATAACTGAATTTCAGATTTTCATAATACCAGCCAGACAAATTTCAATATTTTCAGACAACTAACCAGGGCACCTTACAATTCTGTTTCCACAGGTTAAACCAACATAAGTCCCCAATTTTTCTTCTGTTCCCTACATTGGACTAGAGCGATAAACTATACAAGCTCCACCTCATGCATATGATACATTTCTGCCTTTCTGGTACCATTTACTGAAGTCTGTATTAAAACTCGTACGAAGCATCCTATTATGCAAAACTAGTGCCAACGCACAGTGCACGAAGTCATAATTTCAATGACATTTCCCCGTGTGAGCGTGTAAGCAGAACCCACTAATTCCCCAAAGGCCAAAAACAAATGGCCCGCGCGAACGCTAGCATACGAACACAGAGAAGAAAAGAAAGACGGAATCCTATCTCACCGGCGAACGAGGAAGAGGACGTGAAGGCCAGCGACGCTGAGACCGCCGCCGAGAGCGAGGCGGGGGAGGCGGAGGCGGACGACGTGGAGGAGGACGAGACGAATGAGCTCCGGAGGAACGGGAAGGCGGAGGACCCCACCGGGGCTGCCCTGCCAGTGCGGGCGACGCTGCCGATAGCCGCCGCGGATATCCTCCCGGAGCGGAAGGAGAGGGACGCCATAGGAGAGGCCAGCGCGAGCGCCATGGTTGGAGGACTCGCAGCTGCTGAGCCACTCGATCCTCCCCTTCTGCTTGTGTTTTATCTTATCCACGGCTGGATGAGACAGGCCTTGTGGGCCTCCATTTTGGGCCCGTGCTTATTGGGCCTAATTTACCAATTCTTCCTTTTTTTTCCCTTGCTAGTTGCTCTACTCGTCTCTTGTATTTCCTTTTGAATTTAAGATAATTTCTTATTTGACATCAGAAAAATTACAAGTTGCTTTCTTGATTAAAAAATTTTAATTCCTTATTTGACACTGAGTTCAACTTTTATTCTTTCTACAACACTCTTTTAGATTTTCCATCCAAAAAACCGTTAAATAACTTACAAAAAGACAATTTTGCTCCTACGAGCCCCACCACCCTTCCCCTCCTCTCCTCCTCTCTCCCAACAGGCGCTTGTCTTCGCCGGCCATCTCCTTGGCCACCAGATCCGGTGCACGGCCGCGAGAAGGTCGCCCACGTCGCTCCACGGCGCGCGGCCCGTGGCCATCTCGATGACCGTCCAGCCGAGCGCCCAGACGACAGCGGCTGGGCCCTGCTCCTCCCCTCGCGCCACCTCGGGCGCCATGACGCTCGGACGACGCGCTCGCCCAGGCGCCCGCTGCCCCCTCACCAAGCCGCTCGGCGCGAACTCGAGGAAGAGCTGGCACTCCCCAGCGGCGGCTCGAGGGGACCATCGGCGGGCGTGGGGAGGCGCGAGGAGACGCTCGGCAGGTGTGTGGAGCACCTCAACAGAATCGCAAGCACAGCTCACAAGACAGACGACCTCGCTTCTTCCATCTTCTCCCTACCAACAGCCTCTCCTATTCAGCTTCTTGCTTCGATTGTTCCTGCAACACAAACTGTGGCGGCCATGGGGAACCACAAGAAGCTTATCCAGTTCCTGCGCCCGAACCTGGCGGTTGCGGAGGCGCCCAAGCCGCCACCGCCGTCGTCGGACAATGAGGACGACGACTACGCCTGCTCCACGCCGACCACGCCCACGACCGCGACGACCAACTCCGCACCCCGCGTCGCCGTTCGCCCTGTCCCCCTGGACGCAGCTCCCGAGGCTCGCTTGTCAAGGCGGACGGCCATGTCTACTCTGCGGCCGCGGCGCGGGACTTCCTCTACACGGGCACGGACTCCCGCAATGTCCGCGTGTGGCGCGACCACCGCGAGCTCGGCGGGTTCCGCTCCTCCAGCGGCCTTGGCAAGGCCATCGTCGTCGCCGCCGAAGGCCGGATCTACACGGGCAACAAGGACACCAAGGTCTACGCGTGGCGGCGAGCAACTGACACATTTTACAAAAGAGGTCATTCTAGTTTCCGTTCGCGCAGATTTAAGGCGTGACGTTTTTTGAGTTCACTTATTGCGAAGCTAGCGAGAAGAAATTTTTGAAATCCATAAGCATGGTTATGATGGGCATCATGAGGGACGGACACTTTTTACAAAAGAGGCCATTCTAACTTACGTTCGGGCAGATTTGCATCACGATTTCAATGCATGACGCTTTTTAAGTTTCGTAGCTCCGATCGGAGCGCTTCTGGACTTATTGCGAAGATAGCAGAGGAAATGTTTGGAATCCATAAGCATGGCCATGATGGGCATCGTGAGGGTCTGACACGTTTTACAAAAGTGGCCATTCTGGCTTCCATGCGAGCAGATTTGCATCACAATTTCAAGGGGTGAAGCTTTTTGAGTTCCGTAGCTTCGATTGGAGCGCTTCTGGATATTGCAAAGCTAGTAGGAAGAAATTTTTGGAATCCACAAGCATGGTCATGATGGGCATCGCGAGGGACTGACACGTTTTACAAAAGAGGCCATCTTGGCTTCCGTTCGGACAGACTTGCATCATGATTTCAATGTGTCATGCTTTTTGAGTTTCGTAGCTCGGATTAGAGCGCTTCTGGACTTCTTGCGAAGCCAGCAGGAAGAAATTTTTGAAATCCATAAGCACAGCCATGACCGGCACAATGAGGGACTGGCACATTTTACAGAAGAGGCCATTCTGGCTTCCGTTCGGGCAGATTCGCATCACGATTTCAAGGGGTGATACTTTTTGAGTTCCGTAGCTTCGATAGGAGTGCTTCTAGACTTCTTGCGAAGCCAGCAGGAAGAAATTTTTGGAATCCATAAGAATGGCCATGATGGGCATTGCGAGGGACTCACATGTATTACAAAAGAGGCCATTATAGCTTCCGTTTGGGCAGATTTGCATACCGATTTCAAGGGGTGACGCTTTTTGAGTTCCGTAGTTTCGATCGGAGCGCTTCTGGACTTATTGCGAAGCCAGCAGGAAGAAGTTTTTGGAATCCATAAGCATGGCCATGATGGGCATCGCGAGAGATTGACACGTTTTACAAAAGAGGCCATTCTGGCTTCTGTTCGGGCAGGTTTGCATCATGATTCCAAAGCGTGATGCTTTTTGAGTTTCGTAGCTCCGATTAGAGCACTTTTGGACTTCTTGCGAAGCCATCAGGAGGAGATATTTGGAATCCATAAGCATGGCCATGATGGGCATCGTGAGGGACTGGCACGTTTTACAAAAGAGGCCAATCTGGCTTCCGTTCGAGCAGATTTGCATCACGATTTCAAGGGGTCACGCTTTTTGAGTTCCATGGCTCAGTTCGGAGTGCTTCTGGACTTCTTGTGAAACAAGCTGGAACAAATTTTTGGAATCCATAAGCACAACCATGGTGGACACAATGAGGAACTGACACATTTCACAAAAGAGACCATTCTGGCTTCCGTTTGGGCAGATTTGCATCAAGATTTCAAGGGGTGGCGCTTTTTGAGTTCCGTAGCTCCGATCGGAGTGCACCTAGACTTATTACAAAGATAGCAGGAAGAAATTTTCGGAATCCATAAGCACAGCCATGATGGGCATCACGACGGACTGATACGTTTTACAAAAGAGGTCATTCTGCCTTCCGTTTAGGATGATTTGCATCACAATTTCAAGGATTGATGCTTCTTGAGTTCCGTAGCTCCAATCGAAGCACTTCTGGATTTCTTACAAAGCTAGCAGGAAGAAATTTTTGGAATCCAAAAGCACAGCCATGATGGGCTTAATGAAGGACTGACACATTTTTACAAAAGTGGCCATTCTGGCTTCCGTTCGGGCAGATTCGCATCACGATTTCAAGGGGTGATGCTTTTTGAGTTTTGTAGCTCCGATTGGAGCGCTTCTGGACTTCTTGCGAAGCTAGCAGGAAGAAATTTTTGGAATCCATAAGCACGGCCATGATGGGCATCACGACGGACTGACACGTTTTACAAAAGAGGTCATTCTGTCTTCCGTTCGGGCAGATTTGCATCACGATTTCAAGGATTGATGCTTTTTGAGTTCTGTAGCTCCGATCGAAGCACTTCTGGACTTCTTGCAAAGCCAGCAGGAAGAAATTTTTGGAATCCATAAGTATAGCAATGATGGGAATAATGAGGGACTGACACGTTTTACAAAAGTGGCCATTCTGGCTTCCGTTCGGGCAAATTCACATCACGATTTCAAGGGGTGATGCCTTTTGAGTTCCATAGCTCCGATCAGAGTGCTTCTGGACTTCTTGCGAAGCTAGCAGGAAGAAACTTTTGGAATCCATAAGAACGGCCATGATGGCCATCGCGAGGGACTGACACATATTACAAAAGAAGCCATGATGGCTTCTGTTCGGGCAAATTTGCATACCGATTTCAAGGGGTGATGCTTTTTGAATTCCATAGCTTCGATCGGAGCACTTCTGGACTTATTGTGGAGCCTGCAGGAAGAAATTTTTGAAATTCATAAGTGTGGCCATGATGGCCATCGTGAGGGACTGACACGTTTTACAAAAGAGGCCATTCTGGCTTCCGTTCAGGCAGATTTGCATCGCGATTTCAAGGCGTGATGCTTTTTGAGTTTCGTAGCTCCGATTAGAGCGCTTCTAGACTTCTTGCAAAGCTAATAGGAGGAAATATTTGGAATCCATAAGCATGACCATGATGGGCATCCTTTGGGATTGACACATTTTACAAAAGAGGCCATTCTAGCTTCAGTTTGGGCAGATTTGCATCATGATTTCAAGGGGTGACGTTTTTTGAGTTCCGTGGCTCTGTTCAGAGTGCTTTTGGACTTCTTGTGAAACAAGCTGGAAGAAATTTTTTGAGTCCATAAGCACAACCATGATGGGCACAATGAGAGACTCACAAAAATTTCACAAAAGAGACCATTCTGGCTTCCGTTTGGGGTGATTTGCATCACGATTTCAAGGGGTAACGCTTTTTGAGTTTCGTAGCTCTGATCGGAGCGCATCTAGACTTCTTGCAAAGATAGCAGGAAGAAATTTTTGGAATCCATAAGCACGGCTATGATGGGCATCACAACAGACTGACACATGTTACAAAAGAGGCCATTCTGGGTTCTGTTCAGACAGGTTCGCATCACAATTTCAAGGGGTGATGCCTTTTGAGTTCCATAGCTCCGATCGGAGCACTACTGGACTTCTTGCGCAGCTAGCAGGAAGAAATTTTTGGAATCCATAAGCACGGCCATGATGGGCATTGCAAGAGACTGACACATTTTACAAAAGGGGCCATTCTACTTCCGTTCGGGCAGATTTGCATCACGATT
The DNA here is from genome assembly GCF_000263155.2 of Setaria italica. Lineage (NCBI taxonomy): Eukaryota > Viridiplantae > Streptophyta > Magnoliopsida > Poales > Poaceae > Setaria > Setaria italica. Next base: position 50,523 of record NC_028450.1, on the reverse strand, counting down.
TCAAGGGTTGATGCTTTTTGAGTTCCGTCGCTCTGATCGGAGCGCTTCTGGAGTTTTTGCTAATCCAGCAGGAAGAAATTTTTGGAATCCATAAGCATGGCCATGGTGCGCATAATGAGGGACTAACACGTTTTACAAATGTGGCCATTCTGGCTTCCGTTCGGGCAGATTTGCATCACGATTTCAAGGGGTGACACCTTTTGAGTTCCGTAGCTTCGATCAGAGCACTTCTGGACTTATTGCGAAGCCAGCGGGAAGAAATTTTTGGAATCCATAAGCATGGCCATGATGAGAGGCCATTCTGGCTTCCGATCTGGGTGATTTGTATCACAATTTGAAGGGATGATGCTTTTTGAGTTCCGTGGCTCCGTTTGGAGCGCTTTTGGAAAGCTTGTGAAGCTAGCAGGAAGAAATTTTTGGAATCCATAAGCACAACCATGATGGGCACAATGAGGGATGGACACATTTTACAAAAGAGGCCATTCTGGCTTCCGTTCGGGCATATTTGCATCACGATGTCAAGGGGTGACGCTTTTTGAGTTCCATAGCTCTGGTAAGAGTGCTTCTGGACTTCTTGCGAAGCCAACAGGAAGAAATTTTTGGAATCCATAAGCAGGACCATGGTGGGCATAACGAGGGACAAACACGTTTTACACCGGCCAACGGGGTTGAATACGTGGGGGATGGACTGAAGACATGAAAATAGCCTCCGAACGCGTTTTCGGCCATGAAAACGTGTGCTATTGGTCACGGGAGCACAAAAAAAGCGATACCGGCCACTGGGGTCGAAAACGTCGGGGATGGACCGAAGACGTGAAAATAGCCTCTGTACGTGTTTTCGGCCATGAAAACCTGCGATATAGGTCACGGGAGCATGAAAACAGCGACACAGGCCACCAGGGTCAAAAACGTGGGGGTGGACCGAACAAGTGAAAATTTCCTCTGGATGCGTATTCTGCCATGAAAACGTGTGCTATAGGTCACGGGAGCCCGAAAACAGCGAAACCAGCCACCGGGGTCGAAAACATGGGGGATGCACCGAAGACGTGAAAATTGCCTCCAGACCTGTTTTTGGCCATGAAAACGTGTAATATAGGTCACAGGAGCCTGAAAACAGTGATACCGGCCACCTGGGTCTAAAACATGGATGATGGACCGAAGACGTGAAAATAGCCTCCGAACGCGTTTTCGACCATGAAAACGTGTGTGGTCACGGGAGCCTGAAAACAGCGATACCGGCCACGTGGGTCAAAAACGTGGGAGATGGACCAAAGACATGAAAATGCCCTCCGAACGTGTTTTCGGCCATGGAAACGTGTGCTACAGCACACGGGAGCTCGAAAACGGCCACACCAGCCACCGGGGTCAAAAACGTGGGGGATGAACCAAAGACGTGAAAATAACCTCCGGACCCGTTTTTGGCAATGAAAACAAATGCTATAGGTCACGGGAGCCCAAAAATAGCGACACCGGCCACCGGGGTAAAAAACGTGGGGGATGGACCGAAGACGTAAATATGACCTCCGGACGTGTTTTGGGCTATGAAAACATGTGCTATAGGTCACGGGAGCTCGAAAACGGCGACACTGGCCACCGGGGTCACAAACGTCGAGGATGCACCGAAAATGTGAAAGTTGCCTCTGAACACGTTTTTGGCCAAGAAAACGTGTGTTGTAGTTCACGGGAGCCCGAAAATGGCCACACCATCCACCGGGGTCGAAAACGTGGGGGATGGACCGAAGACGTGAAAATAGACTCCGGACGCATTTCGGCCATGAAAACGTGTGCTATAGGTCATGGGAGCCTGAAAACAGCGACACCAGCCACCGGGGTCGAAAACGTCAGGGATGGACCGAAGATGTGAAAATGGCCTTCGGATGCGTTTTCGGCCATAAAAACGTGTGCTATAGGTAATGGGACCCCAGAAATAGCAACACCGGCCACCGGGGTCAAAAACGTCGGGGATGGACCGGAGTCGTGAAAATTTCCTCCGGACACGCTTTTGCCCATGAAAACGTGTGCTATAGGTCACGGGAGCCCAAAAACGGCCACACCAGCCACCGGGGTCGAAAACGTGGGGGATGGACCGAAGATGTGAAAATAACCTCCGGACGTAATTTCAGCCATTAAAACGTGTGCTACAGCTCATGGGAGCTTGAAAACGACCACACCAGCCACCAAGGTCAAAAATGTGGGGGATGAACCGAAGACGTGAAAATGCCCTCCAGACGCGTTTTCGGCCATGGAAACGTGTGCTACAGCACACCGGAGCTCGAAAAAGGCCACACCGGCCACTGGGGTCGAAAACGTGGGGGATAGACCAAAGACGTGAAAATAACCTCCGGACCCGTTTTCGGCAATGAAGACGAGTGCTATAGGTCACGGGAGCCCAAAAATAGCGACACTGGCCACCGGGGTAAAAAGCCTGGGGGATGGAACGAAGATGTAAAAATGAACTCCGGACGTGTTTTGGGCCTTGAAAACGTGTGCTATAGGTCACGGGAGCCTGAAAATGGCTACACCGGCCATCGGGGTCAAAATCGTCAAGGATGGACCGAAGACGTGAAAGTTGCCTCCGAACGCGTTTTCGGCCATGAAAACGTGTGCTGTAGGTCACGGCAGCCCGAAAACGGCCACACCGGCC
>NC_028450.1:26200-47779 GCF_000263155.2 Setaria italica | reverse complement strand
ACCCCCGGTGCAGTTTATTGGGGCGTCGGAATGCAATGGACCGAAGATGTGAAAATAACCTCCGGACGTGATTTCGGCGATGAAGATGTATGCTACAGATCATGGGAGCTTGAAAATGGCCACACCAGCCACCGGAGTCGAAAACGTGGGGGATGGACCGAAGACGTGAAAATGCCCTCCGGACGCGTTTTCGGCCATGAAAACGTCTGCTATAGCTCATGGGAGCTCAAAAATGGCCGCACCGGCAACCGGGGTGGAAACCATGGGGGACGGACTGAAGATGTGAAAATAGCCATCAGGGTTAAAAACGTGGGGGGATGGACTAAACAAGCGAAAATTGCCTTCGAACGCGTGTTCCACCATGAAAATGTGTACTATAGGTCACGAGAGCCCGAAAACATCGATACTGGCCACCGGGGTCGAAAACATGGGGATGAACCGAAGATGTGAAAATGGCCTCGGGACGCATTTTCGGCCATGAAAACGTGTGCTATAGCTCATGTGAGCTCGAAAAACAGCCACAACGGCCATCGGGGTCGAAAACGTGGGGGATAGACCGAATATGTGAGAATAACCTCCAAACCCATTTTCGGCCATGAAAACATGTGCTATAGGTCTCGGGAGCCTCAAAATAGCGACACCAGCCACCGGGTTCGAAAACATTGGGGATGGACCGAATACGTTAAGATAACCTCTGGACGCGTTTTCGGTCATGAAAACGTGTGGTATAGGTCACGAGAGCCCGAAAACAGCGACGCCGGCCACCAGGGTCGAAAACATGTGGGATGGACTGAAGACCTGAAAATAACCTCCGAACCCATTTTCGGCCATGAAAACGTGTGATAGCAGCTCGAAAACAGCGATACCGGCCACCTAGGTCGAAAATGTGGGGAATGGACCGATGACGTGAAAATAGCCTTCGGACGCATTTCGGCTATCAAAACGTGTGTTGTAGGTCACGGCAGCTCAAAAACGGCCACACCGGCCACCGGGGTGGAAACGTGGGGGATGGACCGAAGATGTGTAAGTAATCTTCGGACGCGATTTCGGTCATGAAAACGTGTGCTAAAGATCACGGGAGCTTAAAAACGGCCACACCGGCCACGGGGTCGAAAACGTGGGGGATGGACTGAAGATGTGAAAATAACCTCCGGACGCAATTTCAGCCATGAAAACATGTGCTAAAGATCACGGGAGCCTGAAAACGGCCACACCGGCCACTGGGGTCAAAAACGTGGGGGATGGACTGAAGACGTGAAAATGCCCTCTGGATGTGTTTTCGGCCATAAAACTTCTGATACAGCTCACGGGAGCTCGAAATCAGCCGCACCGGCACCGGGGTCGAAAATGTGGGGACGACTAAAGACGTTAAAATAACCTCTAGACCCGTTTTCAGCTATGATAACGTGTGCTATAGATCACGGGAGCCCGAAAACTGCGACACCGGCCACCGAGGTCGAAAACGTGGGGATGCAGCTAAGATGTGAAACAAGCCATCGGGGTAAAAAACGTGGGGGATGGAACGAAGACGTGAAAGTTGCCTCCGTACGCGTTTTCAGCCATGAAAACGTGTGCTGTAGGTCATGTGAGCCCGAAAATGGCCACACCATCCACTATTGTCAAAATCATGGGGGATGGACCAAAAATGTGAAAATAACCTCTGGACACGTTTTTGGCCTTGAAAATGTGTGCTCTAGGCCAAGGGAGGCTGAAAATGGCCCACACCGTCAACCGGGGTTGAAAATGTGGGGGATTGACCGAAGGCGTGAAAATAACCTCCGGACCTGTTTTCGGTCATGAAAACGTGTGCAATAGGTCACAGGAGCTCGAAAACAACGATACCGGCCACCTCGGTCGAAAACGTGGGGGATGGACTGAAGATGTGAAAATAGCCTTCGATCGTGTTTTCGGCCATGAAAACGTGTGCTATAGGTCATGGGAGCCTGAAAATAGTGACACCAGCCACAGGGGTCGAAAATGTCGGGGATGGACCGAAGATGTGAAAATAGCCATCGGGGTTAAAAACGTGGGGGGATGGACCAAAGAAGCAAAAATTACCTTCGAACGTGTGTTCCGCCATGAAAATGTGTGCTATAGGTCACGGGAGCCCGAAAACAACGATACTGGCCACCGTGGTCGAAAACATAGGGATGAATCGAAGATGTGAAAATGGCCTCCGAACGAGTTTTTGGCCATGAAAACGTGTGCTATAGCTCAGTGACCCGAAAAACGGCCACAGCGGCCATCAGGGTCAGAAACATGGGGGATAGACCGAATACGTCAGAATAACCTCCGGACCCGTTTTTGGCCATGAAAATGTGTGCTATAGCTCTCGGGAGCCTAAAAACAGCGACACTGGCCACCAGGTTCGAAAACGTTGGGTTTGAACCAAATACGTTAAGATAACCTCCGGACGTGTTTTCGGCCATGAAAACGTGTGGTATAGATCACGGGAGCTCGAAAACAGCGACACCGGCCACAGGGGTCGAAAACATAGGGGATGAATCGAAGACCTAAAAATAACCTCTGGACCGTTTTCGGCCATGAAAACGTGTGCTATAGGTCATAGCAGCTCAAAAACAGCGGTACCGGCCACCTGGGTCGAAAACATGGGGGATGGACCGAAGACGTGAAAATAGCCTCCGGACGCATTTCGGCCATGAAAACATGTGCTATAGGTCATGGGAAACTGAAAACAACGACACCAGCCATCGGGTCAAAAACGTCAGGGATGGACCGAACACGTGAAAATGGCCTTCGGACGCGTTTTCGGCCATAAAAACGTGTGCTATAGGTAATGGGAGCCCAGAAATAGCGATAGCGGCCACCAGGGTCAAAAACATCAGGGACCGAAGTCGTGAAATTTGCCTCCGGATGCGCTTTTGCCCATGAAAATGTGTGCTATAAGTCACGGAGCCCGAAAACGGCCACACAGGCCACCGGGGTCGAAAATGTTGGGGATGGACTGAATACGTTAAGATAACCTCCGGACGCGTTTTCGGCCACGAAAACATGTGGTATAGTTCATGAGAGACCAAAAACAGCGACACTGGCCACTAGGTTCGAAAACGTGGGGGGTGGACTGAAGACCTGAAAATAACCTCCCGACCCGTTTTCGGCCATGAAAACGTGTGCTATAGGTCATAGTAGCTTGAAAACAGCGATACCGGCCACCTGGGTCGAAAACGTGAGGGATGAACTGAAGACCTAAAAATAACCTCCGGACCTATTTTCGGCCATGAAAACGTGTGCTATAGGTCATAGCAGCTCGATAACAGCGATACTGGCCACCTGGGTCGAAAACGTGGAGGATGGACTGAAGGCGTGAAAATAGCCACCGGACGCATTTCGGCCATGAAAACGTGTGCTATAGGTCATGGGAGCCTGAAAATAGCGACACCAGCCACCGAGGTTGAAAATGTCAAGGATGGACCGAGACATGAAAATGGCCTTCGAACGCATTTTTGGCCATAAAAACGTGTGCTATAGCTAATGGGAGCCCAGAAATAGCGACACCGGCCATTGGGGTCAAAAACGTCGGGGATGGATCGAAGTTGTGAAAATTGCCTTCGGACGCAATTTTGCCCATGAAAACGTGTGTCATAGGTCACGGGAGCCCGAAAACAGCCACACCCGGGGTTGAAAACGTGGGGGATGGACCGAAGATGTGAAAGTTGCCTCCGAACGCGTTTTCGGCTATGAAAACGTGTGATGTAGGTCACGACGGCCCGAAAACGGCAACACCGACCACCGAGGTAAAAAACGTAGGGGATGGACCGAAGATGTGAAAATAACCTCCACACGTGATTTCGGCCATGAAAACATGGGCTACAGCTCACGGGAGCTTGAAAACAGCCACACCGGCCACTGGGGTTGAAAACGTGTTGGATGGACCGAAGACGTGGAAATACCCTTCGGACGCGTTTTCGGCCATAAAAACGTCTGATACAGCTCACGGGAGCTTGAAAACAGCCACACCAGCCACCGGGGTCGAAAGCGTGGGGGATGGACCCAAGACGTGAAAATGCTCTCCAGACGCATTTTCGGCCCTGAAAACGTCTGCTACAGCTCACGGGAGCTCGAAAACAGCCGCACCGGCAATCGGGGTCAAAACCATGGGGGATGAACTGAAGACGTGAAAATAGCCATCAGGGTTAAAAACATGGGGGGATGAACCAAACAAGCGAAAATTGCATTCGAACGCGTCTTCCACCACGAAAATGTGTCCTATAGGTCACAGGAGCCCGAAAACAGTGATACCGGCCACCGGGGTCGAAAACATCGGGGGTAGACCAAAGACGTGAAAATGACCTCCGGACGCGTTTTTGGCCATGTAAACATGTGCTATAGGTCATAGCAGCTTGAAAACAGCGATACCAGCCGCCGGGGTCGAAAACGTGGGGAATGGACTGAAGACGTGAAAATAACCTCCGGACCCATTTTCGGTAATGATAACGAGTGCTATAGGTCACGGGAGCCCAAAAATGGTGACACCGGCCACCGGGGTCAAAAACGTGGGGGATGGACCGAAGATGTAAAAATGACCTCCGGACGCGTTTTGGCCCATGAAAACGGGTGCTATAGGTCTCGGGAGCCAAAAATCGGCGACACCGGCCACCGGGGTCAAAATCGTCGAGGATGGACCGAAGACGCTAAAGTTGCCTCCGAATGCTTTTTCGGCCATGAAAACGTGTGTTGTAGGTCATAGCAGCTCGAAAACAGCGATACCGGCCACCTGGGTCGAAAACGTGTGGGATTGACCGAAGACGTGAAAATAGCCTCCGGACGTATTTCGGCCATGAAATGTATGCTATAGGCCACGTGAGCCAAAAAATAGCGACACCGGCCACCGGGGTAAAAAACGTGGGGGATGGACCGAAGACGTAAAAATGACCTCCGGACGCGTTTTGGCCCATGAAAACGGGTGCTATAGGTCTCGGGAGCCCGAAAACGGCGACACCGGCCACCGGGGTCAAAAACGTTGAGGATGGACCGAAGACATGAAAGTTGCCTCCGAATGCGTTTTCGGCTATGAAAACTTGTGCAGTAGGTCACGGGAGCCCGAAAACGGCCACACCAGCCTCCGGGGTCGAAAACATGGCGGATGGACCGAAGATGTGAAAATAACCTCCAGACGTGTTTTCGGCCATGAAAACGTGTGGTATAGGTCACAGAGCCCGAAAACAGCGACACCGGCTACCGGGGTCGAAAACGTGGGGATGGACTGAAGATGTGAAAATAACCTCCGGATGCGTTTTTGGCCATGAAAATGTGTGCTATAGGTGTCGGGAGCCCGAAAATGGCGACACTAGCGACCGGGTTCAAAATCGTCGAGGAAGGACCGAAGACGGTAAGGTTGCCTCCGAATGCGTTTTCGGCCATTAAAACGTGTGTTGTAGGTCACGGGAGCCCGAAAATGGCCACACCAGCCACCGGGGTCGAAAACATGGGGGATGGACCGAAGATGTGAAAATAACCGCCGGACACGATTTTGGCCATCAAAACATGTGCTATAGGTCATGGGAGCCCAGAAACAGTGGCACCGGCCACCGGGGTCAAAAATGTTGGGGATGGACCGAAGACGTGAAAATGGCCTTCGGACGCGTTTTCGGCCATAAAAACGTGTGCTATAGCTCCCGGGAGCCTAGAAACAGCGACATCAGCCACCAGGGTCAAAAACGTCGGGGATGGACCGAAGTCGGGAAAATTGCATCCAGACGAGCTTTTGCCCATGAAAACGTGTGCTATAGGTCACGGGAGCCCAAAAATGGCCACAGTGGCCACGGGGGTCGAAAACGGGGGGGATGGAACGAAGATGTGAAAATAACCTCTGGACACGATTTCGGCCATGAAAACGTGTGCTATAGCTCAAGTGAGCCCGAAAAACGGCCACAACGGCCATCGGGGTTGAAAACGTGGGGGGATAGACCAAATACGTGAAATAATCTCCGGACCCGTTTTCAACCATGAAAATGTGTGATATAGGTCTCGGGAGCCTAAAAACAGCGACACCAGCCTCCAGGTTCAAAAACGTTGGGGATGGACCGAATACGTTAAGATAACCTCTGGACGCGTTTTCAGCCATGAAAACATGTGGTATAGGTCATGAGAGCCCGAAAACAGCGACACCGGCCACCGGGGTCGAAAACGTGTGGGATGAACTGAAGACCTGAAAATAACCTCCGGACCCGTTTTCGGACATGAAAACGTGTGCTATAGGTCATAGCAGCTCGAAAACAGCGATACCGGCCACCTGGGTCGAAAACGTAGGGGATGGACCGAAGATGTGAAAATAGCCTCCGGACGCATTTCGGCCATGAAAACGTGTGCTATAGGTCATGGGAACCTGAAAATAGCGACACCAGCCACCGGGATCGAAAACGTCGAGGATGGACCGAAGACGTGAAAATGGTCTTTGGACGCGTTTTCGGCCATAAAAACGTATGCTATAGCTAATGGGAGCCCAGAAATAGCGATACCGGCCACCGAGGACAAAAACGTCAGGGATGGACCAAAGTCGTGAAATTTGCCTCCGGATGTGCTTTTGCCCATGAAAACGTGTCCTATAGGTCACGGGAGCCCGAAAACGGCCACATCGGCCACCGGGGTCGAAAACGTGGGGAATGGACCGAAGATGTGGAAATAACCTCCGGATGCAATTTCGGCCATTAAAATGTGTGCTACAGCTCACGGGAGATTGAAAACGGCCACACCAGCCACCGGGGTAAAAAACGTGGGGGATGAACTGAAGACATGAAAATGCCCTCCGGACGTGTTTTCGGTCATGGAAACGTGTGCTACAGCACACGGGAGCTCGAAAATGGCCACACCGGCCACCGGGGTCGAAAACGTGGGGGATAGACAAAAGACGTGAAAATAACCTCCGGACCCATTTTCGGCAATGAAAACGAGTGCTATAGGTCACGGGAGCCCAAAAATAGCGACACCGACCACCGGGGTCAAAACCGTGGGGGATGGAACGTAGATGTAAGAATGACCTCCGCACGTGTTTTTGGCTATGAAAACGTGTGCTATAGGTCACGGGGGCCCAGAAATGGTGGCACCGACCACCGGGGTCAAAATCGTCGAGGATGCACCAAAGACGTGAAAAGAGCCTCCAAATGCGTTTTCGGCCTTGAAAACGTGTGCTGTAGGTCACGACAGCCCAAAAATGGCCACATCGGCCACCGGGGTCAAAAACGTGGGGGATGGACCGAAAATGTGAAAATAACCTGCGGACGCGATTTTGGCCATGAAAACGTGTGCTACAGTTCACGGGAGCATGAAAACGACCACACCGGCCATCGGGGTCAAAAATGTGGGGGATGGAGAGAAGACGTGAAAATGCTCTCCGGACGCGTTTTCGGCCATAAAAACGTCTGATACAGCTCACGGGAGCTCGAAATCGGCCGCACTGGCAACCAGGGTCAAAAACATGGGGACGGACTGAAGACGTGAAAAAAACCTCCGGACCTGTTTTCAGCTATGAAAACATGTGCCACAGATCCCGGGAGCCTGAAAACAGCGACACCTGCCACCGAGGTTGAAAACGTGAGGGATGGAGCGAAGACGCGAAACTAGCTTTCGGGGTAAAAAACGTGGGGGGTGGATCGAAGACATGAAAGTTACCTCCGAACGCATTTTCAACCATGAAAACGTTTGATGTAGGTCACGCGAGCCTTAAAATGGCCACACCAGCCACTGGGGTCGAAAACGTGGGGGATGGACTGAAAATGTGAAAATAACCTATGCACGCATTTTCGGCCTTGTGTCCTATAGGCCAAGGGAGCCCGAAAATGGCCACACCGGCAACCGGGGCTGAAAATGTGGGGAATTGACTGAATGCGTAAAAATAACCTGTGGACCCATTTTCGGCCATGAAAACGTGTGCTCTAGGTCACCGGAGCTCGAAAACAGGGATACCGGCCACCTGGGTCAAAAACGTGGGGGATGGACTAAAGACGTGAAAATAGCCTCCGGACACGCTTTTGCCCATGAAAACGTGTGCTATAGGACACGGGAGCCTAGAAACAGCGACATCGGCCACCGGAGTTAAAAACGTCGGGGATGGACCGAAGTCGGGAAAATTGCGTCCGAACGCGCTTTTGCCCATGAATACGTGTGCTATAGGTCACGGGAGCCCGAAAACGGCCACATCGGCCATGGGGGTCGAAAACGTGAGGGATGGAACGAAGATGTGAAAATAACCTCCGGACACGATTTCGGCCATGAAAACGTGTGCTATAGCTCAGGTGAGCCCGAAAAACGGCCACAACGGCCGTCGGGGTCGAAAACGTGGGGGATGGACCGAAGACGTGAAAATGCCCTCCGGACGCATTTTCGGCAATTAAAACATCTGCTACAGCTCACACGAGCTCGAAAACGGCCGCACCGGCAACTGGGGTCGAAACCGTGGTGGACGAACTGCAGACATGAAAATAGCCATCGGGGTTAAAAGTGTGGGGGGATGGACCAAACAAGCGAAAATTTCCTTCGAACGCGTGTTCCACCATGAAAATGTGTGCATAGGTCCCGGGAGACCGAAAACAGCGATACCGGCCACCAGGGTCGAAAACATGGGGATGAACCAAAGACGTGAAAATGGCTTCCGGACGCGTTTTCGACCATGAAAACATGTGCTATAGCTCACATGAGCCCGAAAAACGGCCACAACGGCCATCGGGGTCGAAAACGTGGGGGATAGACCGAATACGTGAAAATAACCTCCAAACCCGTTTTCGGCCATGAAATCGTGTGCTATAGGTCTCGGGAGCTAGAAAACAGCGACACCGGCCACCGGATTCGAAAACGTTGGGGATGGACCGAATACGTTAAGATAACCTCCGAACGCATTTTCGGCCATGAAAACGTGTGGTATAGGTCACGAGAGCCCAAAAACAACGACACCGGCCACCGGGGTTGAAAACGTAGAGGATGAATTGAAGACCTAAAATTAACCTCCGGACCCATTTTCGGCCATGAAAACCTGTGCTATAGGTCATAGCAGCTCGATAACAGCGATACCGGCCACCTGGGTCGAAAACGTGGGGGATGGACCGAAGATGTGAAAATAGCCTCCGGATGCATTTCAACCATGAAAACGTGTGCTATAGGTCATGGGAGCCTGAAAACAGCGACACCAGTCACCGGGGTCGAAAAGGTCAGGGATGGACCGAAGATGTGAAAATGGCCTTCGAATGCGTTTTCGGCCATAAAAATGTGTGCTATAGGTAATGGGAGCCCAGAAATAGCAACACCGGCCATCAGGGTCAAAAACATCGGGGATGGACCGAAGTCGTGAAAATTGCCTCCGGACGCAATTTTGACCATGAAAACGTGTGCTATAGGTCACGGGAGCCCGAAAACGGCCACATCGGCCATCGGGGTCGAAAACGTGAGGATGAACCGAAGATGTGAAAATGCCCTCCGGACGTGTTTTCGTCCATGTTAACATGTCCTACAGCACCCGGGAGCTTGAAAACGGCCACACCAGCCACCGAGATCGAAAACGCGGGGAATGGACCGAAGATCCGGACCCATTTTCGGTAATGATAACGAGTGCTACAGGTCACGGGAGCCCAAAAATGGCGACACCGGCCACCGGGGTAAAAAACGTGGGGGATGGACCGAAGACGTAAAAATGACCTCCAGACGCATTTTGGGCCATGAAAACGGGTGCTATCAGTCTCGGGAGCCCGAAAACGGCGACACCAGCCACCGGGGTCAAAAACATTGAGGATGGACTGAAGACGTCAAAGTTGCCTCCGAACATGGTATCGGCCATGAAAACGTGTGCTGTAGGTCAAGGCAGCCCGAAAACGGCCACACCAGCCACCAATGTCGAAAATGGGGGGGATGGACCGAAGATGTGAAAATAACCTCTGGACGTGTTTTCGTCCATGAAAACGTGTGGTATAGGTCATGAGAGCCCGAAAATAGCGACACCAACCACCGGGGTCGAAAATGTGGGGGATGGACTGAAGATGTGAAAATAGCCTCCGGACGCGTTTTCGGCCATGAAAACGTGTGCTATAGGTCTCGTGAGCCCGAAAACGGCGACACCGGCCACCCGGGTCAAAATTGTCGAGCATGGACCAAAGACATTAAAGTTGCCTCCAAATGCGTTTTCGGCCATGAAAACGTGTGCTATAGGTCACGGGAGGCCGAAAACGGCCACACCAGCCACCGAGGTCGAAAACGTGGGGGATGGACCGAAGATGTGAAAATGGCCTTTGGACGTGTTTTCAGCCATAAAAATGTGTGCTATAGGTCACGGGAGCCCAGAAATAGCGACACCGGCCACCAGGGTCAAAAACGTCGGGGATGGACCGAAGAAGTGAAAATTGCCTCCGGGACGCGCTTTTGGCCATGAAAGCTGGTGCTATAGGTCACGAGAGCTCGAAAATGGCCAAACGGACCAGCTGGGTCGAAAACGTGGGGGATGGACCAAAGATGTGAAAATGCCCTCCGGACACGTTTTCGGCCATGAAAACGTCTGCTACAGCTCACGGGAGCTCAAAAACAGCCTCACCGGCAACCGGGGTCGAAAATGTGGGGGACGGACTGAAGACGTGAAAACAACCTCCGGAATCATTTTCAGCTATGAAAATGTGTGTTATAGATCACAGGAGCTCGAAAGCAGCGACATCGGCCACCGGGGTCGAAAGCGTGAGGGATAGAGCGAAGACGTGAAAATAGCCATCGGGGTCAAAAATGTGGGGGATGGACCGAAGACGTGAAAGTAGCCTACGGACGCATGTTTGGCCATAAAAACGTGTGCTATAGGTCACGGGCCCCCGAAAACAGCGACACCGGCCACTGGGATCGAAAACGTGGGGGGTGGACCGAAGACGTGAAAATGGCCTCTAGACGCGTTTTTGCCCATGAAAACATGTGCTATAGGTAACGGGAGCCCAAAAACGGCCACACCGGCCACCGGGGTCGAAAACGTGGGGGATGGACCGAAAATGTGAAAATAACCTTCGGACGTATTTTCGGCCATGAAAACGTGTGCTATTGGTCACCATGAGCGACCATGAGCGAAAACATGGGGCGAAGAAGTGAAAATTACCGTTGGACGTGTGTTCGGCCATAAAAACGTGTGATATAGTTCACAGGAGCTCGAAAACAGCGACACCGACCACCGGGGTCGAAAATAACCGAAGACGTGAAAATGATCTCCGGATGCGTTTTCGGCATGAAAACGTGTGCTATAGGTCACGAGAGCCTGAAAACGGCGACACCAGCCATCAGGGTCGAAAACGTCGGGGATGGACCGAAGAAGAGAAAATGAACTCCGGACGCGTTTTCGACCATAAAAACGTGTGCTATAGGTCACGAGAGCCTGAAAACAGCGACACCAGCAATCGAGGTCAAAAATATCGGGGATTGACCGAAGATGTGAAAATGGACTCCGGATGCGTTTTCGGCCAAAAAAACGTGTGCTATAGGTCACGCGAGCCCGAAAACGGCGACACCGGCCACCGGGGTCGAAAACGTCGGGGATGGACTGAAGACATGATAATTGCCTCCGGACGCGTTTTCGGCCATGAAAATGTGTGCTCTAGGTAACGGGAGCCCGAAAACGTCCAGACCGGCCACCAGGGTCGAAAATGTGGTGAATGGACCAAAGATGAGAAAATAACCTCCAGATGCAATTTTAGCCATGAAAACGTGTGCTATAGGTCACGGGAGCCCGAAAACAGTGACACCGGCCACCGGGGTCGAAAATGTGTGGCGAAGATGTGAAAATTACCTCCGGATGCGTATTCGGCCATAAAAACATGTGCTATAGGTCACGGGAGCCCGAAAATAGTGATAGCGGCCACCGGGGTTGAAAACATGGGGTGAAGATGTGAAAATGGCCTCCGGACGAGTGTTCGGCTATAAAAACATGTGCTATAGGTCACGGTTTCCCGAAAACAACGACACTAGCCATCGGGGTCAAAAACGTGGGGGTTGGACCAAAGACGTGAAAATGACCTCCGGACGTGTTTTCGGCCATGAGTCCAGGACGGTATGATGGACCCACCTGTATTCAAAGGTTTTCAAAACAGACTACAGTTCAACCCAAACAAAAGAAAAAGCCCACCTTGATCCGCTCCTTCCTTTTCTTCCCTGTACATAAGGATGAAAGCGGGAACGGGAAATTCCCATACCGACGACACTGAATACCGGAATTCCCGATCGGATATCATTTTCTCGGGAAAAAATGGATTCGAGAAGAAATCCGGGAAAATACTGCGAATCCGGGATCGAAATCGGTTAGGGTGTTTTCCCGACCGAATTAGCGGATCCCGTATTTGCTCACGAAAATTCCCACGGGAAATTCCCGTTTTTAAGGCCTCCCTAGCTTCCCTGCGCCCACACCAGCCAACCATACAAATGGCCCAGCCCTCAACCAAACCCACACCGCGCAGCCCACTCGTCCTGTCGTCCAAGCAAACCCTAAGTCAAGCCGCGGCGCCCTCCAGGCTAAGGAATCGGGAGTTCGGCGGCTCGGCGCCCTTCCTACCGCCGCCCGCCGCAATCCTCTCCCAGTCTCCCTCTCAACTCTCAAACTGTCGGTGACTCGGCGTCAAGCGCCTGCGCCTCTCCTCTCCTAGGCTCCTAGCCTCCCTCCTGGTGCGGTGCCTTGGTTGGCCGGTGACCGCCGCCGCCCACCACCCACCACCAAGCCACAGGCCCACAACAGATCCATGACTTGGGGGGCTAGGGAGGCAGGCCGGATGCCAAGATGAAGCCATCACGAACTGAGCAAGCTTCTAGTTTTGCATCTGCCTCATCCGCCTCCAAGCATTGCCTCTTCCTGGAGCCACCCCCACCGGTGAATAGCAGCACCCTCGCACCTTTTCCAACGCCAGGTAAAGATGTGTGAATTAGTGTATGTTTCATTTATTGGCAAAGATGTTAGATGTGTGAATCACTACATGGGATTGCTTGTTGTTAGGGATGAAACTAGCAGATGAATATTGTCCCCTTGTGTTTTATTGCTTGTGTGTTAGATGAAACTATCAAACTAACAGATGCATGAGTAAAAGTAATTGAGTAAGGTCCAATTGCTACTGTTATTTTGATTCCCAAATGAATGTTTTTGTTTGGCCATGTTAATATAAATGTACAGGCATGTAAAAAAATCAGATATTGTCTTATTGGTGTCTTTGATTCATACAATCATACTGGTGTCTTAGATTCATATTGATGTCTTCTATTCTTGTGTTGGCAGGATCTAAGAGGTCAAGTGAAAGCCCTGGTAAAGATCTTGGTATATGTCTGTCTATCATCTGCAAGTGCAACTCCTGCATCTAGTCCAAGTCAAGGTGGCAGTGCTGCTGCTGGTGGCAGTACCAGCAGCGGTTCAGGTTCAGGTGGTGCTGGTGGCAGTTCAGGTGGTTTAAATTTTTTGCATCATATATTAATAATATTTTACTTGCATCGAACGAGAAAAATTCATCATCCCTGATCCAAGACTAATATTGCACATTGCACTTAATAAGGGTATCACGGACGAACTAAATAGAGCACAAAAACACCTATTATATCTTATCTGAACCATACTATATACTTTTGACTCAACATCAAGTTGCTAAAACTGCACATGGCTTCCCAGGTTGTCTAATTGATCCCATATTCAAATTGAACTGCATTCACAAACCATACCGTTCTTTCACTTAATCTATTGACAAAAAAAGAAAAAATCTCCACCCAAAGACCAAACCAGCAGAGAGGAACGACTGAAGTGAGCTGAGGAAGGGAGCACAGTCTAACCTGGTCCTGCCTAGAGGCGGGCCTAGGATTTGGACCATGGGTATTCAAAATTCCAAATATTAAAAAAAATTGACAGCCTCATTAAGTGCCAGCATCATTGATTAATAAAATTGAGCATAACTTGAAATTGTCCAACACATAGATGTACTAAATGGTAATATATCAAAGTGGCAACATGTGAAATAAATGCTTTGAAAATGAGTGATGATGTCCTGATCCTTTGCAAGAAGAATTCCCTTTCAACCAACGTGACCAAGCCGACAATCGGGGTTGAAAACGTGGGGATGGTCCGAAGTTGTGAAAATGGCCTCTGGACCCATTTTGCCCCAAGAATACGTGTGCTATAGGTCACGTGAGTCCGAATACGGTCACACCGGCAACCGGGGTAAAAAACATGGGGATGGTCCGAAGTTGTGAAAATGGCCGCCGGACCCGTTTTGGGCCAAGAATACGTGTGATATAGGTCACGTGAGCCCGAATACGGACACGCCGACAACCGAGGTCGAAAACGTGGGTGATCGTCCGAAGCCGTGAAAATGGCCTCCGGACCCGTTTTGGGCCAAGAATACGTGTGCTATAGGTCATGTGAGCCCGAATACGGACACGCCGACAATCGGGGTTGAAAACGTGGGGATGGTCCGAAGTTGTGAAAATGGCCTCTGGACCCATTTTGCGCCAAGAATACGTGTGCTATAGGTCACGTGAGCCCAAATACGGTCACACCGCGCGTCACGTTGTAGCACGCGCCCCATCGCTCGTAGAGGTGCCACAGGGACTCCTCGGACTTGAGGTCCTCGTCGGTGAACTTGACGCCGGCGGCCGCCGGCTCCAGCAGCGCCAGCAACGCCAGCACCACGCCAAGCGCGACGAGCTTCTTGACCATGGTGTCTTGCTCTGCTCTGCAGATGCCGTGGGAGCGCGCGCTTCTTCAAAGGGTCGATCCCCCTTTATCCTGCCCAGCGCAATGAGCGAGCAGGGGCTGGCGGCAACGGCGGGCGGACCGGGGCCACAGCACACGGACCAGGGCGAGTCGAAATAGGCCGCCGCATGGACGTACGGGTCCATTTGCGGTGGGCTGCAGGCTTGGCTGGCTAACATTTGAACCCTATCTCTGTGCTGAGTGGTGAGTGATGAGTGTGGACTACCTATTCTTGTATCATCAGCTCATCAACTACTAGGCTAGTTGATGTTATTACATATATGATCACAAATGGAACCATCAATGATGCTTGAGAAATGAAATAAAATTAGCTTAGCCAGCTTAATCTTCATATCTCAATTTCTCTAAAGTGAAGCGGTCTATAAGTAGCAGCTCTATTGTAACTTTTCTATACAAGCAATGCAAGAAACAAAGGTGCATAAATCCATCCTTGTGATTCACCTGGATGATGATGCCTAGAGTCTGGCCTAGGTAATCTGTGGCAACAATTAATTAGCAAAGAGAAGAAAAGGTACCTTTCTGGCTTCCTGGTGACCTCTCTCTCTCTGAAGGGAAGGTACCGGTGGTGACGGGATCGGGTAATGATTCAGCAGAAGGGGAGAAGTGAATCAGCTGAAAGCTACTGCTAACGCAGGACAGTTGCATCATCAGTGTCACTGTGAGCAGCCTGACCTGTCTCTCCTATGAATTACCCTTAACGATCTTCCACAAAATAGATTTATTCAGGTTGTCAATAATTATTTCTTGGGATTAACAGGGAGATGAGTTCCATGTCAAGACTACATGTGGGTAAAATGCTCTCTCGCTGAGTACATGAATGCTGCATGAAATTAAAACTTTCATTGTGGCGGAAGCAACGGAATTGAGCTTTTTGACGGTGCCTTATACTACTATTCGGTAGTATATAGTATAGAGGAGATCAAACCAACCATTTTTAAGGGTTTTTAAATTTAGTAATAATTACATATGTATTAATTGACTCTCTTACAAGGGGGTGGATTTTTAGTGTCAAAAATGTATTATCATGATGTCATTTTTGTTCTTTTCCCATATTACCCTTATAGTAGCTATATATATATATACTACCCATACCACTAGTGAACATTTCAATGGGATGTTTATCTACAAGTTCCCCTTTTCGAGCACTAGTATACGCCAGTATAAGGTACCGTAAAAAAGCTCATGGAATTAGTATGAACTCATAACTCTTTCACATAGGACGAGAGGTTTGGTCATCTACTATTGGTTGCGATGATCTGATCCTGATGCATCATTTCAGTTTCCCAGCAGGTCAGGTGTGTTGGTTTACCTTGATCGGTCGAAATAAAGCACAGAGTATATATTACACATCCCAGATTTTGGGCAGCTTCTTACAAGTAGTAGCGGCAGTCAGCAAAACCCACTCGAATGAACATCCTAGCTAAGGTTAGCTAGGGTGGTTCAATTCGCCTGAACATTTGGCAGAGGCGGCCGTATCCGATGGATACCAGTCTCCGGTCGGTCTCCAGGCGCGTCGGTCCAATGTTCTGGTCTCATGCCGTTTACCACAGCTGCCGGGCCGTCGGCCGCGCGTCGCGTCGCTGGTGTACATGGCCGGCTCGGCTCGTCCATGCATGACGGACGTGTGGGCGCGCGCTTCTTGATCTGGCACCGGCGAGCCAGTGCTCCCTGGCTTGGTGCACATACAGGCGCTAGCTGTGTCCTTGCCGACCTTGTGATCGATCATCCGCTCTCACACCACTAGTAGAGAATTGGCCTTTAGTCCCGGTTGGTATGGTGCATATCTCTCGGATATTCAACCGGGATAAACCAACCGGGACAAAAGGGGAGGGTCTTTAGTCCCGGGTCTTTTAACCGGGAGTAAAGGACCCCGTCCCTTTAGTCCCGGTTGGATTTCCCAACCGGGACTAAAGGGGTCCCCTTTAGTCCCGGCTCGATTCCAACCGGGATTAAATGGCGCTTGCATGGCACTGCCGTGACGCCTGAATTTTTCATGCATGCATCACGTATACGTAGTACCGCAGCCCTTTTAATTTGTTAACCTTGTAGTTGAGATTTTTTTAGAACGAAATCAACTAGTATTTAAACGAATGGGATTTGTAATTATACAATTACTATATATATACACAATCCTTATACACAATTCATATACACAATTCAACTAGCTTAGTACAAATCGATCATAATTAGCGCGTATTATATATATAAATAAATCAAAGTATCTTCCTACGATCTTCCCGTCGTGGTGTTGCTGATCGGAGTGTCTAATTGTCGTCCATCGTAATAAAATTCTCCTCTTGGATTTACCACCTCGTCCATTATGAATCCAATGAGACCTTCACATATTGCCGCTACTCTTTCTTCCTTCAAGAGTCCTTGTTGAATATTTAACATCTATAATTTGGAAATTTGTGAATGTTACATGAATAAATACATATAAGGAGCTAGAAAATAATTAACTAGTAATATATTTATTTTACGTACTTTAAAGTTGTGCGGCGTCATCTTCGGTCCCTTGGGTCCCAAAAAACTGTGCATGTGCTCACAGATGTAGTAGCCATATAGATTATTCCCGGGTTCCTGTCTTAAGCACTTCAGTGCGGAAAAAAATAAGTTATGAAATATTCGTGTTATACAATGTAATAAATGTGCAGACTGCATACGTACCGGGAAGTCTGTGTTCCATGTAAGATTTTCTTTGAATGGACCTTTGTGTGTCCTTATGAATTGTTTCCATGCGCTGCGGATTAGAATAATGAATGACATAGTATAACAGGGATAAAATTTAGGAAATAAATTTTTGCATAGAGATAAAGGTCCAGAATTATTACAAGCCTAGCATGTCTTGCAATTCTTGGTAGTCCACCGGATCTTTCCTTAACGAATCAAAGACAGTGACGTGGCTTCTTTCAGGCTCAATTATAATAAGGATCCAGTGGAAGCTGCGTTTGTAAAATGTTCATGCATATTAGAGCTAACTAACATGTAGAGATAAGGAAAAAGACATCGAAAGTAGACGGTATACACACACTTACTTGAAGTTGTATGGAAGTAGTATGAAATCCTTGAATGTTTGTTTGTGTAGGAAATTGTATATTTCCGCAAAGGTTTTTTCCGGCGCTAATTGTATCTGTTGTTGGTTAACTACAGATGGATCCATGAAGCCTACATGTAGATACGCCTCTCGGCGGCATGTCTGAATTAGCATCCTACATGAAATGGAAGATGAAGTTAGTACGGTGACGCACGCCAAAATTTACATGTAGAGATAATAAACGGACACTTACAGAATCCAAGCGCTGATCAGAGAGACGTCCAGGGCATCATGATGGTACACTTCGTATATATCCTTGAAGTCTAGCCACAGCACTTTCTCCCCTTCACCGTGAAAATCTATCGGTTTTACCTTCATGCCGATCATCTCCCTCTAGTTGGCGGATGCCATCATGTACCATTGATGGAATTCGTACATCTTTGTTGATAGCTTCCGTACCATTGAAGGCTTTACTAGAGGTTTGCCTAGCTCATAAGTCCACTTCGGCTCAGGGGGCGGTGCAGTTGGCGTCTCAACTTGCCCTATGCATTCATCAAGTCCCAGACCTGTTTCTTCCATGAACTTCAATATATTTGCTTGTTGATCCAAGGGCATTGCTTTTACCCGTTGAGCATCTTTTTTTGATAAATGGCTGAGGTCGGGGACTGGACCGCTGGAGGATGATTTTCCTTTCCTTTTATCCTTTTCATCAGCCTTTACTAGAGCCCGTTCATAGTTTGACAAGAGTGGTATCCTTTTCTTGGCTCCTTCTTCCATCCTGATAAAAAAGTTTAAATCTCGCCGACTTACTGGCGGTGGCTCCATCTCCCTTGCCTTTTTTAATTCGGCTTGTTTCTTGAACCACTCACTGGCCTCTCATTGGATTTCTGCCCACTGTTCTTCATGAGACATTGCCTCCCAGCGTTCCTTACGAGCCACTTCAGGGTCCTTTGTTTTCTTCTTTCTCTGTCTTTGCTTGGGAGGCGGTGCTCGTGACTTCTTTAGTGGTGCTGCAGGTTCCTTCAAGGGGGCCGCTCTTGGTGCCGGCGATGGTGATCGGGGAGGGGTGTTGTTATTGTCGTCATCGCTCCCAGCACCAGGATGTGGTGGAGATGGAGACCTTGATATAGATGGAAGGAACGGTCCTGGAGCAGGAGATGCCGGTCTCGAGGTATGAGGAGAAGGTCGCTGCTGGGGATCTACGGGGAGCGGTCTTGAGGTCTGAGGAGATGGCTCCGTGCCGGGAATAATGATGTAGCGTTTCTTCCATAGAATGATCCCATGAAGCGCATCTGCCAATGTCTTTTCCCCGTCGCCTCCCGGGAAGTCGAGCTCTAGACCTTCATACTGGGGATCAACTATTTGCTCGACGCAGACGCTGGCGTAGCCTGTTGGAATGTCCATGCCATGACTGCTCTGCCCTGCCAGGGTTGCTAACGCACTCCCGTACGCTACCTGTACATATAGCAGAAGTAAACAAGTTGAACTCCGATCTTGAGGCCTGGATCAATTGACAAGATTGCATAAATATTATGTATAAGTATACCTTAATAGTGAGGTTGCCGAACGGTGCATGCAGCTCACATGAGGTCCGTTGCGTGATGGCATCCACGGGGAACCGTTGCTCCTCCACGGGTAACCTGGGCGTCTGCGCATCGGGGACCCCTGTAGAAGCACAACTGCTCCCGAGGCGTTGAGAAAGGCTGGCGGTGTTAGGATTCGGCATTGCTCCAGATTGGGCCAACTCGGCAACTGCGTCGGCCACCCGCCGATTGATTTCATCCATCATTCTTTGTTCTAGCATCTGCCGCCAGCTCTCCTCGATCTGTTCCTTTCTTCGCTTCCGGCTTCTGTAAGAGGCGTTGTCGCCTCGGAAAGCGAACTTCCACGGAACCACCCCGAACCCCCGGCAACGTCCTGGGTGCTCTGGATTACCGAGGGCCAATGTGAGCTCATCATTTTCTCGGTCCACCCTCAACCTCCCAGCCTTGGAATCTTCAATGTTCTTCATGAGATGTTCGGCCTTCTCACGTATTGTGTCATTGAAAATCAACGTCCCATCCTCTTGGCTTAGGGAGCCTCCATGAGCGTAGTACCAGTTCTTTGATCGTTCGGGCCATTCAATAGTTGCAGGTACGATTCCCCGTTCAATCAGATCTTGTTCCATCTTCCTCCACTTGGGAATTGCTGAGCCATACCCACCTCGCCCCAAATGATGGTGGTAGCCCTTCTGACTAGCATTTGCTGTGTTGGTCGTGATCTTTTTCACACCTTCTTCACTCCTCTTGTATTCAACAAATGCATCCCAGTGGTCTCTCAACTTTGGCCACGCGTTGAAGTCTGGAGTTTTGCCCTTCTTGATGTAGTGGGTATCCAGCATCTTCTTGAATGTCTGGAATTGAGTAGCCATCTTCTTAAGCGTCCACGCTTTGACATCCTTCTCACTATGTCCTTCGGGGAATGTGAAATGTCTCTTCACGTCTTCCCACAGCATATTCTTTTCTGTCTCTGGAAGGGCGTACGGATTATCGCTTCTGCCCTTCCATTCTCTGATGCTGATAGGCACGTTGTCCCGGACGATTGCCCCGATTTGACTCACGTACTTCTTTGCTACTTTCTCGGGAGCAACCGGCCTGCCCTCATCTGTAACTTCGGTGATGACAAGCCTCCCTTCCATCACCTTTGTACGACCTCGGGTCTTCTGCCCTTGTGTCGATCCGGAGGGCTAACAGTTCAAGATTCGTTAATTAGTACGTAGTAGTAGCGGTGGTGTGAAACAATACAAGAATGGTTGTATATACCTCGCCGGAACCTTCCACCATGGCAAGTTGTTGTTGCGGCTGTTGCTCTTCATTCCCATCGGCGGACATGTTGAGGAACATGTCCGCCTGGGTGCCCTCTTCATCCGTGTATGATAGTGGAACGTTGTCGCCACTACCATCACCAGCGATTATCTGCTCCATGATATACCTTGCGGTCTCATCGTCTGCCATTTCAACTATTGATGGAAACATACATGGAATCATACATGACAGTCATAGAAATCGTCTTACTACAAATTTGTACAAAGTCCGGAATCATACATGTATATAATGAAATCATAAAATAACATGAATCGTACAAAGTCCGGAATATTGATACAAATTTCTATGAATTTTGACGAATTTCTACAAATTTATATGAATTTCTACAAATTTCTACGAATTTGTATGAATTTCTACGAATTTGTATGAATTTCTACGAATTTCTATGAATTTCTACGAATTTCTACGAATTTCTACGAATTTTGACGAATTTCTACGAATTTGTATGAATTTCTACGAATTTCTACGAATTTCTATGAATTTCTACAAATTTCTACGAATTTCTATGAATTTCTACAAATTTCTACGAATTTCTACGAATTTTGACGAATTTCTACGAATTTTGACGAATTTCTACGAATTTGTAACAATACCCACGTGCGGTGCCTAGGTTGTGACGGCGGCGATCAGGGCGGCGGAGGCGGGACGGCGGCGGTCAGGGCGGCGGTACGGCGGAGGCGGGGACGGTTCACCGGAACCACGGGCGGTGCCTACTAGGTTGTGATGGGCGGCGGGACGGCGGCGATCACGGCGGCTACTCGGCGGCGATCACGGCGGCTACTCGGCGGGACGGCGGCGATCACGGCGGCTACTCGGCGATCTCTGTATCAACTCTAACTTAACAAACTAACTAGAAATCTAACTTAACAAACTAACTAGAAATCTAAAAATCTAAGTTAACAAAATTAGAAATCTAAAAATCTAACTTAACAAAATTAGAAATCTATCTAAAAATAAAACTCAATTTTCTACTT
>NC_028450.1:0-20859 GCF_000263155.2 Setaria italica | reverse complement strand
GAACGTACCCTTTTATCCCGGTTGCCAACTGCAACCGGGATAAAAGGGGGGCCTTTTGTCCCGGTTGCTGTTAGCACCCGAGACAAAAGGTCTTTTTTCCTATTTTTCTTCTCCCGCCTGTTTTTTGGAAATGGATTTTATTTTACCTTTTCACTGCATTTCAGGATGAAAAACAAAACCTTCACAGATTTTGTACATGCAAAAATATATTTAATTAACGAGTAAATTGACAATAAGTATGAAGTAATCATTAATTCTATACCAACTCATTTAGCCTGTAAAATATTTATTTTACTGCATTGCTGTGATCAAGAAATTATTCAATTAAATTATTTGAATGCGCAGAAAAATCCATGTTAGTATGTGGGTAACAATGTTCATGTTTATCTAAAAAATCTTCACCTAACAAATTTAATAACACATGAAATCATACATAGGCCGGGTAAATTACAAATTGTATCAATTAATACACAAAGGTCATGTACATTTAACGCATTACAATACAACGTTGTAAAATTTCTTCTTCACGAAAGTTCCTTGATCTTGATCGCGGTGTAAGTACGGAGCCTCTTCTTTGGATAGCAGGATGCTTGGATCAATTTCAACGGCGAATGGAGGCATGCCATCAAACTGATCATAATCATCTGATTGGTCTATTTTATCCTCGACTCCCACGATTTTTCTTTTACCTGGAAGAACTATGTGGCACTTTGGCTCCCATGTCTCTTCTGGATTCCTCTTGGGTTTGCTGCACATGTCCTTCACATAGAACACCTGATGCACATCATTGGCAAGTACGAATGGGTCATCACTGTATCCAGTCTTGCTCAGATCTACTATTGTCATTTCGTACTGATCTTTGGTGACGGCAGTTAGCTTCACCCAATTGCAAAGAAATAGAGGGATGTACAACGGTCCGTATTCGAGTTCCCATATCTCCTGTATGAAACCATAATACGACTCCTTGCTATTATTTCTGTCCATGGCATTTATGCGGACACCACTATTCTGGTTCGTGCTTTTCTGGTCCTAGGCTCTCGTGTAAAATGTGTAACCATTTATCTTATAGCCTTGAAATTTGACGATTGTGGTAGCAGGTCCCCTGGCTAACCAGGCAAGCTGTGGGTGAATCTCAGAGTTACTCATAAGTTGTTGGCGCAACCAGGAGAGAAAAGTTTCCATGTGATGACGGGTAAGCCAAGCATCGGATTTGGTCGGGTTTTTGGAAGCTACCATCTGCCTGTGCTGCTCGATATACGGAGACACAAAGGATGACTGTTGTAGAACAGTGTAGTGTGCCTTGTCGAACAAATCAGTATCATTGCTCAAACTTGATTTCCTTCCAAGGGTGCCCATTCCTCGGAGCCTCCCCTCGTGGCGTGAAGTTGGAACCCCAATCGAGTCAATTGAATCAATAAAATCAACACAAAACTCGATCACCTCCTCTGTTCCATATCCCTTGGCGATGCTTCCTTCTGGACGGGCACGATTAAGAACATAGTTTTTTAGGACTGCCATGAACCTCTCGAAAGGCCACATATTGTGCAGGTATACAGGTCCAAGAATACCAATCTCTTTTACTAGGTGAACTAGTAAGTGCGTCATAATATTGAAGAAGGATGGTGGAAATAACAACTCAAAACTGACAAGACATTGCACCACATCGTTCTGTAGCTTTGATAGCTTGGATGGATCGATTGCCTTCTGCGAAATCGCATTGAGAAACACGCATAGCTTTACGAGCGGCAACCGGACATTTTCTGGTAGAACACCCCTCAGTGCAACCGGAAGCAACTCGGTCATCAACATGTGGCAGTCATGAGCCTTGAGATTTGTAAACTTCTTTTGTTTCATATTTATTATTCCCTTTATATTCGAGGAGTACCCAGACGGGACCTTCATACTATTCAAACATTCAAACATGCTATCCTTCTCTTCCTTGCTGAGAGTGTAACTGGCAGGACGTAAGTAGTGCTGTCCATTATCTCTCTTTTCCGGATGTAGGTCATCTCGTTGCCCCATGGCTTTCACGTCCTGTCGTGCTTCCAATGTATCTTTTGAGGTTCCATAAACACCCATGAAGCCTAGCACGTTCACGCAAAGATTCTTCGTCAGGTGCATCACGTCTATTGCGTTGCGAACCTCTAGGATTTCCCAATAAGATAGCTCCCAAAATATTGACTTTTTCTTCCACATGGGTGCATGTCCGTTATCGTCGTTCGGAACAGGTTGGCTACCAAGTCCCTTTCCGAAGACTACATATACATCCTTCATCATCTCGAACACACGCTTTCCATTACGGTGTGCAGGTTTTTTACGATGGTTTGGCGTCCCTTTGAAATGCATCCCGCTCTTTCTCAGCTGGTGGTGAGCAGGGAGAAATCGACGATGACCCATATAGACGACCTTCTTACAGTGCTTCAAGTACATGCTGTCTGTGTCGTCTAAACAGTGGGTGCATGCCCGATATCCCTTATTTGTCTGTCCTGAAAGGTTACTCAATGCAGGCCAATCATTGATGGTTACGAACAACAGTGCTCGTAGATTAAAGATCTCTTGTCTATCCTCATCCCACACACGTACACCTTCTTCCTTCCAGAGCTGTAAAAGGTCATCAACCAACGGCCTTAGGTGCACGTCAATGTCGTTGCCGGGTTGTTTTGGGCCTTGGATAAGCGCCGGCATCATAATGAACTTCCGCTTCATGCACAGCCAAGGAGGAAGGTTGAACATACAAAGGGTCACAGGCCAAGTACTATGACCACTACTCAACTCACCGAATGGATTGAATCCATCAGTGCTTAAACCAAACCTTATGTTCCTTGCTTCACTTTCAAAGTCTGGGAATGTTCTATCAATTGATCTCCACTGTGCCCTATCTGCAGGGTGTCTCAGCATCTCATCTTCCTTACGGTCTTCTTTGTGCCATCGCATCAACTTAGCATTCGCCTTGTTCCTGAACAAGCGCTTCAAGCGTGGTATTATAGGGAAATACCACATCACCTTCGCGGGAACTCTCTTCTTGGGAGACTGCCCCTCGACATCACCAGGATCATCTCGCCTGATCTTATACCGCAGGGCTTCGCAGACAGGACAAGCATCCAATTTCTCGTATTCATCACCACGATAGAGGATACAGTCATTAGGGCATGCGTGTATCTTCTGAACATCCAATCCGAGAGGGCAAATAATCTGTTTAGCTTCATATGTTGTGGACAGTAATTCATTATTCTCGGGGAGAATCTTCTTGACAATGTTCAACATCCCCTGAAATGCCTTATCGGACACACCATTTTTTGCCTTCCATTGCACAAATTCTAGTGTCGTACCTAGTTTTTTATGGCCCTGCTGGCAACCTGGGTACAACAATTTTTGGTGATCATCTATCATGCGCTGCAACTTTGATGTTCCGGTCGTTCTGTCAGTGTGCATGTGCAGTCAGGGACGACGCGTACGTTCGTTCGGCCTGCCCCAAATAGAATAGCAGGCAGTCCAGTCCTCACGCTACGCTCCTCTCGTTTCAGACCAGACCAGCCTGATATTCCTCCTACCGCCCGGAAGGAATC
This sequence comes from Setaria italica, assembly GCF_000263155.2. Classification (NCBI taxonomy): domain Eukaryota; kingdom Viridiplantae; phylum Streptophyta; class Magnoliopsida; order Poales; family Poaceae; genus Setaria; species Setaria italica. The sequence goes on along the minus strand of NC_028450.1, from coordinate 17,293 downwards.
CAGCCCGATCGGCATGTGCGCAGTAGTCGATCACGGACGACGAGCTGGGCTTTGGCCGGAAACAGACACTGTCTGGCCAGAGCGCTACGCGTAAGCGCTCGCGCTTCCCGTAGAGGGCAAGAGGCGGAGTGCCCGGCGGCCGGGGTGGCGACCGAGATCGACGGTGGACGTGCTCGCCACAAAGGGCTACAGCTCTCGATCGGCGCCTCGTTCCTGTCCTGCCGGCACACATTGTCGATCATGTCACACGGACGGGACAGCTAAAGGAAAACCCAAATGGATGTGCACGGCATGGCGACGTGCACGGCTGCTGCCACCACCAACATAATCCACCATTGTCTTCCGGCGCTTCCTAATTAATAGAGCAGGCCCAAGTAGGCAGGCCCGTCTGCCCTGCCCGTTTTCTTTTCTCCGTCCGGGATCGGAGACAGACGACGTGTCGAGCAAAGCGGCTTAAGATCCATCTATCCTGTTGCAACTACTTGTCCTCTGGTGGTATAACGCAGATCGCTGTTGGCACATCGATCTCCCATTGGTGGACGATCGATGAACGAACGAGAGAGAAGGTTCGTTCCTAGATGGCTAATAAGGTTCGTTCCGCGACAGGATCCTCGCTCGAATGGCAAACTGGTGCGGTACAGAGCTGCATGTGCCGGCGAATCATCCACCACCCATCCGAGCAGGCAGGGGGGCTCAGGGATGAGGCCATGTATGCTGCTGGCACTGCGCTTTCTGCAGGCGATCCTGCTTTTGGTTACAAGCCATGCTCCTGCTGTCTGATTTTAGCATGCCAGCAAAGGAACACAGAGCTAGCTAGGTTGCCGGCAGGCATTGTTTGGGCGGGCGAAATGGCCCCCCTCGTAACGTATCAAATGTGACATCCCTCTGGCCTGTGCTAGTATGCTGTGTGGCAAACGATCGAGATGAGATTGGACTCTGTCCCGTGCTGTGGTGTGCCCTCTGCCATCGCACTTTGAATACAAGTGAGGCTGCATGCAATAATGCGTCTAACAATCTGATGTCACGTGGGAATAATAAATCCATTTGCGGCGGCTAATTAATTGCTCGCGCGCTCCTGCTAGGATCATTACAGGTTGCTAATTTCTCGGGAGACAGATGTCACTACAGGTTGCTAATTTCCAGTTCGTTTCCACGTTGCGTTTTATATATATCATAGTGCGTGGTCCACGGGTCCGTAGGCGATTTTCACGACTTCGGACCATCCCCACGACTTCGGACCATCCCCACGTTTTCAACCCTAGTGGCTGGTGTGGTCATTTTCGGGCTCCCGTGACCTATAACACACATTTTTTTGGCCGAACACGGGTCCGTAGGCGATTTTTACGGCTCCGGACCATCACCCACGTTTTCGACCCCGGTGGCCCGTGCGGCCGTTTTGTGGCTCCCGTGACCTATAGCAGATGTTTTCTTGGCCGAACACAGGTTTGGAGGATATTTTTGCGGCATCGGACCATCCACCATGTTTTCGACACCGATTACCAATATGGCTATTTTAGGGCTCCTATGATCTATAGCACACGTTTTCTTGGCCGAAAACGGGTCCGGAGGCCATTATCACGGCATCCAACCATCCCTCACGTTTTCAACACCGATTGCTGGTTTGGCCATTTTCGGGCTCCCGTGACCTATAGCACACGTTTCCTTGGGTGAACATGGGTCTGTAAGACATTTTTACGGCTTCGGACCATCCCCCACGTTTTCGACAATAGTTGCCGGTGTGGCCGTTTTAGGGCTCCTGTGACCTATATCACACGTTTTCTTGGCCGAAAACGGGTCCGGAGGCGATTTTCACGGCTTCAGACCATACCCCACGTTTTTGACCCTGGTAGCCCGTGTGGCCGTTTCGGGGCTCCCGTGACCTATAGCACACGTTTTCTTGGTCGAACACGAGTTCGGAGGCCATTTTTACGGCTTCGGACCATCCCCGCGTTTTCGACACTGGTTGCAGGTGTGGCTGTTTTCGGGCTCCCGTGATCTATACCACACGTTTTCTTGGCCGAAAACAGGTCCGGAGGCCATTTTCACGGCTTCGGACCATCGCCCACGTTTTCGACCCCGGTGGCCCGTGTGGCCATTTTGGGGCTCCCGTGACGTATAGCACATGTTTCCTTGGCCGAACACGGGTCCGAAGGCCATCTTTACGGCTTCGGACCATCCCCCACGTTTTCGACACCGGTTGCCGGTGTGGCCGGTTTAGGGCTCCCGTGACCTATAGCACACGTTTTCTTTGCTGAAAAGATGTCCGGAGGCCATTTTCACGGCTTCGGACCAAGCACCACGTTTTCGACCCAGGTTGCCGGTGTGGCCGTTTTCGGGCTCCCGTAACCTATAGCACACCTTTTCCTGGCCGAAAACGGGTCCGGAGGCCATTTTCACAACTTTAGACCATCCCCCACGTTTTCGACACCGGTTGCCGGTGTGGCTGTTTTAGGGCTCCCGTGACCTATAGCACATGTTTTCTTTGCCGAAAACGGGTCCGGAGGCGATTTTCACGGCTTCGTACCATCCCCCACGTTTTCGACCTCGGTGGCTGGTGTAGCCGTTTTTGGGCTACTATGACCTATGGCACACGTTTTCTTGGCCGAAAACGGGTCCGGAGACGATTTTCACGGCTTCGGACCATCGACCACGTTTTCGACCCCGGTGGCTCGCGTGGCCGTTTTGGGGCTCCCGTGACCTATAGCACACGTTTTCTTGGCCAAAAACATATCCGGAGGCCCTTTTCACGGATACGGACCATCCCCACGTTTTCGACTCTGGGGGCCGGTGGAGCCGTTTTGGGGCTCCCGTGACCTATAGCACATGTTTTCTTGGTCGAAGAACGGGTCCGGAGGCGATTTTCACGGCTTCGGACCATCGCCCACGTTTTCGACCCCGGTGGCCCGTGCGGCCGTTTCGGGGCTCCCGTGACCTATAGCACACATTTTCTTGGCCGAACACAGTTATGAAGTGTACTTATTTGACAGTTTTTGTTTCTCCTTGATTTGTTATTAGTTAAAAGTTGATGTGAAATGTATGGGATTATGAGTTTGATCTATGTCAAATTGTTATAGATTTGACCATGTCTGTAGAAAGGAATAGTAATGTTTGCGATATCAAATGAGGATAATTATATCCATTATGAAATATATTTTTATATAGTTCATTTCTTTCATGTGATAGTTGTTAATATATATACTCTTCTATATAAATTTGGTTGTACTTATAATTGTTTGTCTTAGTAAAAACTCAGGACCACTTATATTAAATAGCAATCGAACAAAAAGTACCTTTTTTAGAGACACGGCCCTTTTCTTCAATAGCTATATGTTTTGGTGTTGGTATTCACGTGAATAGTTTTCTTATAGTGCAATTGAAGTTTATAATAAACTTTTTGTCAGTAATAAGTTTGAAACTTAAGATTGTGCATGACTATAACATGCGTCGACTTGGCCTGCAGCTCGTTCAGCAGACATTCTGTTACTGAATTTTAGAGACACGCAACTTGGATTGCAGTATTTGAACTCCACCCATGAATCATCAAATGCATGGTTTACACAAACTTATTTCAGAAATGATAGTATACGTTGAAAAATTATATTATAGGCACAGGCCAACGGGACAAACAAAAGTACTGAAAAATAATTGGAAGATGGAACGGAAAGAACAGTTGAATCACAGGGTAGCACTTGTCGTGGTTGCTGATATTATTGATTCTGTATAATGCTTTTTAATCTTCTTCAGTGCCACCGTGACATCTCTCATTGACATCCTCTGGTCAGGTGAGTCACTTGAGCAGATCAAACCCAGCTCAAATGTCACCGTAAGAAAGTCATTCAGATTGCCGGCAGAGGAAGAAACACCTTGCAATAGCCGGTCATCCTGAACAGAGGCAAGCTGAGTTGGAAATGCTTGACAAACCCACCGTCTAATGCTCAAATCTGCGACGAACATGGGATCTGTGGGTCTCTTTCCAGTGAAGACTTCAAGGAGCATGATTCCATAACTGAAAACATCGCTCTTGCGTGATGCCTTCCCGTAAGATCCATACTCTGCTCATGAGACAGGAAACAAAGAATTGAAGCAGGACTAAATCAGCACCGTTAACAAAATACATACCAACCAAAATTCAGAGTCACATTACGGATTATAGACGTACCTGGTGCCATGTACCCAAGTGTTCCAAGCATGCTTGCAGTGATCATGGAGCTGTCATCACCGAATAGCAACTTTGCGATTCCAAAGTCCGCTACATGAGCCACCATGTCTTCATCAAATAGCACATTGCTAGGCTTCAAGTCGCAGTGCAGGACTACCTCGTGATGCTCATGGTGAAGATACTCCATTGCCATCGACACATCTAGCATGATGTCCAACCTCTTAAGGAACCCTAAGTGTTCTATGCTGTCAGAGTGTAAGAGCATCTCTAAGCTACCACTGGGCATGTACTGAAGCACCAATGCCCTGAACTCCAAGTTGGAGCACACATTCAATATCTTTATCAAATTCCTATGCCGAGCCATGCGAAGTGTGCTGCACTCAGCATCAAAGCTTCTAATGGCCTGCTCCTGCTGCATGTCTAGAACTTTTACTGCCACTGTGAAACCAGTGCTAAGTTGACCTTTATAGACCTTTCCAAAGCTTCCAGTCCCCAACAGGTTGTCATCACTAAAATTACCGGTGGCAAGGACGAGGTCATGGTATGACAGGTGCCCATGGTACATAAGACTGCTAGGATCAATGCCAGAATCTTCAACCGCTCCCTTGTTTTTTAGTTTCTTTCTAATGGTTTGGTAAATGAAAATAAGAGTACAACCAAATGCTATGGTGACAGAGGGGAGCAGGAATCTTAGAAAGTGTATCTTATTTGAGTGGGGTTTCTCTATACATGGAGAGAATCCTAAACGGGGCATGCCACAAAGCCCAATATTCCCAACCAAAGATTGCAACGAGATGTTAGAGAAAACACCGCCCTCGGGTACCTTGCCTTGTAGATTATTAAAGGAGAGATTCAAGGTTTTCAAGAAGGTTAAATTGGCTAGCAACATGGGTATGGTACCTGAGAGATTATTGGAGGAGAGGTCCAACCATTCGAGGCTACTCAGCTCTTTAAATGACACGGGGATAGAGTCCTCAAATGAATTGTGTGATAGATTTAGATTAGTGAGCATGCTTAGTTTCCCAAATGATTTGGGGATGCTTCCAAGCAAAAAGTTGAAAGAAAGGTCAATTGTATCCACTTGTTTCAACCCACCAACGTCACTCGGTAGTGGACCAGAAAAAGAATTGATAGATAGATTTAGCAATATAATTTTGTCAAGGTGAAACAAACATCCCGGAATAGTTGAATTGAATTGGTTGTCGGACAACGAGATGTGTTCTAGCATGGTAAGATTTCCAATGCTATCAGGTATACAGCCATGAAATCTATTTCCATCGATAAAAATCTCTTGTAAGTTGTTGAGCATACCAATTTGTGCCGGGATAGTCCCTGACATGTCATTATTAGGGACACTAAGCGAAAGCAGATTTTGCACCCTCGTGATAGATTCTGGGATTTCTCCTGTGAGATGGTTGTTGTTAAGATAAATCGACTCAAGACTGCTCAAGTTTGACAGTGATGATGGAAGCCCACCTGTTAGCTTGTTGTAACCAAGGCTAAAGTAAAGTAATTCTGTAGACAGATTCCCGATAGTGTCAGGGATTCGTCCGGTGAAAGAATTATCTTCTAGGCCAAGGAGGTGGAGTCGCATAGAGTTGGAAAGAGATGACAAGAAGTTAAGATTCCCACTCAAATTATTATCTACCAGGTCTAGCCGGATTAGAGTTTGCATGCTCCCAAATATTGCTGGTACAGATCCAGACAATTTATTATTATTCAATAGTAGGTAAGACAGTTTTGATAAATTTCCAATAGAAGGTGGAATTGGACCTGTTAGCAAATTCTCTCCGAGATACAAATACGAGAGTTCTTGCATGAGGCCTAATTCTTCTTGAATTTCTCCAATCAGGTTGTTGAAAGAAAGGTCAAGTATAGTAAGATGGGTGAGATTGCTAAGAACAGCTGGGACAGAGCCATGTAAGGCATTAGTATCCAAGTATAGGTAGGTAAGCTGTTGCAATTGAGCCAACCATGTTGGCACAACATCGACAAAAAAATTGCCTGACAAAGAGACAAATTGCAGGTGTTGGCATGATGCAAGACCAGATGGAATTTGACCAACAAAGTTATTCCCAGTAAGTCCAATCAATTGTAGCATCGGAAGACTGAAACTTTGATTATTGTTCGGAATCGGCCCAGTTAAATTGTTTGAGTCGAGTGCGATTCGTTGCAGCCTAGACATGTTATAGATGGTTGGGGGTACTGTGCCAGTGAGCTGATTGTAGTACAGGTACAACAACTCAAGCATGGGCAGTGAGCCTATTCCATGGGGTATTGGACCTGATAGGCTATTGTTTGAGAGGCTGATGTGCTTGAGGGAAGGTGTGTTATTGAACATATACAACGGTATGTTGCCACTCAACTCATTCCAGTTTAGAGAAAACCATTGAAGGTTTCTCATGCTCTGCAGTAACTGTGGTGGAATCTGCCCCGAGAGAGTGTTGTTACCTAGGACAAGAAATTTGAGCCTTGTGAGGTTTCCTATGGTACTAGGAATGGTACCTGAGAGGCCATTTCTAGAAAGATCGAGAAACCTAAGCCGATGTAGCCTTCCAAGTTCAACAGGGATGTGTCCAGCAACACCAATTCTTGTGAGGTTCAGCATGGTGAGGAAAGAAAGATTACCGAGGTGTTGGCTGAGCACTCCATGGAGGGGCACGTTCGCCAACCACAGAGCCGTGACACGCGGCCGGTGGTTGCTGCACGAGACGCCGACCCATTGGCAGAAGGACACGTTGGATGTCCAATTGCTGGCGAGGATTCTGAGAGGATCAGAGAGCAGCGATTTGAAAGCCAACAGGGCAGTGAGGTCGGTGTAGCTGCCGTTAACATTGGTTACACTTGGGCTTGGAGATGAAGAAACGACAGCAGGCAATAGGATTGGTAGCAAGATGGCCAAAAAGACTAGAGGGACCGGGTAGCTTGCAGTTGCCATTGTTGGGAGCTGTGGTGTATTTTTGGGCTGATAGGTTATATATATAGGCCTACAGTACTGTACGTTACCTGCAGAGAGTACTAAAGAATCGCTTGTGCAAGTTGCCAGCTTGTGCGGAGATTAGAATATTGGCGGTCGTCTAGAATATTGGCGGTCGTCCCACGGCAAATTCCTATCAGGACAACGATGGGTTGATTCCTGGTCAATGACTGACGTGGATTTGTGTTGCTTTCGAGTTGGTTACATTTATTTGGTGGCCTGTCTGCAGTTGCGCAATGTAATTTTTCTCTTCAGGGTAGGATATATCTGTCAGTACAAAATTGAAGGATATATATGCATATCTCGTAGTTGCACAATGTAATTTTTCTCTTCAGGGTAGGATATATCTTGTTGTTGCATTTGACACCTCTCCAAGAGGCAAGGTGATCGGTGGGGTCACTTGTGATACCCTTCTTGAAAGATAGCAAGGCGGCCCTCTCGACAGGGATGCTACCACTGCCATCGTTGCTGCCATGGCCTATGAGAGAGCTGGTGTTGTAGTGCATCCCCGGCGAGAAACAAAAAGTTGTGCTTCCGATTGTGAGGATCGGATTGTGTCTCGTACGCATGATTGCGAGAAACAAAAAGTTGTGCATGATTGATGATTGTCTCGCAATCAACGTTGTGTCCGTGCAATTTCGTCACTATTCTGCCCTGGGCCGTCCACTATATAACAACATGACGGTATTTGAATTCAGTCTACAAATGTTGCTGCTACAGGCAGTTCGCCATTGGAGTCTGGGTCAAAGTCTTTGCTATCAGCGCTGTGTCCGTCCAATTTTGTCACTATTCATCAATTGACTGCCCTGGCGACCGGCCACTATAACGACACGGTATCATTGAATTCAGTCCACAAATGTCGCATGACGTGCACGCTGAAGGTGGAATGATGGTTTTTGGACTAAAGTTTATATACGTTGCTTTGGTGAAGTCATCCTGAGAATACGGGATTGCATGATTACATCACCCACTGCATGGGTAATAATTTTCTGTTTGTAAGCATTTCCAGATTTGGGTCTTGCTGGTTGAAGCGTGCGTGCTTACGTGTCTGCTTTTCTGACCATAACATTCCAGTCCACTTGTAGCCCACTTGTGTGTTGTTCTTTATCCTTCCATCTCAACATCACGGGTGTCGAGGAGGTACTCCAGCTGCCACGACACACCAACAACGAAGATCCATCAACAGTGACTTGTAAAAAGGTGAAAAGCGATGCTAGAGCTCAATCATCACTTGTATTACAGGTGATGGACCTTAACAGTATGAGTCACTGTCGGGCTTTGATAGGTGCACATTGCCTTTATCTTTTGCACTGTATTGAAGTATCATATACTTCACCGGTAGAGAACTGACCTAGCTTCCATCCAAAGTTATTTGTTCCGGTTGACTTTTGACAAAAAATTAACCATTGATGGCCACCGACGGGGTGCTCTTTAGTCCCGGTTGGTAATAACAACTGGGACTAAAGAGCCTCTTTAGTTCCAGTTGTAAAGGTCAGTGGCCCTTGGAAATCTGGCGGGTCATTTTATCCTGGTTGGAAACTCCTACCGGGACTAAAAGGGGCCCTTTAATCCCAGTTGGTGTTTCCAACCAGGACAAAACGTCTCCCCCGGTAGGTAATAAAAGCACAATATCCTTTCCCCTCACCAACCTTCAGCCTCCCCTCTCTCGGTCTCTCCACCTTATCCTCTCGGGCGAGCCGGTGGTGTGCTATCGGCGGGTTGCCGGCGTGGGAGGTTGAGGGTAATCATCTAGGAGAACTCTTTTTGTTTTTCCATTCGCGCTTATTTTTATCTTCTCTTTGTCCCTCTTGGGCTCAACATATGACTATTTCTTTTCCTATTCCTCAACCTCATTAGGGTTTGTTAGGTGGTGGACATTCTTTTGTCCCAGAGTTACACCCTTTTCTATGTTCCCGGCGGTTTGCTAATCACCAAAACTGTGATGACTCCCTTCAAGGCTAGAATTTTCATACACTAAAATAGTCGCCTTATTGCCACATCAAACATGTTGATGAACACCTTCCTGAGGATGGCAAAGTAGGGGTAATACATTTCAACAACATCGAATGTTATGCATTATGTTCTTGCATTGTCAAGGTTTGCAAATGAAACAGGTAGTGCTATCTTTCCCAAAGTGTTAACTGGCCTCCCCCGAAGCCAAGTTGTCACACCCGGATTTAAGGACAAACCCGAGTGCATTACATACATGTGCGCCAGGATCAAGTTACACACATGTACGACAAAAGTGAATAGCAAAGACAGATCACGTAAAGAAATAAGAGAGAATATCAGAGATTTACGCTTAATCTTGGAAATGAAGGCTCCAAACTTCACAGGCAGTCGACTAGGGGTTGCGTACACCTAGAGTTCAACATCATCTTCCGAAACTTTACACACCTTCTTCTAAGCAGTAGTGAGCAAGGGTGAGTACACTTATGGTTGGTACTCAGCAAGGCCACAAGAAATAACCAGAATTATCGATTTAAGTCCATTTTCAAGTTGAATTAATCATGTGAGGGTCCAGGCCGCTCTTGACCATGAGCACGGCTAATCGATCAGTTTTATACTCTGCAGAGTTTGTACAACTTTACCCACAAGTCGCGTAAAAGTTCAACGGAAGTTTGGACCCAACCATGTGATGCTATCTAGGCATCATACCACACTTCCGAGGTGTGATCGTATAGGGACGCTACGAGACTTTTACAAAGGATCATTAATAAGTGGTAACCCACTAAAGTTTCGGTGTCCGGTGCGCACAACCTCCCGAAGGCCGATTATGCGACGACTCGGTCCCCCCTTTTGCCTCTCCTCGAGTAAGGTTACCCCAAACTAATGAACCTAATTACTCAGCCAAGACCAGAGCCATTTAGTCTTGTGGAAGTACGGTTTTCCTGGGTGGTTCTCCATGTTCCAATCAACATTATCATGACATTATGAACAAAGCATGGATAGAAAGATGGTTAGGGACACTTGCCTTTCTCTAACAAAAAGTTACTCCTTCTGCTCCTCAACTCTTGCTCTCTTGAAACTTAAACTCTTCAAATCTTCCGAACAACGATCCTTCTACTCGGAGCAAGCACCGGCACAAACAAGCATACAAAGGAAACAGTACACCAATCAATACAAACAGAGAAAAACAAGCTTACTAATCTATTCTACACATCGAAACGAACACGTGGATATAAAGATCGCTAGAAACGGAGTTACGATGCGAAAACTACGCTTAAAACAAGTTACAGAGGCCTATCCGCGATTAAAACTAATTTCCAGGGGCTAGATTGCAAAAGCTGAGGACCTAAACATAATTAAACCTTAATTTAGAGGGCTAACCATAAAAAAACAAAGGCTGGACTGCAGGTTAGAATACACAAAAGAGCAGGGGTTAAGGCGCAAAAAGCAAGGGCTAAACTGTATATGTTTTTCTACGGAGATGGACTGCGGGTTGATTTGTGGGAAGCCGAGGGTCTCTTTTGAAAAACAGCCAGCGCTGACCGTTTTCTTTGCCGCTGACCAGGTCGAACAGATCTCGGTCGTTGGATTGGGATCCGTCGGTCGTGGCGGAGTGCGGTGGCGGGACGGGTGCGTGCGGCGGTTTTCGCCGGTGAGCGGCGGCGGGGTTCGCCGGACTTGCCGAAACGACGCGTCCGGGTGCGATTTCATGCGCGGGTTGCAGATGGAGAGAGCTTGGGTCGAGGAGAGCTCATTTGCACAGTTTGCCGTAGTGGGAGGCTGCGGAGCCGGCGGAACGTGCGGTGGAGCCATAGCTTGCGCGAGGTCGGGTGGCGGAAAGGAAATGGCGCATGGGAAGGGACGGCCGGCTCACCTTTGCGTGGAACTTCGGCGGCGGTGATGACGGCGTGCACGGGTGACGGCGAAGGGCGACGGCTGCGCGAGGCAGCGACGGCCGAAGGCGCGAAGGGGCAACGGCGCTTTGTGTGGGTGGCGATAGCGGCTCTGGCCGGAATTCGGGCAGAAAGAGGAACAAGCGGTGCTGGCTTGAACTCCTCCGCGGCGGCGGCGCTGTGGCACCCCCTTCACGATGGGAACTGGCAAAATCGGCACGGCTCAGCCTCACGAAGCTCGAGGTGGTGGCCGCTTGCTCCGGTGATGCCCCTCGGCAGCGAGTCAGATGGAAAATCGACGGCGGCGCAGGCCGAAAACGAGTCCGGAGGACATTTTCACGGCTTCGTACCATCCCCCACATTTTCGACCTCGGTGCCCGTGGGGCCGTTTTGGGGCTCTCGTGACCTATAGGAGATGTTTTCTTGGCCGAAAACAGGTCTGGAGGCCATTTTCATGGATTCGGACCATCCCCCACGTTTTCGACCCTAATGGCCCGTGTGGCCGTTTTGGGGCTACCGTGACCTATGTCAGACATTTTCTTGGCCGAAAATGGGTCCGGAGGCGATTTTCACGGCTTCGGACCATCGCCCACGTTTTCGACCCCGCTGGCCCATGCGGCCGTTTTGGGGCTCCCGTGACCTATAGCACATGTTTCCTTGGCCGAACACGGGTCCGGAGGCCATTTTTACTACTTCAGACCGTCCCCCACGTTTTCGACACCGGTTGCCGATGTGGCTGTTTTAGGGCTCCCGCGACCTATAGCACATGTTTTCTTGGCCGAAAACGGGTCCGGAGGCTTTTTTCACGGCTTCGTACCATCCCCCACGTTTTTGACCCCGGTGGCCGGTGTGACCATTTTGGAGCTCCCGTGACCTATAGCTGATGTTTTCTTGGCCAAACACGGGTCCGTAGGCGATTTTCATGGCTTCAGACCATCCCCCACGTTTTCAACCCCAGTGGCCGGTATGGCTGTTTTCGGGCTCCCGTGACCTATAGCACACATTTTCTTGGCCAAACACGGGTCCGTAGGCGATTTTTACGGCTACGGACCATCGCCCACGTTTTCGACCCCGGTGGCCCGTGCGGCCGTTTTGCGGCTCCCGTGACCTATAGCAGATGTTTTCTTGGCCGAACACGGGTCCGGAGGATATTTTCACGGCATCGGACCATCCACCACGTTTTCGACACCGATTGCCGGTATGGCTGTTTTAGGGTTCCCGTGACCTATAGCACACGTTTTCCAGATTGAAAACGGGTCCGGAGGCCATTATCACGGCATCGAACCACCCCCCTTGTTTTCGACACCGATTGCTGGTGTGGCCATTTTCGGGCTCCCGTGACCTATAGCAGACGTTTTTTTGGCTGAAAAGGGTTCCGGAGGCCATTTTCACAGCTTTGGACCAGCCCCCACGTTTTCGAGCCAGGTTACCAGTGTGGCCATTTTCGGGCTCCCGTACCCTATAGCACACATTTTCGTGGCCGAAAGCGGGCCCGGAAGCCATTTTCAGGGCTTCGGACCATACCCCACGTTTTTTACCCCGGTGGCCGTTGTGGCCGTTTTGGGGCTCCCGTGACCTATAGCACACGTTTTCTTAGCCGAAAACGGTTCTTGAGGCCATATTCACGACTTCGGACCATCCCCCACGTTTTCAACCCCGGTAGTTGGTGTGGTCGTTTTGGGGCTCCTGTGACCTATAGCAGACGTTTTCCCGGCCGAAAACGGGTCCGGAGGCCATTTTCACGGATTCGGACCATCCCCCACATTTTTGACCCTGGTGGCCCGTGTGGCCATTTTGGGGCTACCGTTTCTTGGCTGAAAATGGGTCTGAAGGCGATTTTCACGGCTTCGAACCAACCCCCACGTTTGCAGCCGATGCTGTGGGTGTCGCAGTCGACGAGCTCCTGCTCCGACAGGTCAACCAGGCCCCGGTTGTCCTTGGCCCCTTGGATGGCGTAGTGGCTCTCCATCGCCCCCGTCGCGGTGAATGCCCAGCAGGAGCCGCAGACGCCCTGGGACTTGACCGGACTGAGGCACGGGCATGTGCCACAGCTCTTAATGCGCCAGTCGATGTAGATGGGGAGAGGGAGGGACCCGTCACCACGCCTCCTCATGGGCAGAGTGCGCCGAGCGCCGGCCTCCAGCATGTTGCACTTGTAGTAGCGGTTGAACTCGTCGTTGGTGAGGTCGGCGAAGCCGTTCAGCCCTGGCGCCTGGCCTGCTGCTGTCGCATGGAGATGGACGTGCCGCGCCGAGTCCTTGAAGAAGGCGAACCGGCGCAGCTTGTCGACGGGTGGCGCGTCACGTTGTAGCACCCGCCCCATCGCTCGTAGAGGTGCCACAGGGACTCCTCGGACTTGAGGTCCTCGTTGGTGAACTTGACGCCGGCGGCCGCCGGCTCCAGCAGCGCCAGCAACGCCAGCACCACGCCAAGCGCGACGAGCTTCTTGACCATGGTGTCTTGCTCTGCTCTGCAGATGCCGTTGGAGCGCGCGCTTCTTCAAAGGGTGGATCCCCCTTTATCCTGCCCAGCGCAATGAGCGAGCAGGGGCTGGCGTCAACGGCGGGCGGACCGGGGCCACGGCACACGGACCAGGGCGAGCCGGCCGGCGAGGGTGTGGTGGTGCCGTGCGCGTCGAAATAGGCCGCCGCATGGACGTGCGGGTCCATTTGCGATGGGCTGCAGGCTTGGCTGGCTAACATTTGAACCCTATCTCTGTGCTGAGTGGTGAGTGATGAGTGTGGACTACCTGTTCTTGTATCATCAGCTCATCAACTACTAGGCTAGTTGATGTTATTACATATATGATCACAAATGGAACCATCAATGATGCTTGAGAAATGAAATAAAATTAGCTTAGCCAGCTTAATCTTCATATCTCAATTTCTCTAAAGTGAAGCGGTCTATAAGTAGCAGCTCTATTGTAACTTTTCTATACAAGCAATGCAAGAAACAAAGGTGCATAAATCCATCCTTGTGATTCACCTGGATGATGATGCCTAGAGTCTGGCCTAGGTAATCTGTGGCAACAATTAATTAGCAAAGAGAAGAAAAGGTACCTTTCTGGCTTCCTGGTGACCTCTCTCTCTCTGAAGGGAAGGTACCGGTGGTGACGGGATCGGGTAATGATTCAGCAGAAGGGGAGAAGTGAATCAGCTGAAAGCTACTGCTAACGCAGGACAGTTGCATCATCAGTGTCACTGTGAGCAGCCTGACCTGTCTCTCCTATGAATTACCCTTAACGATCTTCCACAAAATAGATTTATTCAGGTTGTCAATAATTATTTCTTGGGATTAACAGGGAGATGAGTTCCATGTCAAGACTACATGTGGGTAAAATGCTCTCTCGCTGAGTACATGAATGCTGCATGAAATTAAAACTTTCATTGTGGCGGAAGCAACGGAATTGAGCTTTTTGACGGTGCCTTATACTACTATTCGGTAGTATATAGTATAGAGGAGATCAAACCAACCATTTTTAAGGGTTTTTAAATTTAGTAATAATTACATATGTATTAATTGACTCTCTTAAAGGGGGTGGATTTTTAGTGTCAAAAATGTATTATCATGATGTCATTTTTGTTCTTTTCCCATATTACCCTTATAGTAGCTATATATATATACTACCCATACCACTAGTGAACATTTCAATGGGATGTTTATCTACAAGTTCCCCTTTTCGAGCACTAGTATACGCCAGTATAAGGTACCGTAAAAAAGCTCATGGAATTAGTATGAACTTATAACTCTTTCACATAGGACGAGAGGTTTGGTCATCTACTATTGGTTGCGATGATCTGATCCTGATGCATCATTTCAGTTTCCCAGCAGGTCAGGTGTGTTGGTTTACCTTGATCGGTCGAAATAAAGCACAGAGTATATATTACACATCCCAGATTTTGGGCAGCTTCTTACAAGTAGTAGCGGCAGTCAGCAAAACCCACTCGAATGAACATCCTAGCTAAGGTTAGCTAGGGTGGTTCAATTCGCCTGAACATTTGGCAGAGGCGGCCGTATCCGATGGATACCAGTCTCCGGTCGGTCTCCAGGCGCGTCGGTCCAATGTTCTGGTCTCATGCCGTTTACCACAGCTGCCGGGCCGTCGGCCGCGCGTCGCGTCGCTGGTGTACATGGCCGGCTCGGCTCGTCCATGCATGACGGACGTGTGGGCGCGCGCTTCTTGATCTGGCACCGGCGAGCCAGTGCTCCCTGGCTTGGTGCACATACAGGCGCTAGCTGTGTCCTTGCCGACCTTGTGATCGATCATCCGCTCTCACACACAGGTGGACGCTGGGATCGATCGAGTCACAAGCGAAGCGAGAGTGATTGCGCTTGCGCAGCGTGACAGCTCCATCCATTCCATTATCGAGGCAGGGCTTTCCTTGATTGATGTTCCGGTCGTTCTGTCAGTGTGCATGTGCAGTCAGGGACGACGCGTACGTTCGTTCGGCCTGCCCCAAATAGAATAGCAGGCAGTCCAGTCCTCACGCTACGCTCCTCTCGTTTCAGACCAGACCAGCCTGATATTCCTCCTACCGCCCGGAAGGAATCCAGCCCGATCGGCATGTGCGCAGTAGTCGATCACGGACGACGAGCTGGGCTTTGGCCGGAAACAGACACTGTCTGGCCAGAGCGCTACGCGTAAGCGCTCGCGCTTCCCGTAGAGGGCAAGAGGCGGAGTGCCCGGCGGCCGGGGTGGCGACCGAGATCGACGGCGGACGTGCTCGCCACAAAGGGCTACAGCTCTCGATCGGCGCCTCGTTCCTGTCCTGCCGGCACACATTGTCGATCATGTCACACGGACGGGACAGCTAAAGGAAAACCCAAATGGATGTGCACGGCATGGCGACGTGCACGGCTGCTGCCACCACCAACATAATCCACCATTGTCTTCCGGCGCTTCCTAATTAATAGAGCAGGCCCAAGTAGGCAGGCCCGTCTGCCCTGCCCGTTTTCTTTTCTCCGTCCGGGATCGGAGACAGACGACGTGTCGAGCAAAGCGGCTTAAGATCCATCTATCCTGTTGCAACTACTTGTCCTCTGGTGGTATAACGCAGATCGCTGTTGGCACATCGATCTCCCATTGGTGGACGATCGATGAACGAACGAGAGAGAAGGTTCGTTCCTAGATGGCTAATAAGGTTCGTTCCGCGACAGGATCCTCGCTCGAATGGCAAACTGGTGCGGTACAGAGCTGCATGTGCCGGCGAATCATCCACCACCCATCCGAGCAGGCAGGGGGGCTCAGGGATGAGGCCATGTATGCTGCTGGCACTGCGCTTTCTGCAGGCGATCCTGCTTTTGGTTACAAGCCATGCTCCTGCTGTCTGATTTTAGCATGCCAGCAAAGGAACACAGAGCTAGCTAGGTTGCCGGCAGGCATTGTTTGGGCGGGCGAAATGGCCCCCCTCGTAACGTATCAAATGTGACATCCCTCTGGCCTGTGCTAGTATGCTGTGTGGCAAACGATCGAGATGAGATTGGACTCTGTCCCGTGCTGTGGTGTGCCCTCTGCCATCGCACTTTGAATACAAGTGAGGCTGCATGCAATAATGCGTCTAACAATCTGATGTCACGTGGGAATAATAAATCCATTTGCGGCGGCTAATTAATTGCTCGCGCGCTCCTGCTAGGATCATTACAGGTTGCTAATTTCTCGGGAGACAGATGTCACTACAGGTTGCTAATTTCCAGTTCGTTTCCACGTTGCGTTTTATATATATCATAGTGCGTGGTCCACGGGTCCGTAGGCGATTTTCACGACTTCGGACCATCCCCACGACTTCGGACCATCCCCACGTTTTCAACCCTAGTGGCTGGTGTGGTCATTTTCGGGCTCCCGTGACCTATAACACACATTTTTTTGGCCGAACACGGGTCCGTAGGCGATTTTTACGGCTCCGGACCATCACCCACGTTTTCGACCCCGGTGGCCCGTGCGGCCGTTTTGTGGCTCCCGTGACCTATAGCAGATGTTTTCTTGGCCGAACACAGGTTTGGAGGATATTTTCGCGGCATCGGACCATCCACCATGTTTTCGACACCGATTACCAATATGGCTATTTTAGGGCTCCTGTGATCTATAGCACACGTTTTCTTGGCCGAAAACGGGTCCGGAGGCCATTATCACGGCATCCAACCATCCCTCACGTTTTCAACACCGATTGCTGGTTTGGCCATTTTCGGGCTCCCGTGACCTATAGCACACGTTTCCTTGGGTGAACATGGGTCTGTAAGACATTTTTACGGCTTCGGACCATCCCCCACGTTTTCGACAATAGTTGCCGGTGTGGCCGTTTTAGGGCTCCTGTGACC